>NC_088684.1:119942331-120245361 GCF_028017835.1 Emys orbicularis
CAGAGACCTTCCCCTCTGGAAGAACCCACAGTCCAGGTCAATTGGGAGGTTTGGGGGGAACCCGGGCCCGCCCTCTACTGCAGGTTCCAGCCCAGGGCCCTGTGGACTGCAGCTATCTATAGTGCCTCCTGTAACCGCTGCATGACAGCTACAACTTCCTGGGCTATTTCCCCATGGCCTCCTCCAAACACCTTCCTTAGTCTCACCACAGGACCTTCCTCTTGGTGTCTGATAACGCTTGTGCTCCTCAGTCCTCCAGCAGCACACCCTCTCACTCTCAGCTCCTTGCGCCTCTTGCTCCCAGCTCCTCACACTCGCACCACAAACTGAAGTGAGCTCCTTTTTAAAGCCTAGGTGCCCTGATTAGCCTGCCTTAATTGATTCTAGCAGCTTCTTCTTAATTGGCTCCAGGTATCCTAATTACTCTAGTGCAACCCCTGCTCTGGTCACTCAGGGAACAGAAAACTATTCATCCAGTGACCAGTATATTTGCCCTCTACCAGACTCCTGTACCCCACTGGTCTGGGTCTGTCACAACACAAACACACATATGCCTCTGCCTCCCTCATCCTTCCCAAAACATTTAAGCAAAAATGTCAAGCAACTTGCATACTGTTACATACACACACAAACTGTGTTAAAAGAACATTAAGGTTGCAAAGTCAAGTACTCCAAGTTAGGAAATGCCCAAATTAAGATGGCCTTCATTCAGTACTATTGCTTATATGCATTGATACAATCTTTAATTTCACAATCACATATTTCTCCCTCCCCGCAAGGGCAACAATCACGCTGCCTGAAGTGGTTTACGACTGTGAGTGCCAACCTCAGGGCAAACTGTCAAGAAGCAGGGCCGAGACCCCAAACTGGGTCTATAATTAGATTTCACCAACCCAGTAACAAATATGAACTCCTAAAACACTAAAACATTCTTACCCTGGAGTCACAGACAGTCTTCTTGGGCATTCCAGTCTACTTTACCACCCAGGCAAGCTGGACTTAGTGATGGTTGGTTGTCATACTACAAAGATCACAAAATATTCAGGTTGCTCCCAGTCCCAAGAGATCAGTCACTTACCCCGGTCACTTAGCTCTCATACCAATAGGGTTGCCACCTCTCTAATTGCTGGTAACCAGACCCCTGAGACCCCGTCCCCTGCCCTGCCTCTTTCCCCCAAGGCCCAGACCCCCTTCTCTGCCTCTTCCCCCAAGCCCCACCCCTGCCAAGCCTCTTCTCCCAGCCCCTGCCCCTTGTTCCAACTCTTTCCTCAAGGCCCTGCCTCCGTCTCTTGCTCCTCTACTCACCTCCTCCCATTGCTCACTGGATCATCTCCACCCCCTCACGCCAGCTTGGCACCCTCTGCTCTGGGGCTAGGACGGGAGCTGCTGCAGCCTGTCAAGGAGCCTACCTGCAGATAAGAAGTGGTCCTTGCTGAGCAGGGCACTGGTGTGGGTTAATGACCTGGTGACTCCCCCGTCACACAGTAACAAGACTTTTGGTGTCCAGTCAGTACATCTGACCAGACACTCCCAGGTTCCCTTTTTGACCGGAGTTTCGGGTCAAAAACCAGGCACCTGGCAACCCTAAATGGCACCCGAGACACAGAAGCCAAAAACTGGAGTGCCTGGGTAAAATCCGGAAAGGATGCAACCCTACACACCAAAGTCAATGCTTGTAGCCAATCCTATAGTAAACTAAGAAAAGAAATGACAGAGTTATTACAAGATTAAAGCAGGTAAACATATATACACAAATGAGTTATAGTCTATGGTTTCAAAAGGTGACAAAGTTGCAGTAATCTGTTAGCTCTGAATGTCTTTTAGGACTAATCCAGGTTGACCGTGGGGATCTCTGCTTCCATTTCATAGCTCCGGCCCTGTGAAAGTCCAAACAGCATAAGAGATGAAAAATTTTCTTGTTGGCTATTTTTATTTCCTTCTTCCAGAATTCAAGCTGATGGGACGAGCCCTTTTGCACATAGCCTCTTCATGGGTGTAAGGGGCAATTAACAAAGTCTTTGTAGTGTGATGTCCTACAATGACCCATTTAGTTTTGATAGGTCTTCTTGATGGGCAGGAGAGGATCCCTCCTGGCTGGGCTCATAGTTTCAGAGCAAAACAATTTTTTTACAGTTATAAAGCCAAAACTTAAATATTACCTTATGATGTGTGATAAAGAAATTATAAGTGGGATTATTGCATGCAACAATTTACAAGCATTTCGTAGAGTCTCAACACATTGTTGTAAGTACAATACCCAACTGAACCGTACTAACACAGGTGACCTGGACTGGTTTCCAGCAATGAATTTGTCAGTGCTTGACTGAGGCCTAAAGCCTTGGCAAGAGCTGGCACCCGGACTGCCAGCATCACCACCACTATGTCATTCAGAGCACAGGATGGACAGTGCTCATTCAATGAGCTTTTCGATATTTTGTTTTCTCCTCACAATACATGGGTGCTACTTGAGTTCAAGGGCCACAACATGTCACCTTGAGCCATCCAGTTACTCTGACACCACACTGCATGCAAATGCTCTTACAACAGAGCCCCAGTCCTGCTGCACGTGCGCAAATGACTCCCTCTGGCGCATCAGCTTGGCTGGAACCTCATTGCAGATCCAGTAAATAACTTTTCAAATATTGCTTTCCCAAAATAGAGGCAGGGGTGCCAGGCACAAACTGTGATCAATCCCGAGCAGGTGATATCAGTTTGGGAAGGATTAGACCCATAGTTTGAGCCCTAAGTGTGGACAAAAAATCTTATAAGAACCATAAAAATTGATGTCACCTGACTTTTTTATTTTTAGTATCTTAGCATGGTATCTTAGAAACCTCTTGCACAAACAACTTCATATTTGGACCATTAACCCTGCCCCATATCCCCATGAGGCATAGCAATCCGAGTAAGTAAGTTAGAATTGCAGTACATACTGCAATGGAAAACACAATAGGTATGTCTAATCAGCACAGTTTAATATTGTTATGCACATTCATTTGAGTCAGTTTATAATAGGCACAAACATCACTTATCGTATCTGCTGTTTGTAGAGTTTTGAAAATCAACACCATTACAATCTGATGCCATTTTAGCTATCTACTCATTATCCATCACTCCCACTTCAAGACCATCTGATTCCCCACCCCCTTCCTGTTCTAGGAGAGTAGTGTGAGATGCTATAGGTGATGCCCCATGAGACTCAAGTTCAGATCCATGGGTCCAGAACCAGAGGTCATATAGAGGTCTTAGTTACCCAGACTGAGTCCATGGTTGAAGGGAGCATGCACAAGGGTTCACAAATTTGCAGATAATTCTTTCAGCCTGAGCTGAGTGGGGTGAAAGAGGCCATTTTTGCTTTGAATGACAAGCAGGACGGCCAACTTGCATCTCTGACAACAATAGCAGATGAAGTCACACTCATGGCTACCTGGTAGTTCCGGTTGGGTTTCTGAGACCTTGTCCTCTGGACGGATGTCTTGATAGGTCATGGACTTCCTCCTACATGTCTTGCCCCTCAGTGGGAGGTATTCCATGTTGCATTGCTATATTATGAAGAATACAGCATGGCAAGAATATCTTATTAACCTTTCTAAAGCTATACTGTAGCATGTCACCTGACAGATAGTGTGATGGGGCAAGGCCAGATGGCTACAGTAAAGTAGTGAGGAACACGTATGTTAGCCCCATGCTAAACAAATCCCTGGTACCATGGTAACCAAATGGCAGTTGCTCCAGGTTAATCAAGACACCTGGGGCCAATTAAGATCCTTCTAGAAGGCAGGAGAGACAGCTAGATTGATTGGGACACCTGAAGCCAATTAAGGACTGGCTGGAACTAGTTAAAAGCCTCTCAGTTAGTCAGTGTGAGGTGGGTGTCAGGAGCTATAGGAGGGAGCTGTGCTGTTGGAGGAACGAAGTAGTACGAATCCATATCAGGTGCAAGGAAGGAAGCCCTGAGGTAATTGTGAAGAAGATATTGAGTAGGGGCTGCTGTGGGGAAGTAGCCCAGGGAATTGTACATGCCCTATTTCCAAAAAGTCAGCTTTCATAGCTGCTAAGTTTAGGGTCCCTGGGCTGGAGCCCGAAGTAGAGGGCGGGCCCGGGCTCCCCCCTCCCCTCCCTGATTAATCACTGATACTGGGAGACAACAGAGACTGTGTGAGGGAGGGTTGTTTCTCCTCACCTCCCTTGCTGGCTTATGATGAAAATGGCTCAGTAGACTGTGACCCTTGCCTCTAGAGAGAGAAGGGCTATGTGGAGGGTCACAGTGAGCCTCTGAGGTTAGCAAAAATCCGTCAGGAAACGCAGGACCCATGGAGTCAAGGACAGAACTTTGTCACAATAGACACCTTCCCCGCATCATTAGGATGCCAAAGGCTCTCTCTATTACTGTTCTGCTGGATTTGTGAGCACCATCATGAGGTCTTTCGATTGCATTGTAAGGGCAGACAATTGTTGTCATGATTTAGGGAGGGAAAGGGTATCTTCTATTTCCTGTGAGAAGCAAATGTAAGATAAGATCAGAATGTACATATCATTGAGGTTTATTGCAGCTAGGAGTGGAAGGGACTCTGCTTATTGTAGAATGGGGATCCTTTAATGGAGGAAAATAATTCATTTCTTACCTTTCTAGCCACGAGTCTTGTGGGAGCGCCCCTACAATGATATGCCTGGAGGGTGCCAAATGTAGGAGTCATGACACAAGCCTGGGAACTTGGCCACCACATCCATGAATATCAAGCACATCTTGAGGCTAATCATCATGTTCCCTGAGTAGGTCCTATGCCTGTTGATGTAGGTGTCTGCATGTCTGCCTGGGTTCTTGAGGACAATGTGTGTGTCATCCACAACTCCCAGATACAATGGGATGCTTGCAATTTAATATTCCTCTGCTGAGTGTGCCTATCACTGGGGAAGTCTATGTAGTACAATGTGTCTCAGGCACCGAATATAGGAACTGTGAACTGACTGGCACATCTAGTCTGTTCTATAACTCTCTGAAATGATCCAATGGCCAGGATTCCAAGTGCAGTGATGACCCTGAAGGGTACTGAAAGGGCATGGCTTCTTTGTGTCGCAGATGTGAGATCATCATTTAGTAGATCACAAAGGTTTTGAAATGAACTCCTGGTTGAGCCTGTACCTCTGTATGAAAACCTACTCAGAGAAGCTGAGGAAGCTGCTACAGGGCTCTTAGGTGCAAAGGTGGATGTATTGGCATCTTCTTTGATCCACCACCTTGCACTTCCCCACATTCTCCTCCATCTCTATGATCTGCTCTATTACAAACTAATTCCACATGTCTTCCTGCTCGCCAGTCTCTCCCCTCCCACTTCTGCCCACAAGTAGCCCTCCCGGCACTCTGGCCCTGCCTACCCAGCTATCCCCTGCTCCACCCTATTTAACTACCTACGCTGTCCCTATATTCTAACCTTATCTCTCTAACTGCTCCACTAACCTCCAGTCCATTATCCTAGTCACCATCCCGACAAGCTAACTACAACCTACCTACTTATTTCTCTTGCTCTCTAAATGTCTGTCTTTCTAGCTCATGCTCCATCTCTCTGGCTCTCTCACATTTGCCATGGTTTCCTGTCCCGTCATGCTCTCATTTGAAAGTGTACCATGCTGCTGGTCAACCAGTTGTATGTGGCTCTCCTGCTGCAGGGCATAGCAGGTTAGGCACGGTGCTGACATGCCTACTGTGATGCTCTGTACCTGGGGGGAAACACCCAGCACCACCATGTTCATCCTTGTAAAATGATTGTGTGGCATCCAATGCAAAGTTTGTCATGTCGGGTGTCTTTGGAAGGCTCATGATGCACTGAGCATTGTTGTTATAGTGATGATACAGTAATGTTATAGGTTATAATTTCATGTATATAGTTATGAGGCTGAAAATGTGTCTTCATGGCTTAAAATAAGCCCAGGCAAAAACTCTCTAAGAGCAGAGAGGCAGTTCAGACCTCATCAGGGCAGGTATGGGACAAACACAGCCCAGCCTCACAGGAACAAAGGACAATGGCCTAGGCAGCAACAAAAGAATCTGTTGGACTCTTGAGTGAGTCACCCCCCTTCCTTTGGTCAGTTTGGAACTGCGATGAGGTAATGCTCACCTGACTCTGAAGGGGGGGGGGGGGCAAAGCCAAGAGGGAAGAAAGAACATGATAAAAGGGAGAGACATTTGCCATGCTCTCTCTCTCTTCCACCTACATCTACAGACACCACACCAAGCGACTGAAGTGCTGATCAAAGGGGAGAGCCTGGCTGAAGAGCAACCAGCCATCCTGTGGTGAGAAGCATCTAAGTTTGTAAGGGCACTGAAAGTGTTAAGATCAGCTTAGAACGTGTTTTGCTTTTATTTCATTTAACCAAATCTGACTTGTTATGCTTTGATTTATAATCACTTAAAATCTGTCTTTCATAGTTAATACATTTGTTTGTTTATTCTACCTGAAGCAGTGCATTTGGTTTGAAGCGTGTCAGAGGCTCCCCTTGGGATAACAAGCCTGGTACATATCGATTTCTTTGTTAAATTGATGAACTCATATAAGCTTGCGGTGTCCAGCGGGTATAACTGGACACTGCAAGACGGAGGTTCCTACTGTTGTGTCTGGGACCGGACATATTGGCTAGTGTTATTCTACTGCACAATCCAAGGAGCAGTTTACATGCTAGAGGCTATGCGTGAACAGCCCAGGAGTGGGGGTTCTCACAGCAGAGCAGGGTAAAGCTGACTCCCAGAGTAGAGGATTGGAGTGACCTAGCAGATCACTGGTCCAGATCACACCAGAGGGGAACGTCACTCCTACATTTTAGGCTTATGCTAATGAGATAGGTGTGTCCATTCTTCCTTTGGAAATAATGCTGAGTGAAGCTGAGTGAAATTCTGAATTTTCGTCCTGTGGGAAAATCCAACTGTGACATTGCACCCCACAGTGCTTTATGGGAATATGCTTATGAATGTTCATATGACATAACTGGAATATGTTTTATGCTACACATACCATGTAACATATCTATGTAAAGGTTATGATCTACTGAATATATTCATCCTATTTGTATGTATGTGTCATTGTTGTATTTGAAGTTATGGATACTGGCTGTATACTTGTTTGATTTTAAATAGCCTTAGTAAGACATTTGGTCAGCTTCTTTAGAAAGGAATTTGCAAGTTAAGTACCCAATCAAGAAGCACTTAACGGACAAGGGATCTTGGAAGGCTCCAATCCACATAAGAAGTCTACATGAGGACGTTCAAGGTAGCATGTGAACCATGGCTGCTACCTGTAAGCATAAGTGCCAACTTTCCCCAGCGCCAGTGGGTGCTCACATCCCCCCACCCCTGGCCCCGCACCAACTCCACCCTTTCCCTGCCCTGCCCCCATTCCAACCCCTTCCCCAAAGTCCCCGCCCCAACTCCGCCCCCTCCCTGCCCCTATTGGACCCCTTCCCCAAATCCCCTCCCCAGCCCCACCTCTTCCCTGAGCACACATTCCCCCTCCTCCCCCTTCCCTCCCAGCACTTGCCATGCGAATCAGCTGTTTCGCGGCACAAGCGCTAAGAGCCAGGGGGGAAAAGCTGGCATGCGGTGCGCCCAGGGGAGGAGGTGGAGGCAGAGCAGAGGCGAGCTGAGACGGGGGGTGAGGCAGGGAGCTGATGGTGGGTGCTAAGCACCCACCAATTTTTCCCCATGGGTGCTCCAACCCCGGAGCACCCACGGAGTCGGCGCCTATGCCTGTAAATTCTGAGTCATGCATGGACATGTGACTTGCCTATGTGACTCCAAAACTCCATCTTGTAGCTGGAATTCTACACGGGGGAGGGATCCACCCACAAGAGAGAGTCTATTTAAACCCCTGGGAAACCCCTCCATTTTGTCTTCAGCTGGCTCAAGAGATAGTCTCTCCACCCCAAAGGATACCTGAAAGAAACTGGAACAAAGGACAGTAACCACAGAGGGCGTGAGTGATTGCTGGACCAAGACTAGAAGGATACTAGTCTGTAAAAGGAAGCTTACTGGAACACCTCTGAGGGTGAGGTTTTATCAGTCTTCAGTTTTCTTACTGTATTAGGCATAGACTTATGTGTTTTATTTTATTTTGTTTGGTAATTCACTTTGTTCTGTCTGCTATTACTTGGAACCACTTAAATCCTACTTTCTGTATTTAATAAAATCACTTTTTACTTATTAATTAACCCAGACTATGTATTAATATCTGGGGGGAAGGAGGGGGCAAACAGCTGTGCATATCTCTCAGTGTTATAGAGGGTGAACAATTTATGAGTTTACCCTGTATAAGCTTTATACAGGGTAAAACGGATTTATTTGGTGTTTGCACCCCATTGGGAGTTGGGCATCTGAGTGTTAGAGACAAGAACACTTCTTAAGCTGCTTTCAGTTTAAGCCTACAGCAGTTAGGGGACGTGGTTCAGACCTGGGTCTGGGTTTGCAGCAGGCTAGCGGGTCTGGCTCAAACCAGGCAGGGCACTGAAGTCCCAAGCTGCCAGGGCAAGAAAGCAGGGGCAGAAGTAGTCTCAACACATCAATTGGCAGTTCCCAGGGGGTTTCTGTGATCCAACCCGTCACACCAACATTCACTTTCATCCCAAATTTTGAAAAAAAAATTGGTTTGGAAAGTTGAAGCATTTCATTTCAACATTTGATTGAAATGAAACATTTCATTTCAGTTTTTTGAACTAACCAGTTCAAACATTAAACTGCTTTTACTCATTATGGCTTATTTCTTCATGGGAGCTGTAGTTTGGGAGCCTGGCGCTCCTATTCTTCCCCATGGACCAGGCTCCTTGTCTGGACCCCTTCTTCTATGATGCACCATGCAGAGCTTGGCCAGAGAAAAACCTGCATTGCATTATGGAAGATGTGTTGCTTCAGGGAGCTCAGCCCATTGGAGAGAAATGGTAGCCTGAACTACCATTCTCACAAGATAATGCGCTGATAGTGATATGCACTTTAGTGTTTTATGGAACTGATTTGAAAAAAAAAACAACATTTTTGGTCACTTCAATAAATGAAATATTCGGATTTGGGTCAAACTGACCAGAAACAAAATATTTCATTTTGATTTTTCTGCAAATTTTTTCAGGAAAATTGAGATTTTCATGTGGAAAATTTAAATTTTGCAGAAACATATTCCATCGGAAAATCATTGTGCTGGAAAACTCTTGACTAGCAATAATACTGAGTGACCTTAATTCTGGCAAGTAGTCCAAAAAGTAGAGAGAACTTCCTTGCAGCTATTTCAATAGTAAGGCCTAGGAATGAACCTATGTACAGGGCCGCCCAGAGAATTCAGGGGGCCTGGGGCAAAGCAATTTCAGGGGCCCCTTCCATAAAAAAAAGTTGCAATACTATAGAATACTATATTCTCGTGGGGGCCCCTGCGGGGCCCGGGGCCTGGGGCAAATTGCCCCACTTGCCCCCCCCCTGGGTGGCCCTGCCTATGAAAAGAGCAGTGAGCTTATTGACATAAAGAACGATGAGTATTTGTGGTACCTTAGAGACTAACAAATTTATTTGGGCATAAGCTTTTGTGGGCTAAAACCCACTTCATCAGATGCATGCAGTGGAAAATACAGTAGCAAGATATATATATATATATATACACAGAGAACATGAAAAAATGGGTGTTGCCATACCAACTCTAATGAGACTAATCAATTGAGGTGGGATATTATCAGTAGGAGAAAAAAAACTTTTGTAGTGATAATCAGGATGGCCCATTTCCAACAGTTGACAAGAAGATGTGAGTGACAGTAGGGGGAAAATTACACAAAGTAAAAACTATTTCCCCATGCTAATGACCCATCCACTCCCAGTCTTTATTCAAGCCTAATTTAATGATGTCCAGTTTGCAAATTAATTCCAATTCTGCAGTTTCTCGTTGGAGTCTGTTTTTGAAGTTTTTTTGTTGGAGAATTGCGACTTTTAGGTCTGTAATTGAGTGACCAGGGAGGTTGAAGTGTTCTCCGACTGGTTTTTGAATGTTATAATTCTTGATGTCTGATTTGTGTCCATTTATTCTTTTGCGTAGAAACTGTCTATTCTGGCCAATGTACATGGCAGAGGGGCATTGCTGGCACATGATGGTATATATCACATTGGTAGATGTGCAGGTGAACGAGCCTCTTATGGTGTGGCTGATGTGATTAGGTCCTATGATGGTGTCCCTTGAATATATATGTGGACAGAGTTGGCAATGGGCTTTGTTGCAAGGATAGGTTCCTGGGTTAGTGTTTTTGTTGTGTGGTTGCTAGTGAGTATTTGCTTCAAGTTGGGGGGCTGTCTGTAAGTGAGGACTGGCCTGTCTCCCAAGATCTGTGAGAGTGAGGGATCGTCCTTCAGGATAGGTTGTAGATCCTTGATAAGCTGGAGAGGTTTTAGTTGGGGCTAAAGGTGACAGCTAGTGGTGTTCTGTTACTTTCTTTGTTGGGCCTGTCCTGGAGTAGGTAACTTCTGGGTATTCTTCTGGCTCTGTCAATCTGTTTCTTCACTTCAGCAGGTGGGTATTGTAGTTTTAAGAATGCTTGATAGAGATCTTGTAGGTGTTTGTCTCTGTCTGAGGGATTGGAGAAAATGTGGTTGTATCTTAGAGCTTGGCTGTAGACAATGGATCGTGTGATGTGGTCTGGATGAAAGCTGGAGGCATGTAGGTAAGTATAGCGGTCAGCAGGTTTCTGGGATAGGGTGCTGTTTATGTGACCATTGCTTATTAGCACTGTAGTGTCCAGGAAGTGGATCTCTTGTGTGGACTGGTCCAGGCCGAGGTTGATGGTGGGATGGAAATAGTTGAAATCATGGTGGAATTCCTCAAGGGCTTCTTTTCCATGGGTCCAGATGATGAATATGTCATCAATGTAGCACAAGTAGAGGAGGGGCATTAGGGGACGAGAGCTGAGGAAGTGTTCTAAGTCAGCCATAAAAATGTTGGCATACTGTGGGGCCATGCGGGTACCCATAGAAGTGCTGCTGACTTGAAGGTTTACATTGTCCCCAAATGTGAAATAGTTGTGGGTGAGCACAAAGTCACAAAGTTCAGCCACCAGGTTTGCCGTGACATTATCGGGGATACTGTTCCTGACGGCTTGTAGTCCATCTTTGTGTGGAATGTTGGTGTAGAGGGCTTCTACATCCATAGTGGCCAGGATGGTGTTTTCTGGAAGATCACCAATGGATTGTAGTTTCCTCAGGAAGTCAGTGGTGTCTCGAAGATAGCTAGGAGTGCTGGTAGCATAGGGCCTGAGGAGAGAGTCTACATAGCCAGACAATCCTGCTGTCAGGGTGCCAATGCCTGAGATGATGGGGCATCCAGGATTTCCAGGTTTATGGATCTTGGGTAGCAGATAGAATACCCCTGCTCGGGGTTCTAGGGGTGTGTCTATGCAGATTTGTTCCTTTTGTGCTTTTTCAGGGAGTTTCTTGAGCAAATGGTGTAGTTTCTTTTGGTAACCCTCAGTGGGATCAGAGGGTAATGGCCTGTAGAATGTGGTCTTAGAGACAGTGTGTTATTTTATGGTGTTATTGACATAGTCATGTACCATAAAATGCTCATGGTGGTAAATAACTGGAAGATTGGTGCCTGAAAAAAAAGGCACCTAAGGTGCATAGGCATGACAAGGCAGTGCCTATCATTCTAAAAGACAGCACCTAAATAGGGGCCTTAGGTGCCTATCTGCATTTTGAGCACCTTAATATCTTTGTGATTCTTGCCCCGGTCACTAGCTGCGGGATACTTTAGTAAAAGACTAGGTGAGGTTTCTGATCAAACAAAATAAAAATATATTTTCATCAAGTGAAAACAACTTCACCTTAATCTTCATGTGATTGTAATAGTGACTTCTTGACCTTAGTTACAATGGTATGATTGTTTTAATGATGTGATAGACTCCTTTGGATCAGTCTATCTGGGTGTTACAATTATTGGTTCTCTTAGGCACCTGCCCTGACTAAAGGAAAAGACCATTTGCTTCCTCTCTTTCCCTTCTCCAAGTTTTTTTTTTTTTTTTTTTTTTTTTTAAAGTGGGGTAAGGGTAGGAAGCCAGGCAGAAATAGATGTGTGGGTCTGCCCCTGGGTGGTCCTGAGCTCCTTTAGGGAGGCATTTTGTAGGAGGGTAAGTCTGTCACCTTTGATTCAGCAGAGTGATTAGGAGGAAATTCTGAGCTGATGCTTAGTTTTGTGCTCACTTTGTGGCTGAGAAGGGAGTGAGTAAGGGAGAACTTGGCTATAAGTGGGTGTCCAGATTAAATGGTGCATAGTGTGTATAATTTATCTGCAGGCAGTGTGCTCTGGGTTACAGATCTTTTACACCTTTAAGAAGACTGCTTTTGGGTCCTGATCCCATGTGGGCAGACCGTGGAGCCGTATTGATGTTAGTGGGATTTCATGCAGACATAACAGTCCCCCCTGCACAGATTAGCTTGTGGGATCAGGTCCTTAGTCAGCAGCAAAATTGAGAGTTGGAAACAGTCATTCTTCAGTAAGCAAATATTTTGTCTTCCTAGCTGTAAGAATTTCTGAGCATCCTTCAGAGAATTCATCTATTGCCTGGAATGTGCTGAGTTCTAAGGCTGGCTGTAAAATCTAAAAGAGCTAACTTCAAAAACAATTACAGAGATGATCTGAAAGTACAATTGTTGGAAAAGCTAATGGGCCATGGGGTGTTCTGTTCAGCAGAGCTGGTTGGCAAAATGTGTTTGTGCTGTTTCAATTGTTAATTAGGAGGAAAGAGTTTCCTGAGGATTAGATTCATTGTGGGAATTTAATTCAATACTGAGTCTTGCCAGTTTCCAAGGGGAGTGGAAACTGCTCTTTTGAAGTAATGCAGGGTGCCCACTCTGTTTTTTGCCACCTTGTCACCTAGTCCTGTTTGGAAAGATTGTGACTTGTCAAGGTCACAGTGAGTAGGGCACTGTGCCATGAAGAACAGGGCATGGTACTTTGACGATCAAAATATACAATAGGCTCTTCAATCTACCAGAGAAAGGTAATACGGGATCCAGTGGCTGGAAGTTGAAACTAGACAAATTCAGACTGGAAATAAATAAGGCAGACATTTTTAACAGAGAGGGTAATTCACCATTGGAACAGTTTTCCAAGGGTTGTGACGGATTCTCCATTAATGGCAATTTTTAAATCGAAGTTGGATGTTTTACTAAAATATATACTCTAGGAATTATTTTGAGGAAGTTCTTTGCCTTGTGTTATACAGGACATCAGACTAGATCACAATGGTACCAATGGCATTGGAATCTATTAATCTATTCCCTTATTCCAGGGGTTCTCAAACTGGGGGTCGGGATCCCTCAGGGGGTTACGAGGTTATTACATGGGGGGTCGCGAGCTGTCAACCTCCACCCCAAACCCCGCTTTGCCTCCAGCATTTATAATGGTGTTAAATATATAAAAAAGTGTTTTTAATTTATAAGGGGGGTCACACTCAGAGGCTTGCTATGTGAAAGGGGTCACCAGTAAAAAAGGTTGAGAGCCACTGCCCTCTTCTATTAGATCACACTGCTTTCCCAAGACCATACTGTTCCTACATTAATTGTGCTTTGGGGTTACTTCTCTATGGCTACAAGAATAGCTGCTCCCATCCTCAAAGGAACAAGCCAGGTCAGTTTTTCTGCATTGTTCTCTAAGGCCGTGGCTACACAAAACTTCAAAGTGCTCCCGCCACAAGGTACTCCACCTCCACGAGGGGATTAGCTTACAGCGCTGGAGCACTGTTTATACTGGCGCTTTACAGTGCTGTAACTTGCTGCGCTCAGGGGGGTGTTTTTTCACACCCCTGAGCGAGAAAGTTGGAGCGCTGTAAAGCGCCAGTGTAGCCAAGCCCTAAGGATGGTACTGAATATGTATTGCTATGAGTACTCATGACAGTAGATTTTCAATGTGTTTTTAGCAATCCTGGAATAAAGCAGCATCACCCTTTTTTGGCTTGACCAGCTAGTCAAAGTTAGGGGTCCTGGGAACATTCCAGTTGGGAGTAGAAATTGATGATGGAGTCTGGTACAGGGAAACCCCACTATAACGTGCCCCGCGATAACGCGAATTCGGCTATAACGCGATCATAAGGTGGCTCCCGCCACCCCAAGCACAAAAAAAAAAAAAAAAAAAGCGGCCGGAGCGCCACCGAAGCACACACACACACACACACAAAAGAGTGGCCGGAGTGCCACCGAAGCACCAAACAAACAAACAAAAAGCGGCCGGAGAGCCGCCGAAGCACAAAAAAAAAGGAACGTGCCTTCCCCACTGCCTCTTCCCCTCTACCCCCGCTTCTCCTTTTGGCGGGAAGAGCCATTCTCCTCCCCAGCTGCTCCTCGCTCCTCCTCTGCCCCTTGCACGTCTCCCCTGCTCTCTGCCCAAGAGAAATTGACCGGCTTGAAATGGTAAAATTTTCGTAACCCCGCTATACCACGACCTCGCATTTATCGCGATCAAATTTTTTGGACCCCAATCATCGCGTTATAGCGGGGTTTCCCTGTATTTTCTTTGTTCGTTCCTTGTAAATAAAGACTGCATCCAAGTGCTGCTTCTCCAAATGGCAAAAGGAGTAGTTTTTTAGCTTACAGGCCCAAGCTTCTTTTCAGCCAGCACTCCCAGGCCAGAATCTCTCTCACTAAGGCCTTGTCTACACTGCCACTTACAGCACTGAAACTTTCTTCGCTTAGGGGCTCAGGGGTGTGAAACCCCTCCCACCCCAAGCGATGCAAGTTTCAGTGCTGTGAAGTGGCAGTGTAGACTGTGCTACAGCACTGGGAGCCGTGCTCCCAGCGCTGGTAGCTATTCCCCTCGCAGAGGTGATTTTATTACACTGCTGGGAAAGCTCTCTCCCAGTGCTGGAGCCGCGACTACACAGCCACGTTATAATGTCGGCTGTGTAGACATACCCTAGGTTTCTCTCAGGTTCACACTGTGCTTATAGGCTGGTGTTTGTCTTTCTTGCTGTCTGCCTTTCTCTGGTTTTGTGTTCTCCCTTCCTTTAGTTTTAGTTGGGGAGCTCATTAATTTATCCTTACAATTATGTTAATTGAAGGGTGTGTTCACACCCATTAGTCACAATGAGGTTCTCTCTCCCCCGTAACAAGGTCTCACCCAACTCTTAACACTCCCTGCCTCAGCTCAGTTTTGCTCATAGTCCAAATGAGGCCTAAAATGGTCACACCGTCCCAGCAAGAAAATAAATAATTTTACAAAATACAATTGATACAAGGTTAACTACGTACATGTATATAGTGTCTGTCAAGATGTTTTCACATCACCAACCCAAATTGATTTTTATGCCCACCCAAATCCCTGTGGGATTGTTGCTCCCTGATGGGCTTTCAGTCACCAGTGAGGGGTCCCTTTCAATTAGCCCCTGAGGAATGTTGTTTCTGTGGAATTCGCTGTCTGAGGCAGACCCTGTCCATTGTTCTAATGGGGAATTCACCTCTAAAAATTTTCCAGCCTTGACTTTTAGATTGAGGGGAGTTGCAGAGTGCGTGGGGTGGGGTGAGGGGTGGGGCAGCAAAACTGAAAATCTGTCCCCGAACCATAAGCATTAGCATCTGTTTCCAATATGAAAGGGGGTTTGAAATATGGATAGGCCAAGACAGGAGCAGTCAAAATAGACTTTTTCAATTCTGCACATGCTATATCGCATCCTGATGTCTACTGAAATGGTTTCCCTTTCTCATCCAACCTACACTGTGGTTTTGCAATATTGGCAAACCCACCAATGAACCTTCTGTAATAGAAGCAGTGCCCTATAAAACTCTGCGCATCTTTAAGTGTCTGAGGAGTTGGCTAGCTTCTGTACAGTATTTTCTTTTTTTCAGTGGAAATTCCCTCCTTACTAATTGTACGCCCAATGTAAATTACCTCTTTTTGAAACAACCCATATTTCTTTGGTTTCAGTTTCAAATTGGCAGCCTTCAGCTTATCACAGAGCATTTGTAAATGTTTTAGTTCCAGCTCAAATGTTTTACATTGCACCCAGATATCATCTAGGTCAGTGGTTTTCAACCTTTTTTAATTTTTGGACCCCTAAAAATTTTTCAATGGAGGTGTGGACCCCTTTGGAAATCTTAGACATAGTCTGCAGGCCCCCAGGGGTCCACAGACCACCGGTTGAAAACCACTGATCTAGGTATGACAGACAGGCTAAGAGGGGCATACCGTGTAATACTCTCTCCATTAGCCTCTCAGATATGGCTGGTGCACTGCAGAAGCCAAAAGCATTACTTTAAATTGCCACAACCCTCGTCCTGTTGTGAAAGCAGTTTTTTCCCTGTCTTTTGGATTCACTTCTCACTTTTAAGATCCAGTGTGGAAAAAAACAGATTGAACGTGCTACCTCATCCAGGGTGTCATCTACTTGTGGTAATGGATAAGAATCTTTAAAGTGACTTCAATAATTTTCTTTCAGTAATTTTCTATAGTCCACACAGAATCTAGTGTTTCCATCCCCTTTCTTAACCAGAACTTCTTGATACATTTCCTCAATGGTCTGTAGTGCCTCTTCCCTCTTTGCTACTGGTAAATGGTGATGTGGCCATTTAATGGGTTGGTTTCACCCAGTATCAATCTTGTGCTGCACCAATGCTGTACAACCTATATCTTTGTTGGATTGGGAGAACTACTCTTGATTCCTAACCAGAAAGTATTTTAGACCATCCTGCTCTTCCTCATTTAAGTATACAGCACTGCACTGGAACAGCTCCAGCAGAAACTCTGGGCACTCACCTTCACCCCCTTCCTCTTTGTAGTTTTCCTTGTGCCAGCATTTACCAGATCCACCCGTTCATATTCTGCAACCACGGTTCTTTTTTTACTATTTGTTGCTTGTCAGAAACATTCAGCAAATGAACAGGGATCAGTTCTCATTTCAGATCCACAGGAGATTTACCAGCTAAGATTCCCCTGAGACCCTGGGTTAAAACTGTTTTCAGCCACTCCCCATCTTTCCCTTGTGTGACAAAGTTCCTCCTCTATCTTGGTGGGTCCTGCGCTTATTGGCGGATTTTCTTGCCTCAGAGATTCACCATGTGGGTTGGGGAACAGCCCAGAGACCTTCCCCTCTTGGAGAACCCACAGTCCAGGTCAATTGGGAGGTTTGGGGGGAACCCGGGCCCGCCCTCTACTCCGGGTTCCAGCCCAGGGCCCTGTGGACTGCAGCTGTCTATAGTGCCTCCTGTAACAGCTGCATGACAGCTACAACTCCCTGGGCTACTTCCCCATGGCCTCCTCCAAACACCTTCCTTAGTCTCACCACAGGACCTTCCTCCTGGTGTCTGATAACGCTTGTGCTCCTCAGTCCTCCAGCAGCACACCCTCTCACTTTCAGCTCCTTGCGACTCTTCCTCCCAGCTCCTCACACTTGCCCCACAAACTGAAGTGAGCTCCTTTTTAAAACCCAGGTGCCCTGATTAGCCTGTCTTAATTGATTCTAGAAGCTTCTTCTTAATTGGCTCCAGGTGTCCTAATTAGCCTGCCTGCCTTAACTGGTTCTAGCAAGTTCCTGATTACTCTAGTGCAGCCCCTGCTCTGGTCACTCAGGGAACAAAGAACTACTCATCCAGTGACCAGTATATTTGCCCTCTACCACAGGCCTGCACAACATACGGCCCGCGGGCCGCACTGTGCGGCCCGTGGGGGGATTCTAAACCCCACGCACACAAAGTCCCGAGGCTGGCGTGGCGGCGCTTCCTGGGGCAGCTCCTGGTGGCGTGCCTACCCGCCGACAGGAGCCAGCAATGCGGGCAGCTGAGTCCAGCCCAATCAGAGCTGCAGGGGCAGGGCTTTCAGGCGCCCCCCCCCCCCGACCCAACGCCGGCGCCAGGATATTTTTGCGCCCTCGCGCGCCACCGGCCCCCCTGCCCCAAGCGGGACACGGACAGGGAGCCCTCGTGCGCTGCCGGCCCCCCCCCCGCCCCAAGCGGGACACGGGGATGGAGCCCTCGCGCGCCACCGCGCCTCCACCCCCCCCGCCCCAAGCGGGACACGGGGATGGAGCCCTCGCGCGCCGCCGCGCCTCCACCCCCCCCCCCGGCCCCAAGCGGGACACGGAGCCCTAATTAGCCCCTGTCCTGAGCGCTTTTTGCCCCCCCCCCCCCCCGGGACTAGATAAATTTATGGAGGGAATGGTTTGATGGGATAACGTGATTTAATCAATTAGGCAATAACGTGCCATCGCTGGTAAAATGGGTGTCCGGCTGGAGAATCTTGCCTGTATGCTCGGGGTTCTACTGATCGCCATATTTGGGGTCGGGAAGGAATTTTCCTCCAGGGTAGATTGGCAGAGGCCCTGGAGGTTTTTCGCCTTCCTCCGCAGCATAGGGCAGGGGTCGCAAGCTGGAGGATTCTCTGCGACTTGAAGTCTTTAAATCACGATCTGGAGACTTCAACAGCTGAGTTAAGGGAAAGTGGGTGGGTCAGCTTTTGTGGCCTGCATCATGCGGGAGGTCAGACTAGATGACCATATTGGCTCCTTCTGACCTTAAAGTCTATGAGTCTATGAGACTCCTGCCCCATCCAACCCCCCGCGTTCCTTGATGCCCCCCCCCGGGACCCCTGCCCCATCCACCCCCTTCCCTGTCCCCTGACTGCCCTCCGCCGCCCCATCCAACTCCTCTCCTGATTCCCCATCCAACCACCCCTTCTCCCTGTCCCCTGACCACCCTTGGAACCCCTGCCCCTGACTGCCTCCCACCGCCCCATCCAACCCCTGCTCCTTCCTGACTGCCCCCCGGGACCCTTGCCCCCATTCAATCCCCCTGTTCCCTGCCATCTGACCGCCCCGACCCCTATCCACCCCCCCACCATCCCGCTGAACTCCCCTGCCCTCTATCCAACACCCCCTCCCTGCTCCCTTACCGCGCTGCCTGGAGGTGGCTGGCGGCGCTACAGCCGCGCCGCTCGGCTGGAGCCGGGCCACGCCACCACCGCGCAGTGCCTGGAGCACCGGGTCAGGCTGAGCTTGCAGCCCCCCCGCTTCCCGCGAATCAGCTGTTCGCGCAGGAAGCCTGGGAGGGCTGAGAAGCAAGCGGCGGCTTCGCGCTCAGGCCCAGGGAGGCGGAGCGGAGATGAGCTGGGGCGGGGAGCTGTTCCCCTCCGCGCCCCTCCCCCTGGGTTACCTGCTGTGGCGCGGGCGGCTCCCCCCACCCCAGCTCACCTCCGCTCCATCTCCGCCTCCCTGGGCTTGAGCGCGAAGCCACCACTTGCTTCTCTGCCCTCCCAGGCTTCCCGCGCGAACAGCTGATTCGCGGGAAGCGGGGGGGGAGGGGGAGAAGCGGGGCAGAGTGTTCAGAGGCAGAGGCGGAGCGGAGGTGAGCTGGGGCCGGGGAGCGGGGCGGAGATCTGGAGCACCCATGGGGTCGGCTCCTAAGGCGCCACTTTTGGATAATGTGCTCAGGGGGAGTAGCCGCTCCCTCTGCTCCCCCCCAGCTATGGTCCTGGTCACTTCAACTTACCGGTTGTTAAATTTAGAAGCCCTTTTAGAACCGGTTGTCCCACGCAGGACAACTGGTTCTAAAAGGGCTTCTAAATTTAACAACTGGTTCCCGCGAACCGGTGCGAACCAGCTCCCGCTCACCACTGGAGACTCCCCTTGCCGCTCTCACCCTAGGAGCCAGAGACGTCCCAGCAGGGCTGGTGAGTGCGGCCAGGGAAGGGGGAAGGGTGTGGTGGAGTGAGTGTCTGGGAGATGTGCGGGGGGTGCTGGGCTGTGAGGGTGTGGAGGGCGCTGGGCAGTGGGGGAGGTTTGTGTGTTTTGGGGTGCTAGGCAGTGGGGGCCTGTTGGGGGGTGCTGGGCAGTGAGGGAGATCTGGGTGTGTCAGGGCACTGGGGGTCTGTGTGGGGCATTGTTTAGTTGTGGTGGTGGGGCTGTGGGGAAGGGCACTGGGAGGGAGGGAGGAGAAATCTGTGTGTATTGGGAAACTAGCGAGTGGGGGGTTCTATGTGGGGTGCTGATGTGTATTAAGAGTTACCAGCTGGATTGAGGACTGATAGATCTGGACAGAGTTTATATTGAATGGGCAAATGAAAAAGATCGCAGGGAAAAACAGTAAGGTTAGTTTAGCCGTCTTTGACATTTCGACCAATAAGGAAATTAAAATGCATTTGTAATTACATATCTTATTCTTGGCTGATAATCATTTATTGATATTTTTTAGGAAAATTTTCAATTTAAAACACAAACTTTTGTTTTTCTTTTTTTACTTATGATGTCTATCTGAAAACCCATATAAATTGACACAAATTGCAAATTAAAACTTTTTAAATGTATAAGCATTTTACTCACTTGGGCGCATTTGCATCATGGCACACAAATTTGAACTCTGCTTCAAAAATTTGCACAGAAGAAATTTTTCTTTTACCTTAATTATACTATCTTAGGAGCCCGCTATAACATAGTACCAAGGTTCAATACAAAGTCATATAAAAGTTATACAAAAATGCATAATGCAGAGATTTATCTACAACTGCATTGATTGACTGCTGTGTGCAGTAATATAGTGACCCCTGGACCTACAGGCTTCCACACACCGTCAGTGCCTTGCTAGTGTGCCATGCGCTGTGAGATATCTCTTCTCTTTGTGTGTGACTGTGAGTGTTTCCGTTGTGTGTGAATTTATTCAACAAAATCTTGAGCTTCATAATGGATACCATGAGTGAAAAGAAAAAGAGAAAAATAGAATCAGAGCACAGAGTTTTCAACACTGAATGGACGAATAAATACTTATGTACTATTTCCAAAGACAAAATACTGTGCCTCGTGTGTCGCGAAATGTTAGCCGTTCCGAAAGAATACAACCTTCGGCGGCACTTTGAAACTAAGCATCCCAATCTCGCCAAATTGAGCCCAAATGAAAAAATAATTAAAGCAGCCAGTTTAGTGAAAAACCTTAGTAGAGAACAGCAAATTTTCAAGAAAGTGAGCACTGAGAACGATACAGTTACTAAAGTAAGCTTTAAAATTTCTAAGGAAATTGCTGCTGCTGGGAAATGCTTGACAGAAGGCGAGTTATTAAAAAAGTGTATGTTGATTGCTGTATCTGAGTTATGTCCAGAAAAGAGGGGAATATTTGAGAATGTCAGTCTATCACGCATGACTGTACGGAGAAGAATAGCTGACATTTCTACCAATTTAAGTGATCAGTTAAAGCAGAGAGTCAGTGAATTCTGCTTTTACTCCCTAGCTATGGATGAAAGCACCGATTTAAAAGACACCGCCCAACTTCTTATTTTTATTAGAAGTATTGATAAAAACTTTGAAATTACTGAAGAACTTGCTGGCATGTGCTCCATGACGGGTCGCACAACCGGAAAAGAAATCTCCAGTGAAGTGATAAAGTGCATGAATGATAAGTCAGGATTAGATTTCACAAACTTGGTGGCCATTTGTACTGATGGTGCTCCAGCTATGTGCCAAAAAAATGTTGGAGCAGTTACTCTTCTTGAAGAATTTATCGGGAGAGAAATAACCAAACATCACTGCATTATGCATCAGCAGGTTTTGTGTAGCAAAGTCTTAAAATTTGAGCATGCAATGTCAGTGGTAGTTTCCATTGTAAATTACATCCGTTCTAGAGGACTAAAACATAGGACATTTCGAGCCTTTCTTGAAGGGGTAGACACCGAGTGCAATGACTTAATCTACCATACAGAAGTGAGGTGGTTGAGTCGAGGAAGAGTGATCCAGCGTTTTGTTGCTTTGAAAGAGGAGGTAGCAAAATTCCTAGAAAATGGGCCAATAAAATTCCCAGAGCTTGAAAATGAGTCCTGGAATCAAGATCTCTTTTTCTTTTGTGATATTACAGCACACCTGAATGATCTCAACATTCAACTTCAGGGAAAAAATCAACTTATATTTCAAATGTGTGCAGCAGTGAAAGCTTTCAAAATGAAATTGAAACTTTTCAGAAGTCAGCTGTCAAAAGGTGAAATGTGTCACTTTCCCACTTGTGCACAGCGTATCCCTCAGCACAAACACGCCGAGTTAGGAGAAAAATACGCAAAGCACATCATTCTTTTGATTGAAGAATTTGACAGAAGACTTACTTTGTCTAAAGAAGAAGACGTCCAGTTGAAGCTGACTGAAGATCCCTTTTCTGTGGATCCAGAGGAAGTGCCACTAGATTTGCAGTTGGAGGTTATTGAACTTCAGTGTTCAGCAGTTTACTGAAATAAGCACAGAGAAAGCAGCTTGCGGGACTTCTACAAAAGTCTGGACAATGAAGTTGCACTGAAAACGTTCAGCATTTTTGGACGCACTTACATATGTGAACAAACATTTTCCATCATGAACATGAATAAAAACAAGCAACGTTCTTCTCTGACTGACGACCATTTGGAAGACATTATGAAAATATCCACTTCAAATATGACCCCCGAATGCGACAAGCTTGTTGCCAAAAAGAGATGTAATATTTCTCATTAAATTTGCAAGGTAATTATGAAAAGTACAAATGTTTTCTTTCAACGGAACAGATGTTTTTAATTTTTCCATGATTAATAAAGAACATTAAAATAATTAAAAAAATTGTTTGATTTAATTGAAAAATTCTTAATAAAGTATCACACACCCTCCCCCCCAAACCTTAGCTGTTTCGGCGGGGCGGTGCTGGGGAAGGAGGATTTGTTTCCGCGGGGCTGGGGGGGGGGGGGGGGGGGTGTTTCCGCGGGGCCGGGGGGTTTCGGCCCTCAGTTGTTTTCTTTGGAGTAATATGGCCCTCGCCGCTTTACAAGTTGTGCAGGCCTGCTCTACCAGACTCCTGTACCCCACTGGTCTGGGTCTGTCACACTTGCTAGAAAGCTACCACAGAATGTGGCTGTTATAATGGTTTCTCCTCTGAGGGCAGGACAACTCGTATACTGCAAATCAATTGCCTACAAATTTTGTCTCACCTGGGCCATATCTTTAAAGGGAATTTCCACAGACTGAATTCCTAAGACATCTTTCCTGGCATTTATTGCACAGTTATTAGCCATAATTAAATTCAAGCCAGTTATTAGCTCAGCCACTATTCCAGAAGTCCAATCTTCAAACCTAATTTTCCCAAGTGTTGGACAGGTAACCTTACCCCCAGACACTCTCCCCATTTGAGACCAATTAGGTTGTTCACTAGCCTTTTTAGCATGTCTGGGTTAACAATTAATGTCTGAGCCAGTGTCAATCACCACTGTGCATGTTAAAGATCCTGTTGTACACTCAACAGCCAAACCACTCCTGTTGTTTAACTGCCAGACCTAAACAAAAACTGTGGGGTTGATCCTTGTACCTCCAAACTTTGTCTCCTCAACTTTGTGTTTCCCCATTTCCTGAGCTGGGAAAGCAGCTTTTCACTAGATACTTGTCACACTGTTTTGGCCTTCCTTAAATGTATAACAATCCTTTTTGTGGCCAGGTTTGTCACAGTACCTGCATTAAATTGAATTGTTTTCTTTAATTTTTGCATTATTGCCAGCTTCTGTTGTTTTGCAAACTAAATTCATCATTTGTTCTAATCGAGTTATATGGTCATGAAGAATCCCCTCTTTCATCATGCATATCAGTAAGATCCTTTATTATCAGCATTTACTGAGCTCCCCTCCCCCCCCCCCCCCCCCCAAAAAAAAATTCCTAGGTTTTTGAAAAAGCCAGAATTTGGAGTTTACTAATTTTTCTCATCTGAATTTTGGCTTTTTCAGGACCTGGGGATTTTTCTCATGGGAAGCATGCTGAAGGACCGGTGGGTTCTGTCCAGCATGGAGGACGGTACTTATGAGGTGCTGCCTTCTGCTCCCACGTTGACCCCAGCCGTTCAGTATGGCCCTGTTCGCTTCCTCTTTTTGGGGGTGGGGGAGCAAGAAGGGCAGGGAGCCAAGACCACCCAACTGCTGCAGGGAGTGGAAGGATTCCTCAGCTGCCACATGGTGAGTATCCCCCAGCTGCTGAAGGGATCAGGCACCCTCCCCTGCTCCAGGCCTCCATGAATACTACGCATCGCCTATCCCCTACGCTTTATTTTCAGTTTTTAGAGATTTTTTGCCCATTTTTAAACAAAACCTGATAAATTCCCAGGAAATTAGAAATTAATAATGAAGGGCCTTATATATTAGACACAGAGCTGTACTTACAGCGCTTACGACAATCAACTTCCATCTTCCTCCCCAGCAGCTGCTTTCTCTTCTGGTGAAGTGCTGTGACAAAAGATTCAAGTTCTGTGGTAAATTCCAGTGTCTCAGAGTGTCTTTGGCCTCCTTTCACTGATCAAGTCCAAGTCCAGTTGAGCAACTACAAATTTGTCCATCACCAATGTATCCCGAAAGGCCCCATGGGTAACTGAGAATGCCAGGAGCACAGGGTGCAGGTTTTTTCTTTTCCTCTCCTTCTAGATCTTAGCTGTGCACTGTCTAGCGCAGACTGATGGCAAGTTCCAAACCACATTTCAAGATCTGGATAACTCAGTCTCTTTCCTGGGGGTAAGTTCTTCAGGAAGGTCAGAGCTGGGCCATTCAAGCTGGCTGCTAGTAGTCCCCCTTTCTGTCCATCTTCCCAGCCATTCATCTGAGCTATAATGTTGAAACAAGCCAAACAAGACTCCCAGGGAGTTTTCCCCTCAAACATGATAGACTTTTGCATTATTTGAGCTGTAACATCCTGACCTTTCTCCTCTGGGTTACAAATGGGGTAGAAAACTGTTGTCAATGTCTGGTCTTACCCAGGTTTTCTGGCTGGCTCAATGCCTAATCCAGACAGCTATCTTCCACTGTAGTCTGTGTCCCTTTGGTTTCCTTCTGGAGCTGAATATTCAGCTCTAAGTCCTTGCTGCAGCTCACCTCTGTTAACAAGTTCCAAGTGGGCTAAAGTGTGCTTGATCTCCACTATTTTGTGGAAAAACTTCAGGTCTATGGCAGTCATGTTGTTGGTCACCTAATCAATCCATTTTACCATTCTAGCCTGGGAGTTTGGCTGCTGGGATTTCTAGTCTGTCCAGAAGTTGTGTAGTTGTTGCTCCAGCAGAAATTTCACCTCTGCCTGCAAGTCATATCTGAGCCTTTTCTGGTACACCTCCAGATGCTGCTTTAATTCCTTTTGTGAAGTGTCCAGCTCTCCTTTCAGGTCTTGTTTTAATCCCCTTTGCTCTTGTTTTAAATTCTTCTGGCCGTTTTTTATTTCTGAAAACATCCCTATTATTTGTTCCATTTTGGTTCAACAGGAATACCAGATCGCAATCTGTCCCCTCTGACCATGGATCGTGCTCCTCATACCGGTGTTACCCCTTTTTGACCCCAGTTGCTAGTCAAAGTTAGGAGCCCTGGGGATGTTGCAGTTGGGAGCAGAAATTAATGAAGGTGTCTGAGCTGGATGATGCAGTTTGATTCAGTCTTGTTTATTTACATACAAAGTCCTACTTCTCCAAAAGCAGGAGGAACCAAAGGCAAAAGGAATAGTTTCTTAATTTATAGGCCCAAGCTTTTTTTCAGCCAGCATCCCTGTCTGAGAATCTCTTTCTCTAAGTTTTTCTCAGGGTCACACCATCCTTACAGGCTGCTGTTTGGCTTTCTTGCTGCCTCTGTCTGTCTCTGGTTGTGTTCTTCTTTTGTACACACCCTCAGACTCTTACCCAAAACAATACTTAGCAAAACCTCATCCTCCCACACTGTCCAAAACTCCTGAGGAGGTTCATATACCCTTTTGTCTTAGATGGGAATTTTGACGAATTTATCCTTATTATTACATTAATTGAAGGATGCATTCACACTCATCAATCTCAATGAGGCTTTAACTCAACCCATAAACAAGTTTTCACCAAGCTCATAACAGAAGCTTTGAAAGCTGACCTCCAAACAGAATAAAAATTGGAGCTGTGCTCTTTGATTAAAATGAATGAGGTCTAAAAGTAGGATTTAAAAAAAAAAAAAAAAAGACCTGGGGTTTTGTTTTGTTTTTGTTCATTTCTTTTTGCTTGCTTTACATTAAAAATTTCAGGTCCTGTCTGTCCTGGAAAATTCTCACCGTTTTCACTAGTAAACAAATTTTTGCTAAAATTTCCCATCGTTGCTTACTCCTGGTTTAGCTCACTGGTGGTAGCAACATGAGTGTGCTAATTGGATAGGACTCCGGGTGGCCACTGGTGTTTTTAAGCTTCATGTTTCCTATTCCTGCTTGGAGTAGGTTTATATGATTCAATGCTTAAAACCTTATCTATACTTGGGCTCCACCCTTGCTACCACTAGTGGACAAGGTAGTAACATTGGGAACTTTGGTATAAAAAAAAAACTAGGTGTAGACAGAGTGTATGATGACTAGAGAACTAAAGGGAAGGTGTCATCATGAGAGCCAATAGAATAAAAAAACAAGTAATTGAGAAAGGAAAGGAGTTTAAATCATGATTCAAAACGTAATCTTGTTTAGTTTTTTTGTTCACACCTAATTAACTTAAATGACTACCACTTTAACTAAAGGCAGTTGTTGGTAAATCTCTTTGGAGCTTAAATCCCATTAATGACTTCTGAGGCCTTGTCTGCACTAGAAGGGGTTTGATGGTGTAGTAATCCTGGCAGACTCTACTAGTGGAGATGCAATTTATACTGGAAAAAGAGTGCTTTTACTAATCTAGATTATGCCAGTTCCCTTAACAAAAGCATTTTTTCATAAGTATAACTGCATCTACAGTAGGGCTTTTGACGGTATAACTTTATTGTTTAGGGGAGTGATTTTTCCCATGCTGCTAACCAACATAGCTATGTTGCTAAAACTTTTAAGTGTAGACCAGGCCTAAGTGACTTAGCTTAAAATTTTCAAAAGTACCTAACACCTTAGCCTTCAATTACAGTACAAGAGTTAACTATGTACAACCACTACGCTCACCAGCGAGTCTTCCAGCACAACTAAGAAACAAAAAAGTTGACATTATTGATATACAGTGGAACTTCAGAGTTATGAGCACCAAAGTTACGAAATGACCGGTCAACCACACACCTCATTTGGAACAGGAAGTACACAATCAGGCAGCAGCTGAGACAAATAAATAGATAAATAAATAAGCAAATACAGTACAGTATTGTGTTAAACGTAAACTATTAAAATAATAAAGGGAAAGTTTAAAAAAAGATTTGACAAGGTAAGGAAACTGTTTCTGTGCTTGTTTTGTTTAAATTAAGATGGTTAAAAGCAGCATTTTTCTTTTGTATCATAAAATTTCAAATCTGTATTAAGTCAATGGTCAGTTATAAATTTTTGAAAGAACAACAATAACATTTTGTTCAGTTACAAACTTTTCAGAGTTACGAACAAACTCCATTCCCAAGGTGTTCGTAACTCTGAGGTTTTACTGTACTAAAGTAAAATAGTAGCAGTAAAATATCCTTATGCCTTCTTTCTACATCATAAAGAATAAAAAAACCGAATACTTAAAATCTTTTCCACACTAAATCTTTTTCAAAAAGCCATAAGACTCCACACCTATGAGATCAGAGGTCCCCAAACTGTGGGGCGCGCCCCCATTGGGGTGTGTGGAGTAACATTCAGGGGTGTGTGGCTGGGGCCCGTGTCATAAATATAGAGAGAAGGGTAGCATAAAATCCCTCCTGGGCAGCGGTACTGAATTGCCTTACCTGTAAGGGGTTAAGTAGGTCAAATAACCTAGTTGGCACCTGACCAGAAGGACCAATGAGGAAAGAAGATGCTTTCAAATCTGAGGGGGAGGTTTTAGTTGTGTTCTCTCTTTGCTGTTCCCTCTCCGGACAGAGGGAGAAGCCAAGCAGGTACATCTCCTGAAAATATACCTGGAATAATAGATCTAAAACCACAGAAATTGTAAGTAGACAAGGAAATGCGTTAGATTATCTTTTGTTTTAGCTTGTGAATTTTCCTATGCTAGAGAGGTAGTTTTATTCCTCTTTTTGTAACTGTGAAGCTGAGCCAGAGGAGAATTCTCTGTGTTTTAAATCTTTTTATTTACCTGTAAAGTTACCTTCCATCCTGATTTTGCAGGTGTGATTCTTTTACTTTTTCTTTATAAATAAAGTTTATAAAAGAAGTTTTAAGAACCTGATTGATTTTCAGTGTCCTGAAGACAAAGGGTCTAGTCTGTGCTCACATTGCTAACCCATTGGTTGGTATATTATTCTCAAGCCTCCCCAGGAAAGGGGGTGAAGGAGTTTGGGAGGATATTTTCAGGGGATAGGGATTCCAAGTGACCCTCCCCTGAATTTTTGTGTAAATCACTTGGTGGTAACAACAATACCATCCAACGACAAGGAAAGGAATTTGTGCCTTGGGGAAGTTTTTAACCTAAGCTGGTAGAATATAAGCTTAGAGGGTCTTTCATGCGGGTCCCCACATCAGTATCCCAGAGTTCAGAGTGGGGGGGAACCCTGACAGCCAGGGTCAGCCCCCACTGGGGGTGGTTAGGGAGCACCACCCGCTCCACTCCTGGCCCCAGCCCTGGCTGCCGGCCCGCGCCCAGGGCCCTAACTGTAGTCCCGGCACTCAGGGCTCTGCTCCTGGGACCCTGGCTGCTGGCCCCCAGGCAGGGCTCTGCTTCTGGCCCCGCCTCCAGCTGTGGACCCAGCCTCTGCCCCCTTACTCCTGTCCATGTCTCCCCCCTTCGCCCCCCAGATCCACAGCCCCACTCTGGGCCTGGGGGGGGGGACATGGACCGGGGTAAGGGGAGTGCAACCCTGGAAAGGGTTGGGGACCACTGTATTTGATCCACTTTTCAAGTAATGTTTGTTTCACCATAAATAAACTCTATATTTTAATCAATTTTTAAAAAAGAAAGGAAGATACATTTAAGACTCCTCATTATAAAGACATTTGTAAATGTATATGTATATACCTTAGGAGAAAGGTTTCCTTCTAGCCACAGGAAAACTTTATAATTAACTACTAAATACAATTCACCTTCTGATTTTACTATAAGAATTGGCTTTTTATAGCTTACCCTTGTTTTGTCTTTACTAGGTAGCATGGAAGTTTTTGTGTGTGTGCATGTGATTAGTATTAAAGGATGAATACTGGGTGTTAGAAGCATAATATTAACTACTGTCTGTAACTGAAATAGTTTGAGAAGTTTAAGAATAACTACCATTGTGTATTTAGAGATAACTTGTTTAATTGTAGAAGAGTCTGCAAGAATCCTGGATTTTGATTGGATGAGCCATTAACTAGTACTACCTCACAGTTCCTGTGTGTCTGTCCATTCTCTAATGCATCCATCATCATAGCATCTACTATATACATGGTTAAGAAAGTAAATTTCATCCAAAGGGGTCATACTTGGGTCATTCCTTGGGTCAGCTGAACTGGTGTTGGTATCAGCAGAAGTCCAAACGTAGACAAGGCTCCAGCAGCTGGACTCATTTTTATCACCATATGAAGATTAAGAGATAACTTGATAGTGGTCTACAAGTACCTACAGCACAGGTAATTAAACATTGCAACAGCTTAACTAGGGATGTGATAGATTCTCCATCACTTGCAGCCTTTAAATCATCAGCATAAAGATGGTACCTGAATTTTTGTTTGTGGATGAGATTACCCAGAGATAAAGTGTAGTGGGAGAAAACAAGGGGACCAAGGATGGAGCCCCGTGGAACCTCACAGAAAGTTGGAGGGGAAATGAGGAGGCTCCTCTGAAAGACACGCTGAGGGAGCAATCACAGAGGTAGGAGAAGGAGGAGAGAACAAGAGTCATGGAAGCCAATGGAGGACAACATTTCAAGATGAAGAGCACAGCTGACTATGTTGAATGTGGCTGACAGGTCAAGAAGGATGAGGATGGAGTACTCAATCTTCTCACAGAATTTCCGCCAGAGACACTCTGCAGCATGAAAACACGAGTGGAGAAAATGGATGTTGGGTGTGAGCCAGGGATGGGGATTGGCAAGAAAGATCTTGCAATGGGAGAGAGAGTCAAAAGAGTTAAAGGTGGAAGAGAGTGAAGCTTGGAGAGAACCAACAACCATATAAATGAATAAATAACGGAAGAGGACTCGGAGCAGATGAGACGTCCTCAACGCTGATGGACTGGAAATCCACAAAAGGTCAAGTGACAGGTAGTACGGGTGGGTGTGCAGATGGCTGATGATGAAAGAGCAGTTAGAGAGGGGGAACTCAGCAACAGAAAGATCAGAGAGCAGTGCTTGGGGAAGAGCAAGTCAAAGGAAAGTGAGCATGGGAGTTGAACCAGGGCTGCAGTTTGAATGAAGATGTAAGGGGAGATATACAGCTCAGAGGTCAACGTGAACACTGAAGTTACTGAGGATGAGTGCAGGAGACTGTGAGGAGAGGGAGTGAGAGAGCCAGGAGTCAAAAATCAGAGAGGAAGGCTGATGGTGAGGAATTGGGTGGATGGTAGATGACAGTAACAGAAAAGAGAGAGGAGAGAAGAGTCGGTTACACTGCTGTCAAAAAGAGGAGAAAGAGTGGGAAGGAGGAGGGGTTGGAAATAGCAGAAGAGAAACCCAACACTCCCCTCCCACATGGACTGATTAAGGGCAGGGGATGTGTGAGAAAGAGAAGCCTTGGTAAGATATTTTTGTTTGACACAACCTATTTTCCATAAAACATGGTGAGTGACATTAACTAAGCTACCATCTTTTACTTCTTTACTGATTCTTTTTCACAATTCTGTTTCCTTGACTTGTTCAAGGATCATAGGATTTAAGACGACCTTGTGAAGGCTAGTAGGTCAAACACTTGATTTACTTTGGAGCATAGGGGTTTAATTGTAGATACCTTCATGTGCCCGCTCCCGCTTTATTGTAATGTGAAGAGGTCAGCTTTTTGAAATGCTTAGTGTTTTTTTCTTTTTTTTTGTAAATTTCACTGTGGCCTTGGAATGGCACATCAAAGGAAACTTTGTGCGTATGTGCCTACAATCATGGTGGGGAAACTGGGCACAGACTAGCTACTGTAAGGTCAAAACAAAGTGGTTATGTTTATATTAAAATAAGTCAGTGTTTTTTTTAAAGCAGGGCAGCAGGAAGCTGTGACTGAATTACTGATGCAGCATTTAGAAGGTAGATAATTTTGTCCTTCAAGCCTTGCTGTTTGTTTTTATAAAAATAAAAAATGGTTACTCACCTTTGTAACTGTTGTTCTTCGAGATGTGTTGCTCATATCCATTCCAATTAGGTGTGCGCGCGCCGCGTGCACGATCGTCGGAGAATTTTCTACCCTAGCAACACCTGGTGGGTCGGCTGTGGAGCCCCCTGGAGTGGCGCCTTCATGGCGCTGGATATATACCCCAGCCGACCCAGCGCCCCCTCAGTTCCTTCTTGCCGGCTACTCCGACAGTGGGGCAGGGGGGCGGGTTTGGAATGGATATGAGCAACACATCTCGAAGAACAACAGTTACAAAGGTGAGTAACCGTTTTTTCTTCTTCGAGTGCTTGCTCATATCGATTCCAATTAGGTGACTACCAAGCCTTACCTAGGCGGTGGGGTTGGAGTGAGACATCGCTGTGTGCAAAACCGCTGATCTGAATGCAGCATCGTCTCTGGACTGCTGTACAAGCGCATAGTGAGCGGCAAAGGTGTGGACTGATGACCAAACTGCAGCTCTACAAATGTCCTGGATCGGGACTTGAGCCAGGAAGGCAGTCGAGGAGGCTTGGGCCCTCGTGGAGTGGGCGGTGAGGCGCGGCGTCGGGGCACCGGCCAGGTCGTAGCAAGCACGAATGCAAGACGTGATCCAAGAGGAGACGTTGCGAGGAGACCGGTAAGCCTTTCATCCGGTCGGCCACTGCAACGAAGAGTTGCGTCGTCTTCCTAAACGGTTTCGTACGCTCAATATAGAAAGCCAGGGCCCTGCGTACGTCCAAGGAGTGCATACGTTGGTCTTGATGGGTGGCGTGCGGCTTAGGATGGAAGACCGGGAGAAATATATCCTGGTTCACATGAAAAGCTGATACTACCTTGGGAAGAAAGGCAGGGTGGGGGCGAAGCTGCACCTTGTCTTTGTGGAAGACTGTGTACGGAGGCTCAGACATGAGCGCCCTGAGTTCAGAAACACGCCTTGCTGAAGTGATGGCTACAAGGAAGGCTGTCTTCCAAGATAGGTAAAGGAGTGAGCAGGTAGCAAATGGCTCGAACGGGGGCCCTGCGAGCTTGGAGAGAACCAGGTTAAGATCCCACGCCGGAACGGGTTGGCGTTGCTGTGGGTATAGCCGGTCTAAGCCCTTGAGGAATCTGACGACCATCGGGTTAGAGAAGACCGAGGAAGCGTGTTCTCCTGGGTGGAACGCCGATATAGCGGCCAGGTGAACCCTGACTGAAGATATCGCCAAGCCCTGCTGTTTCAGGGATAGAAGATATTCGAGTATAAGAGGAATAGATGCCTGTAAGGGGGGGCGTGGCCCGCTGCTCGCACCAACATGAGAACCGTTTCCACTTGGCTAAGTAAATAGTCCTTGTAGAGGGCTTTCTACTTCCCAGCAGAATCTGTTGCACGGGATGTGAGCATCGTAGCTCTGTCCGATTCAGCCATGGAGCATCCACGCTGTAAGGTGGAGCGATTGCAGGTCGGGGTGACAGAGTCGGCCGTGGTCCTGAGAGATCAAGTGAAGGGGAAGCATGGAAGGAAGGGAAGCACAAGCACAAGGGAAGCATGATCGGAGTTTGTACCGATAGCTCCAGAAGCATGGTGTACCAGTGCTGTCTTGGCCAAGCTGGAGCGACTAGAATCATACGTGCCTTGTCTCTGCGTAGCTTGAGCAGCACCCTGTGGACCAGTGGGAATGGAGGGAAAGCGTAGAACAGCTGGTCTCTCCATGATAGGAGGAAAGCGTCCGACAGGGAGCCCGGAGATTGTCCTTGGAGGGAGCAGAACACGTGGCACTTCCTGTTGGCTCGTGAGGCGAACAGGTCGACCTGGGGAAATCCCCACCTCTGGAAGATGGAATGGATGATATCCGGGCGAATCGACCACTCGTGCGTCTGGAAGGATCTGCTGAGACGGTCCGCTAGAGTGTTCTGGACTCCAGGGAGGAACGATGCCATGAGATGTATCGAGTGGGCAATGCAGAACTCCCACAGGCGAATGGCCTCTTGGCATAGGAGAGACGACCGGGCTCCTCCTTGCTTGTTGATATAGAAAATGGCCATGGTGTTGTCTGTGAGGACTGACACGCAACGGCCATGTAGGAGACCGAGAAATGCCTGACACGCTAGGCGCACCGCCATCAGCTCTTGAACATTGATGTGCAGAGCTAGTTGGGATGCGGTCCACAGGCCCTGGGTATGGTGCTCCTCGAGGTGAGCGCCCCACCCTAGAGATGAAGCGTCCGTGACCAGGTGCAGGGAGGGTTGTGGGGCGTGAAATGGCACTCCTGCGCAAACCGCCTTGTGATCCAGCCACCAGGTGAGGGAGGTCAAGACCGAGGTCGGAACCGTGACCACCATGTTTAGGTTATCCCGATAAGGACGGTACACCGACGATACCCAGGCCTGAAGTGGGCGAAGCCGAAGCCTGGCATGCCTGGTTACATAAGTGCAAGAGGCCATGTGTCCCAACAGGCTGAGGCACGTCCTTACTGTGGTAATTGGGAAGACCTGGAGTCCGTGGATGATGTTTGCGATGGTGTGAAACCGAGTGTCTGGCAGAAGAGCTCGGGCGAGTCTGGAGTCTAAAACTGCCCCGATAAACTCTATTCTCTGGGTTGGCTCCAGAGTGGACTTTTCTTTGTTGAGTAGAATGCCTAACTCATGGAATGTTTGTAGTATTATCTGGACGTGTGCCTGAACTTGCTCCCTGGTGCGGCCGCACACCAGCCAGTCGACTAGATACGGGAACACCTTGTATCCTTTGTCGACGAAGGTATGCTGCCACGACAGCCATACATTTGGTGAACATTCTCGGAGCCGTGGACAATCCGAAGGGAAGGACGGCAAATTGGTAGTGCACATTGTTTACCACAAATCGAAGGAAGCGCCTGTGAGGGGGGTAGATTGCTATATGAAAATATGCGTCCTTCATGTCGAGGGCGGCGTACCAGTCTCCAGGATCCAGGGAAGGGATGATGGTCCCAAGGAGACCATGCGGAACTTCAACTTTACTATGAATTTGTTGAGTCCGCGTAAGTCTAAAATGGGTCGCAGACCCCCTTTTGCTTTGGGGATCAGGAAGTAGCGGGAGTAAAACCCCCTGCCCCTTAACTCTGGGGGAACCTCCTCTATGGCCCCCATAGAGAGGAGCCCCAAAACCTCCTGTGTAAGGAGATGCTCGTGAGAAGGGTCCCTGAAGAGGGACGGGGAGGGGGGGGATGAAGAAAATTGGAGAGCGTATCCCCTCTCCACCGTGTGAAGGACCCAACGGTCCGAAGTTATAAGGGACCAAGCATGGTGGAAACGGGAGAGGCGATCCCGAAAGAAAGGAAATGGATCCTGGGTAGTGGCTGGTGTGCCGTCCTCGGGCGCACCTTCAAAAGTTTTGCCTAGGTCCTGAAGGTGGCCTAGGAGGGCCTTGGTTCTGACCGGGTTGGGGGCCGGTTGACCTCGGTCTACCACCTCGTCCCTGCCTTCTGGGGAAGTCCTGTCTCGGACGAGGAGGAGGAGAGTAGAACCTTTGTGGCTGGGGCCTAAAGGGCCTGCGCTGGGGTCCTGGGACATGCATCCCCAGGGAGTGCATGATGGTTCTGGAGTCCTTGAGGCTCTGCAACCGAGTGTCCGTCTTGTCCGAGAACAACCCCTGGCCCTCGAATGGCAGATCTTGCAGGGTCTGTTGCAGTTCTGGCGGTAACCCCGAAACCTGGAGCCAGGAGACGCGTTGCATGGCTATCCCAGACGCTAGTGTCCTGGCAGCCAAGTCCGCAATGTCCAAGGAGGCCTGCAAGGAGGTCCTAGCCACCTTTTTCCCTTCCTCCACAAGGGCCCCGAACTCCTCCCTCGAGTCCTGGGGGACCAACTCCTTAAATTTACCCATGGAATTCCATGAGTTGTAATTGTACCGACTCAGGAGCGCCTGTTGGTTTGCAGCCCTGAGCTGCAGACCTCCCGCTGAGTAAACCTTGCGTCCAAACAAATCGAAGCGTTTAGCGTCCTTCGATTTGGGCGCTGCTGCCTGCTGGCCATGGCGCTCTCTGGCGTTCACTGAGGAGACTACCAGTGAACACGGCGGAGGGTGTGTATAGAGGTACTCATGGTCTTTAGAGGGGACAAAGTACTTCCTCTGTACACCTCTGGCAGTGGGAGGGATGGAGGCCGGGGTTTGCCATATGGCATTAGCGTTAGCCTGGATCGTACGGATAATGGGCAACGCCACCCGGGATGGGGCATCAGCTGAAAGGATGCTCACCACCGGGTCTTCCATCTCCACTATCTCCTCAGCCTGTAGGTCCATATTTCGTGCCACCCTACGCAACAAGTCTTGGTGGGCACGGAGGTCTATTGGAGGTGGGCCTGAGGCTGTTGTACCCGCCACTGCCTCATCTGGGGAAGATGAGGAGGACGCCTCAGGGGGTAAAGGATCCATGTGCGGGTCCGGCTCCAAGGGTCCCTGATGTGCAGGATCCCCTGCACCGGGGTCTGGGGCCTGCGTGGGTGTCGGCACCGGAGCCTCCATGCCCCCTGGGGGAGGACGGGAGATGGTGGCCTCAGGAAACCCTGGGCTCAGAGTGTGCCGAGCGAGAGGCCGCTGGTGGAGCCCCTTGAGCTTGGTGATACGCCCACGGGATCCAGAAAGACCAGGGACCTATCTAGGGTCCTCTGCCCCCTCCTGCCAATGACCCAAGTCGTCTGCAGCCTGACCCTGAGCAGGGTACGCTGAACGGGAAGCCCCTTCCGACGAGCGAGACGCCGATCTTGAGGGCCAGGGCGGTGCCGAGCGTGGTTGCAGGGGCTCGTCCTGGTACGGTGCCGAGCGGTGCCGGTCCACAGGCGAGCGGTCTCTGCGCGGTGCCTGTGAACGGTACCAGGATCGAGAACGGTGCCGATGGCCATGTCGGTACCGGGATCCGGATCTGGATCGGGGAGACGAAGACCGTCTGTAGACTCGGTGCCGGGAGCGGCCTCGCGAACGGGAGCGGCGCTCATACCGGTGCCGAGAACTGCGTCTGGACTCCGACCGGTACCGATGCTCAGGTCGGTGCCGAGAAGTAGACCGGTGCCGGGAGGAAGATCTGGGCCGTGAGTACAACCGACGCCAAGATGAAGATCGGTGCCGGGACTGCGAGCGGCGTCGGGACCTGCTCTGAGACCGGGAGCGGTGCCGCGAGTCCACGCTCGGAGATGGCGGGCATATCAGGGTAGGCTTGCCCCTGGATTGCACAGTACGAAGGGCATGCGGTGCCGCGGGTTGAGACGGCGCCGGCTCTGTGAGGGTGATGAGGTCTTTCGCCGTGGCAAACGTCTCCGGTGTAGAAGGGAGACAGGGCTCCACCACCGGACGAGGCGGTGAGCCAGTCCGCACCGGACTCAACGGCCCTACACCCGGTGCCGGAGTCAACGGTGCTGATGACACTTGCACCCTCTGGCGCTCCAAAGCCGGACGCGGCTCTACCACCGGTGCGGGGGGAGCTGGTGCCTGTTGGATGGCAGCGTCCTGGGTCTTGCGGGGCCTTTTATGTCCCGGAGACAGGGACCGGCGCCGAGGGGCTTGCGGCGGACGCGGTGTTGAGGGAGGACGGTGCCATGGGGCCTTATCCGCGTCTGCTCGCGGTGCAGTACCGGAGGGTGCCGCTGGGGCGCTGCGCACCGAGGCGCTCGGTGCCGGAACTTGGCGCACCGAAGGAGGATCTGGGCTAAGTGCCGCCTCCATAAGGAGCTGCATAAGCCTAAAGTCCCGCTCCTTTTTGGTCCTTGGTCTGAAAGCCTTGCAGATCTTACACTTGTCCGTCTGGTGAGACTCCCCTAAGCACTTCAGACAAGAGTCGTGGGGGTCTCCCGTTGGCATAGGCTTAGCACAGGTCGTGCACGGCTTAAAGCCAGGAGCCTTGGGCATGAGCCCGGCTGTGTGCCGGGGGGAGGGGAAAGGGGGGATAATAGCCCCCTTAACCCCCGCTAACTACTTACAACTATTTATAACTACTCTTCAAACTATTAACAACGAACTACTAATCTAAAGAACACAATTAACAACTATCTAGAAGAACTAATGAGTAAAGCTAGGGAGAGTGGAGAACAGCTATGCCGTGCTCCACAGTTCCAACGACCGTCATGGGCGGTAAGAAGGAACTGAGGGGGCGCTGGGTCGGCTGGGGTATATATCCAGCGCCATGAAGGCGCCACTCCAGGGGGCTCCACAGCCGACCCACCGGGTGTTGCTAGGGTAGAAAATTCTCCGACGATCGTGCACGCGGCGCGCGCACACCTAATTGGAATCGATATGAGCAAGCACTCGAAGAAGAACTAGCCAATTGTGTTTACAGTATTCCCTTAAGTATAGTGCCATATGCTGATTGCTTCCAATAGTTAGGCAAAGAGGAGCATTTTCCATTAACTGAGAGCAACAAACAAGAGAGGCAAACAGGGGAGTTTCAAAGAATGTGAGAGGTTCTTATTCTAGATACAGTTCTACATTCAATAGTATGATGGCCAGTGATAGATCAGTGGTTGTCACCTGCAAAAGATGTGCCACATTTCTTTCCTATCTGAAGCCAGAAAGGATTTTCTGTGTATGAAGTGTAAGTTGGTGGCTGTGCTGGAAGAAAAGGTTCTTAGTTTGGAAGGACAAGTACAGACACTTTGGTATATCAGAGAGACTGCAGAGTTCTTAGAAAACCGGATTCAGGAGGCATCACTGTCCCAGATTCAAAGAAGAAAGGAAACGACCACCAAGAGATCAAAGAGGAAATCAGAAGGGAGACTTGCTGTAACAACCAAAGGTGAGAGGATGAGGCAGCATTCTACTTGGCCACAGCAGACAAATACGGGCAGACTGTGGCTACCAAGAGAAGAGGATCAGGAGGAGTTCACGCGGCTAGAAGTTTCAATTATTCCCAGGGCCTCAGTGTGGAAACTGTGGAAGATATCCCTGAAGTTCCAAATGGTCAAAGATTTGCTTTTTCCATGATGACCACACAAGAATTGAGCCAACAATTGGAAAAAAATGTCCAGCCTTTGAGTCATCAGGACCTACATATGCCTGAATAGAGTAATCAGGTGACCTTCTTGCTACAAATCCTTTACCACATCCCCTTCCTACTGTTTGTTACTCCACACTGATCCTATGATATCTAGCGTTAGGCTCTGATCCTGCAATTGATGGAGTGCGGGTACAGCAGTCTACCTGAGTCATCAATTGAAGGACTGGAGCCTTAGACTGTAAACTCCATGGGGCCAAAATAAGGGGTCAGATTCTCGGGAAGTGGAAATCTGTGTAGCTCCATTGACTACAGTGGATTTAGCAGTCACGTTTAAGGTGCTTAATATGGACAATAGCACATCACCAGTCAGGTTGTTGAATCAAACTAAAACAAATATATCTGATATACTAAATAGATGCGGAATCCAGAGTCCTAGGATGAAAGTGCTGGATACATTTTACAAGGAGCTAGTTTGCATGTAACTTAAAAAAAAAACACTGCAGGTATTTTTGGGAACTTTTCCTTCTTGAAAAATTTGGTCAATTCTAGAGTTGGTCCAAATGTCTGAATTCTCCACAGGGAAATCAACTGACCCATGTCAATGGGTTTTATCTCTGCTTGCAGTTCCTTGGAGGCAAAACAAGAGCCGTCAGTCAAGGCAGGCTGGGAATGGTCATGTCTCTGAAGACAAAGCCACTTCAATTTGTCTCCAAAAGCTGCCAGGCAGGTTCTCCCAGATCTCCTACTCAGAGCAATAACAACAAAAAAGGATATTTTTATCCCTAAATTTCAGCTTATGGAATTCTAAACTTGGGGCTCTGCAGGAAGGTGGCTGGAAATACCTCTTCTGACATCAAGGTCGCTGACAGCAGCAGCTTCTAATGCAGCATGTCTGGGTGGGCTTCAATGACTGCTACACTTCACAAATAACCAGAAGAATCAGGAAGTCTGCAGGAAAGGGTGTAGAAATGCCCAGGCAACATGGCCCCCTCTCACCTGATCAGCTGCCATGCCTCTGCTAGGGCTACCTGCCTCCCACTCATGCACCACTGTTTTCTCACCCTCCCTCCCATAAAGCAGATGGAGATGAAGAGCAGTTGAGCCATAGCGGAACAAGCAGGCAGTGAGGGGAATCTATAAAGTTCCAGATACCACATAGGGAACATCTTAAGAAGCTTAATGAGTGAAAAAAGTTGGAGTCCTAAGTGAGCAAGAGAAATTTTTGGCGTAACAAAATGTTAATATAAAGGAACCACCGTGTCATTGCAGACTGGGAAGATTTGAAGTAGATTGTGTTAATTAATTGAAATGAGCTAAGGTAACACCAATCAGTGTGAAAGTTTAGAAGTTGAAAAGTGCTTTTGAAATACTAACAAACCTGGACAAGCTAATAAATGAAATAAAAAGCCAGACCACCAGTGGATAAAATAAAAGACAGACAGGGGAGTACAAGAAAACAATGAGACTTATGAGAATGAAACAGGTTGATATTCTTCAGAGTCTAAGAAATGGATTTTTAATTAACTGCCCAGAGCATTGCTTCATTTGATGGACATGACGGTGATTTTAATAGTCTGTGTGACTTGGGCAAGCACTGAGTTGATAAGTATGTAAACAAAAGAAAGAATTCCCTTAACAACGGCATCCAACAAGCTTGAGGAGGTCAATGAGGATAATGGCCCTATAAGTCAGGACTTCTGAATGCTATATTGCTTAGTAGGGAGTCAAAAGAATGTTAGGTCCCTTAACATCTTCATTAATGTTCATCAATCTTCTGGACGAGGAAGTGTGTAGCATTTTTGATGACATTTGCAGATGGTAATTTGAGAGATAGGTGAACGCCAATGAGGACAGAGACCGTTACAAAGAAATAATGGCCCAGTGGGATTCAGCTTGGAGCCACACAAGGATAAGCCAGTGGAGGGTAGGGGGAAAGAATCAGAAACATTAAGTGGGAGGAGAAATCTTCAGATATGCTCCTACTGGAATAAATGTGGGCTGAGAGTAAGCAAATTAGTGAAGAGTTTACAAGGTGAGAGAGCAGCAAATCATGAAGCACGGAAATAATAGACCCTTGCCAAAATGTGGACGAGTTCTGTTCTATTTAGGTTTTTACATTGTTCCCATTATACCTCTGAGCATGTAGTTCTGGGCACCTCCTTGCCAGAAACATGTAGACAGACTGAAGAATACTGGATGATATTTTAATTTTTACAGAAGTCTCTCTTTTTAATCCCTTTGCCTACAAATCCAGCTATCTTCATTTTCTTCTACTGGACTGTTTAAGGTGCAAAGGAAAAAGAAAATTGCCACTATTCGATCAAATTTTGCTGGTATACATATCGAGTCATTCTGCAGTGGAGTTGTTTCTGTTTTACACCAGCACAAGAGCGCAAAATTTGGTCCAGTAACACCTCCAAAAGTTACTTAAAAATAGTTTTCCTAGATATAAATGTCACTAAATGTAATCACATATAAAGTGATACCTCTCTTTAGAATATGCTGAAAGGACAAGACTAAGAGAAGTTTTACCTTACAACTACTGTTAATATCAGGATGTCCTTTATGGTGTCTGGTCTGAATTTTCTGTATTTCTCAGCAAGTTTGTTGGCAATATTTCTTTTCCAGAATGGCTCACAGTCTGGCTGTAGTAAAAGATAAACCTTACAGGATAGTACCTTACTGGATAAAAGAATTTCAGAGCTGGAGCCCTGGTAACCTGAACTAAAGCAAGAGAGATATGAAAAATATAAGACAAACCTTCTCTTGTTCTTGACCAAGATTTTTTGAAGTGCCTAACTTGTGACACCTTAAAGGGGCCCAGTTTTCAGAAAGTATTGTACACTACCCCTCTGAAATCAGGGTCTCTTCAGGTGTCACATACTAGGCACCAAAAATTACTAGGTACTTTCAAAAATCTTGGCCCTCAAATATGTTCAAGATAATTTGTTATTCTTTAGAAGCTCGATTCACTCAATTGTATCACACTTTGGTGTTGTTAAATGGCACACATATAGTTCTCCAAGGGGCGATACCATAAGCAGTCAGTTTGTCTGGGGTGTTTTTGGTAAATATTCAGTGGAATTTGATCTACTTATTGCATCTTTCTAGATACAAAATATTATGAATATTTTTCTAGGAGATTCTTATTCTTTCCAGCAAGTCAAGAAGTAGAAACATCAATTTAATTCCTCTCCCTACCCCAAATTATTCGTCACTTTCTGCATGAAAAATATACTATAGAGAACTCAGTTTATACACAAGTATATCTAAATTTATGTCCCGAGAACTCAGACACTAGAACTGTATGAAATAATTGAGAGAACATTGAGAACAGGGTATGACTTGCAAGTTAGTAGAAGTCTCCCACTTTCTTCCAAAATTTCCTTATGTCCAGTAGTGCTTCAACAAGCAGAAACAGAGTTGAGGGCCCTATCCAGTTTACACTGAAATCAGTGGCAAAACTCTTAACTTGAGTGGGTACAGGAACAGGCATTTAGACCGGGATAGTATGGAACCCTGAGAGTTAATTTAATCAGGATAGTGTAATACGCTGGCCACATTTAAGTGGCCAGCGTATTACACTATCCCAAATATATTAAAAAATCTGCTACACTTAAAGCTATCCACAACTCTTGCCTGTAAAGCACAATGTAGTGTGGGCTAGAACTGCACATGGAAGCATACCCAAGTCTTTGAACTTGTTCATAGAATTCAGACACAGGTTCTAGTAAGAAATGACTGTGAAATGACACAGGGTTTCGAATGCAGACATGAAAATGAGCATCCAAGATGTGACTGGATATCGTGTTGCCTACCTTGCATTCTATCTGAAACATTTTTTTACTTGTTTTTTAATTTCATAGGGCTAGATCCTGAAACCCTTGCACAGTTTTTGCCCCCTCCTCCCCCCCCCAACAGCAGCCCCAGAATCCAGGAATATTTTTTTTGCTCCTTCTCCTCCAGGCTGCACCTTCTTACGGGAAACTGCACAGAATTTCTTTATTTATATGGAGAGGCTGTGTTAGTAGAATCTCTTAATTCTACCCAGGACTGACACCCCTGTCATGAAAAGTGGCATCTTGGAATTTTTAATAAACAGAAGTGGTTGAAAACTCTTATCTTCTATCTTATTCAAAGATAGCACCCCTGTCACCCCAGTGTCCGTCCCCCCAACACCAGATTAATGTATTGGGTTGGTACTGACTCAGGGGAAGATTGCTCGCTCAGCAAGTGGCAACACCACTTCCTGCATTATTTAGGCTCTCTTTGAGGTCTTTTATCCAAGTACTGATCTGGTTTGACCCTGCTGAGTTTGTAAGTGCTGATGAGATCACAGACTTATGTGGTACAACTGCTAGCAAATGAAATGAAACATGAATACAGGTTTGGGATTTTTGGCTTGAAACAATGGTGCCTTATGCAGAAGCAATAAATTTTATTTATCCTGTTTGAATTCTGCTTTCTTGACCTTTTCTAATAAGAATCACTCTTATGAGCTAAGTATTTCCCTCAGCAACCATCATTGCATTAATAATAACTAACTCAATTTGGCTTGCTAGAGTAAGAGCTTTCCTTAATATGTAAGATTAGGTTCAAGTAACAGTCTTTCATGAATTCATGTATTATAAGGCTTTTCAACTAATTGGTCTCTAAGCATGTCATCAATCTTAACACCAAATTCACAAGGCTAGATGCTTGTTCCTTATTGCAAAGGCTAAGGCTCAGCTGAAGAGGGGAAAGACATTGATTTTATTGCTGCCTGATTGCCTACGAAATATGAATTGTGTACTATCAATGGTACACAGCACTAGGAATGAGAAAGAAGAGACAGACATTTGCTGCGTTTAGCAGAATGAAAATTCACCAGATTTATAGAACAGTGGAAGTTTAAATTTTTGGGTAATCCATGACCGGAGTAACAAAATAATGACAGTGGGAGAACTCCTGTAGTTTCTGGTCACTTTTTATGAAGGCAACGCTCCCATTGAAGTCAACCACTGAAAGTTCTGGACCTAGGTATGAAGTAAATATTTTGTCAATCATTAAGTTATCCAAGAATGGTTTGAGCATTGGCCTGCTAAACCCAGGGTTGTGAGTTCAATCCTTGAGGGGGCCATTTGGGGATTTAGTTGGGGATTGGTCCTGCTTTGAGCAGGGGGTTGAACTAGATGACCTCCTGAGGTCCCTTCCAACCCTGATATTCTATGACTTCTAAGGCATAGAGTTACGGATCTGTTGTTAGGACAGAAAAAGCTTGGTTAGCAGGACTACAGTTAGTTTTAAAGATTTTTTTCATTTAATATAAATTGACCAATTTTCCTTTATATAATCTATGATAGCTATAGAATGGAAAGAGAATGCAAAAGCTCAGTCTTGAAAGACAAGTGGCTTCCATATTTATATATATATGCTGTGTAGGAGCATATATATATGCAAGCCTCTGTGTACATATCTCTGATTGAAGATAAGGAATTATTTATCTTGATTACCATCCACTCCTAGGTTTGGGATTTCTGTGGGAGATGTGCGCCAAAGGAAGATACTAGAGCTGAGAGCTATTTCTCAAACCTGCAAATTTTTCTCCTTTATGATATCAAAATCTAAATTCTCATGGACAGCATGATGGAGATTCATTACACTAGCTATTATAGGGGTGTGTTGGTGTAGCCAGTTGTGTCAGAGAAAATTTCTGTTCATAAAGTTCAGTATCCTCACTGGATGGATCCAGTGTCTCATCTACCAGGGAAAGACGATGACTCTTCAAGCTGAGTTTTCACTCAATAGTACAAGTGCTCTATCAAAGGCCACATCTTGTATTTTCTGTTTTCTACAAGTGGTGTAACCAGCTAAGATAACACACAATCTTTATGGTTGTGATTCAAGGACAAGCAAGACCTAACATTAATATTGCACTTCTTTTCCTGAATCAAAAGCAGGATCTTTGCTACATGTTCCCTCTGGTTCTGTCGAATTGGAAGAGCTTTTGAACATCAGCTAAATTGGTATCAAGTTGCTGTCACACACCAGGGTTGAAGCTTGGCAGTTCAGACAGCATCAGAATGCTGTGTAGGATATTAAAACTTCTGCTTTCCAAACTACTGGATCTCCTGCCTCTGAGTTGAGATTGGCAGCTTGATCTTGGCTTTGCATATCCAGATGCTTCTGAAGCCAGATCCAGAGATCAACAAGCCACTTTAGGCACACAGCCAGGCCTCCTAGTCAACCTGGACAGATCGAAGGATGTTGATGATGAATGGATTCTTAAATTGATCTTGACTACCAGTCTGCCAGACTGAATCAATCGGGCCTGAAAAGCCTTCCCCATCAGTATGGCTATGCCAGGCAGCCCTCCTGCTCTTGTGGGTCCAGACAAAGCCTGTGCCAGACAAGCCTCTCATCTCTGAAGAAGTCTGATTGACTAACTGACAGTTAAACAAAATTGTCCCCCAAAAGGAAGAAGAGGGGAAAAACAACAACAAGGGAATTGCTGAGGATACTGCATGCGACCTGAGCTTGGTGCACCTGCGGAGGCTGGAACCTCTCTCCCTTTTCTACCCTTGGAATGCTCCAGGTTGTGAAAGGCCCCAAAGGACACTGCTCTCCACAAGAATCCAGAGGCTTGTAGCACAGGTGCATTGGTCCCAACCAGTGTGAATATGCAGAGGTTCAGCTTGAAGAACTTCGGTTACAGGTGAGCAACCTTCATTTCTTCTTTCTTGGCAAGAGGCAAAACTTCCTTGTACTTCGACTTGTATTCTCATTTAAAAAGAGAGAGAGAGAGAGAGAGAGAGAGAGAGAACACTATTTCCCTATTTAGTATCTATTCTGAAAGCCTGGGTAATGTTTTAGTGACTATACCTGCAATTGCTAATTCAAATTAAAGCATTTTCATCTTCGATAAAGAGGGGGGGGATCAAGGGGATCCAGACTTTTTACCAGCCACCTCCAGCTGTGATGTGAAGTAACTTGTATTCTGCCATTTGCTTGGATTTTTTTCTTTTGTAGGTGTAGTTGATAAGAGTGTTAATTTGTCCATTCAAAACCCACCCCACCCTCAAATTTCTGGAAGTACCTTAAGTCAGCATTATAACAACATGGTCCTGTTCTTAGCGGCCATGGGTGATTTGTCCCAGTAGTTTAATCTCTCAGGATTTAAAATCTTTTTTAGAAAATCAGAGTTTTTTGGTTAGTTGTAGCCTACAAAATCCTTGGATCACTGGTCCTTTCCTTCATGCAATCTCAAGAGTTTTATGGATCTGAGTCTCAAGTTTAATGTTGGTTCTCAGAAAAGTTAAATTAGATCTGTCCAGATGGACACTCTCACAGGTCTCCTTTCTAGGTGGGATTAATTTTATTAAAATATAATCCTTCCATGCTTACACTGTCCACTTCAGGCATTCCTTTTTAATCTTTTGCAAAGTAGCATTAAAATAATTTCTGGTATTGATTAAGATTTACATTAAAATGCAGACACACCATTTTAGGCTACAATTGCTGAGAGACAGTGAACCGCAGATTTCCTTTCTTAGATTCAATCTCTGAGCCTATCAGATATGAACTAGTAAAATGTGGCTACACTAGTCACTTGAACATTATTATTAAAGGGAAATAAAGTCACCTCTTGGTGCCCAAGGAATTGGTTTTATTCTGTGATGAAGAAGTCTCTCCCTGGTTACCTTAGGTTCTAAGCCTTAGAACTAGTCATTAGTTGATCAATACGCCTGCTTAGGAGGAAGATCTACAGAGGTTTCTGATTTTCCAGTTCATATAGGGTGAAATTCACTCCTATGCAGCACAAGGGCTATGTACCACTTAAATCCCACTCAAGATAGGATATAAATAGTGCCTAACCTTTGGGCAGGGTCTTGGCACAGGGATGAATTTCTCCCATATTCCTTTGTGCTCTTCTGGGATCTGTTCATTTCTCTCAAGAATTGGAAGGCAGTGTATTTTTTTTTTTAATTAGAACAAATTATTTGGTGCACTCCTGTTTGGGGTTCCTTTCTGATCAAAATATAGGTGAAGACCAAAAAGCGTATTATAAATTTAGAATTATGGGCTTGAACAGCAAGGAATATTTTAGTTCATTGTTCATTTATCTTATATTGGGGCAAAGTAAATAGACACTTCTAAATGCAACTGTTAGTCTCAAAAGGGGGATTATCAAGTTTACAAAAATGTTAGTCAGTTAAGAAACATACATACATTGCCAAAACAATTCTTTGAGCTTGTTTCTGATTTTTGGCACAATGCTTTGGAATAAATATTTACTATTCACATTACCATGTAAAAATCCCCTCGTAGGTAGAAACTAAATATGTACAGAAGTATTACAAAAAAAGAAAAAGCATGCTGAAAAGACCAGAGTTAACAAAGAGAAGGAGAGGAGTTGGAGGTGAAAAGAGAAGAAATGTGTTTGGAATAATTTCACTTTTAACTAACACAACCAAATATAAGAATCATATACCTTACTCTAGGAAATTGATCTGTATTAGTAAAAACCTGATTGTTTCATGTCCTGTATTGTCTGTGATCCTCAGTGTATTCTGTCTGTTTCTGCTGATAATGCACCCTCAAATGCAAAAGCAAAAGCATTCTGCTGTGTGTTGTCGACCAGCAAGAGAAGAGAATGACAGCGGCATGGACATGCTGATCTGAGGAAGAGAATGAGAAAGCAGACATTGGGAAAAAGAAAAGTGAGGAGGGACAGGGGGCAACTGAGTTTCATCATGCTGGACTTTGAACACAGCAGTAGAGTTGGTTTAAAATGTTGACACATTTTGTTTTCCTTTCAGAAAAGACCTCTAATAGAATAGACATCTAATACCTACATAGGACTTGCTTAAGAAACCAGTTCTGATGCTGGCAAGCTCTCCAATTATTTCACTGTCTCCAGTCTCCCTTTTTGGAGGAAGGCTATTGAGAGGCAACTCCACCAATATCTGGTCTCCTCAGGACTCATCTCCCACCTATCAACTGAGTTTCAGGCCTGGATATGGTATAGACTAGAGACTGTAATTATGAGGTGGTGTTGATTTATGATCTCCTTCTGGTCATGAATAAGATCAGGTGTCTGAGATTATTTTATTTTTTTAGATCTGCATTTAATATGAATGGCTAAGGTGTTCTTAACATATCCCTTTCATTGCTGGTCTACATGTAAATTCAGATGGTCTTGAGTAACTCCCTTTTCTTTGAGAAATCCCCACATGTAGTTTTGGATTTAATCAATCACTACTCTGAGGACTCACCCATATTATATTTGACAGAGTTCCACATCCCATCACCTCTCTTGGACAGAAAGGAGCCACTGTGGCCTTGAATTAACTTTTTCCTTTCTTTCAAGTTTTGTTTCCTTTTACCTTTTATTTAATTCTGTCAGTGTTTGCTTAGTTTTCTTTATCAAGTAAAACAGATTACCTCCTGGCCCATGTACTTCTGGAAAATGCTAGGGCTCAGCTTTGGGGGGAAATGTGCCAGCACGCCTTCCTGCCCATTGAGGAATCATCATAAATAAAGTATCTCTGCACTACTCAGAAACATCCCTTCTTCAGATAGATGCAGTTAAACCAACCTCCCTGAACTTTTGTGCTGTCTGGGTCTGGATCAGGATTAAACCTCATGGCTTGTCCCTGTCTCTCTAATGATCTAAATCAAAATCCAAGAATTGAGTATTATTAAACTTTGTGGATGTTTGGATTAGAGGTTTGCAGCTTCTCCTCTCAGCCTCCCATTCCTTTTCACAGCTAAAAATAATAATAATAATAATTATTAATGGAGATATCCCATCTCCTAGAACTGGAAGGGACCTTGAAAGGTCATCGAGTCCAGCCCCCTGCCTTCACTAGCAGGACCAAGTACTGATTTTGCCCCAGATCCCCAAGTGGCCCCCCTCAAGGATTGAACTCACAACCCTGGGTTTAGCAGGCCAATGCTCAAACCACTGAGCTATCCCTCCCCCCCAAATGTCCTTGGTCAAAGCAGCAATTCTTTCCTGACACATGTATTCCAGGAAGGCTGGAAGAAAATGATGTGTTAATGTAAGCTTAGCTCACTGGTAGCCAAAGTGTAGCCTACAGACCAAATACAGCCCACACAGGTCTAGTGTGGCTTAGAGCTACCTTCATCTTTAATGTGGAGGTGTGGCCTGTGGAAAAACAGGTCCAAACATGTAGTGCTCAATCTTCTTTCAAGTGGTATCATATGACAGGACTAGTCAAGGCCAGAGGCCATGCTTCATCATTAAAGAGGAGGGGACCTGCAATCTCTGCTCCATTTCATACAAATTAGCTGTTATCTTTGTGCTCTGTCCCTCATAAGCAAGGCAAAATTCTGACACCCTCATAAGTATAAATTATATACACATACAATCCCATCCCTCCTCACAAGCACACTGATAAAGCAGGTACTTTAATTTGTTAGTCTCTAAGGTGCCACAAGTACTCCTGTTATTTTTGCAGGTACTTCAGAGGATCCTGCAGTTTGCAGTGAAGTCTGGAGAGTTTTACAGACATCTTCCTCCCTTCTTATGGCAGTTCACTTTCTGACACTTGGCTAGAGGGGGCAGTTTCAGGAAAGCTCGCTCCCCAGTCATCCTTCTTGAAAAGAGATGGCCCTTCTTGTCATGTGACAAGGTAAATAGTTGGTACTCCTCAAAGCACACCAAACCCTCCTCTTTCTTTTCAAGGAGGCTGAACAAAGTACCTGGCGAGTGGGGATCAGGCTCTCCCATCCTAGGCCTTGCTACTTGGACATCACACACAGACAAGGGAAGCAGAACATGTGCTCCAACACATTAGACAGTGGGTGAGAGGGAGTTGAGTGGTTACTCTCTTCCGTTCTGTTGCTTCACATTCTATGAGTAGGAGTGGGTCTATAACATCACAAGTGGATGCTGGTAACTGCCCTGCAGTTTCCCCCTTCTCTCTCTAGAGTCAGGGTGGCAAGCTTTAGGTCTGACAACTGAAGGTGAAGCACTTCCAGTTCTGAAAATAGTAACTGGGGATAAAAATAAGATTTCATGATTTTAGATAAGAAATTATTATTGTTTACATACAACCTAATTTTAGCCTTGTATATGCTTAAGAATTATTTCATTTATTAATTAATTTGTTGTCTTTTCCCAATTTAGTATGTTTAAATAGAACATTTTACTAGTGTTAAACTCTATAAATACATTTAATCTTTTGTCTGTTACTCTTTGTCTATCACTCTAACTGGGGGCAGCAGCAGCAGGTTCACATGGCTATGATGTAGCAGTGATGGAATGTAGAATGGACTTCCATCTTGAACAGTCCCTTACAAATTTTCTTCCTTTGGCAAGAGTCAGTATGGGAGGATTTAGGTTTCTTAAATCCCTCAAAATTGCATCTTCCAACCTCATTCATGGTTGCATCTGTGTTCTACTTCCTTTGACCGCAGCCCCATAAGCCTTCTGTAAAAGCATACCTTCTTCTGCATCTTGGACATGACTCTACCTTTGCAGTCGTCTTGTTATCAACTGATGCAAGACTGCAACTTGCCAGGATTCTCTAAGTATCATCTTGTTTGTGACAAAATCAGACCAATGGATGTTGAGAATACACTAAAATTTGACACTGAAAACCCTTTAGTTTCCTCTCCTCAGCTGTTTTTAGTGGCCGTGTTTCTGCTCCATATAAGAATTGTCATCACCACTGCATGGATCACTCATCTCTTAGCTGTCACACAGAAATCTTGCTGCCCAAACAGAAGTCTTTGAAAATGCAGAAATGCTATTGCCACATGGTCAATCCAAAGTATGACTTCTTTGAATACAGAACTTTCTGCTGTCAACCGACTACCCAGATACATAAAACTATTCACCTGTTCAATATCATTCCATCTACATGCAGCGTGGGTCAGCCACTTGTTTCTGTTGTATAGGAGGCATGCATAGCCTTGGTTTTATCACTACAGATTCTGCAGTTCTTTGCAGCTCTTCCATCATTTGCTGTAGCTGGTCAGTAGTGACTCCAAGTACGGCAATATCATCCGCTAACTTATTTGTGGCAAAAGTACTGTACAAAATGTGACTTCCTGCAAAGCATACTACTTCATATTACAGAGATGTCCAAAGGGACTCCGTTAGCCCTGGCAAATTTAGCCACTAAATATATGGGTTAACTTGGTGATAGCGAAACCTTTATTTATCTTGTTCCTCTCTTTAAAAGATCCACCGATTTGCAGTGTGTGGGATCCTGATTGCACAGGGATCAGAAATTTCCACAATCATATGGCACACACAAGTTAAGTGTAGCTTAATATTTGGATTTCATGCCTTACAAAATCATAGTACTTTGAGCTGAACACACAATGTGGAAAAAAAAGTGCTTACAAAATGGAATGGAAACTATGTGAAGAAAAATGTAGGAGAGAGGTAATGAGAACAATTTTAAGATGTAAAGGGCCTAGTAGCTAAAGAAATCAAGACAAATGATGAGACATTAAAATTATGAGAAGTAGAGAGTCTTTATTGTAGGTTAATCTGTAGGTATTTAACACTTGACTATTAAGAGGATAAAAGGCTAGCAGAAGAGGCTTTAATGGGGAAAATGAATATTTCACATCTTCCTTTGCTGATGCGGATAGAGGGGATAATCTCAATATGCTCTTACTTTTTATAAATAACCAAGACAAGACATTAGAAATAATGATTGTGAGAAGTTAAAAAGGAGCAAATCCCTAGAGCCTATGCTATTCGTGCTAGAAATTCAAAGGAACTAAAATAAACAAAAAATAAGTAGCTGAACTACTAACTAGAGCTGGTTGAATGACTTTCACTGAAAACTTTTCAATAAAACTATAAATAAAACAACGACAACAATAATAAAAATGAAATATTTTTGGTGAACTTTTTGCATTTTCCCCACTCTACTAGGTATTATTATGATGATTCCTAACCAAGATATGTACTACGTCAGTGGTTCTCAGACTGTGGGTCGGGACCCCAAAGTGGGTCGTGACCCCATTTAATGGGGTCACCAGGGCTGACTTAGACTTGCTGGGCCCTGGGGCCAGAGCTGAAGCCTGAGCTGAAGCTCAAGCCCTACTGCCTGGGGCCGAAGCCAAAGCCTAAGGCCTTCAGCCCTGGGCAGCGGGGCTCAGGTTACAGGCCTCGATACCTGGGGCTGAAGCCCTCAGGCTTCGGCTTTGGCATCCCTGCCCGGGGTGCTGAGGCTCAGGCTTTGGCTTTAGCCCTTCCACCCCAGGACGGCGGGGCTTGGGCAGGCTCAGGCTTCAGTCCCCTCTCCTGTGGTCATGTAGTTATTTCTGTTGTCAGAAGGGGGTCACGGTGCAATGAAGTTTGAGAACCCCTGTACTACATCTTTAGAAACAGGAACCATCTGAGAGGATTAGAAGGGGGCCAGTGTGGTGCCTATCTTTAAAAAAAAAAAAAAAGGAATGAACAATCTTGGCGATTACACACCTTTGAACCTTGTTTTAATAGGGGAAATTAGTTGAGAGCGTCACAAAAAGCATATTAATAAACTACCTGGATAAATATACTCTGATAGGAACAAACCAGCTCTGTTCATGCTAGAATTCTTTGAGAAGATAAATAAGTGAGAAGATAAAGAGGAACCATTCTGTGTAATTTATTTACATTTCCCCTTTTGACAAGGTCCCTCAATAGAAGCTTTAAAAGACATGTAGCAACCATAAAGCTAGAGGTAAAATCCTGCAGTAATAAATTTGTGGCCATCTACTTTTATGGCAGGCACAATGGTTATCAACTAAACTGCACATATACTGAACAGGGAATAGACTGTTTAGGAACTTCTGCTCGTTATATCCAGGCCTCTTGCCAATGAGTTGAGGAAAATATCTATTAGCTGTCAGACTTGTATTTTTCTTGTAGGCCAGACATTCATGGCTAGATTTTCAAAAAAACTCAGTTCCTAGTCAGGCACCTAAGTGAACATGGCCAGTTTTCCCAAGTGCTTTATTAATATGTCTTTTGAGAAAAATGGTGGATGCTGAGCATTTTTGAAAATCTGGAGACTTCATTTAGGTGCAAGACATGCACACATTATCCAGCTTCTTTTCAAATACAGAATAGAAATATATATTGAACAGTTCCACCTTTTCTGCACTATTACTGACAATTTTACTGTCTCCATCCAGCAATGCATCTATATCATGTATACATTTTATTTTGTTCCTGATATATTTAAATAATTCCTTATTGTCCTTACGCCTACTGGGCTTAGTTTTCATTGATACCTTTAGCTTTCCTTATCAATTGTCTACATTTCATAACTTGGTCATTATTATCAACTTCCTCTTTCCCCCATTTCTCTTCTTAACCAGGATGGATTTTTAAATGAAATAAATTTCTCTCATGATTACAGACCTGTGGTGTTTTTGAGCATATAATAAAATAGTCTCGAACAGCTCTCAATTATCATTCATATTTTTGTTCAATTTTCCCCTTCCAATCAGTTTTGCTTTAAATTGTTTTCAGCTTGATGAAATTTGCCCTTTTACACTGCCAAGTAAATATATGTTTCTAGTCAGGAATATTCTGTTTGCACCTGTGACAGGGTGCTGGGCAAAGGGTTGCTGATTCAGCCCTCTGTCAGGCCAGCTCCCATTTAGGGGAATAAATTAGAGCTGGCCAGAGATAACCTGACCCTAATTGGGGAAGCAGAGACAGCAGCTGCCTAATTAGCCTGGGGCTGTATAAAAGCCTCAGGGAAGGCAGCCAAGGGGTGAGCAGAAAGAAATGGAAAAGGCAGGGAGTGAAAGCAGAGCGGTAGTGCTTCCCTCCTGCCTGCAGCTGGTGAAGGGCCAAATGTATATGGTGAAACAGTGGTGGGAACAAGTCTGTGAATAAACAGCACCAGTGGTTTCTAACCCCAGGGTCTCAGAGTGACTTTGTGAACCTAGCAGAGGCAGGACTCAAGGGGGCCCTGCCACGCACTGCTACAGCACCTAATGATGCGACCATATAGTGATCACTTGTACCCAGCTAACCATTAATTTTTGGTTCTGTGGTATAATTTAACTTGGGACCAAATTCTGCTTTGAGATACACTCATGCAACTTGCACTGAAGATAACTGGAGTAGAAGGTGTGTATCTGAGGGCAGAATTTATCCCCATGTGATAGCCAAATTATGGATATTCTCAATGTATGATGTTCTTTGAATTACTATTTTTCTCTAGTGCCATCAAAGATTTCTTAATAACAGTTAAGATGTAATAACTGTAAAACAGTTTAACCAACAGGATTATGATTTATAAATAAATTTGAGAAGGGATGGGAGGATGTTTGCTTGATTTATGTTTGATATATCACAGTCCCACTGGTGACAAGAAAGAGTGGTGGAGGATGGTTTTGAGCATTAAGCACTGGATTGGGATTCAGGTGATTTGGGTTCAGTTCATCTGTTCACCCAATTCTACTACACTCAGCATGCAACTTAGGGCAAATCACTTAGCTTCTCTGGGCTTTAGTGTCTCATGCAAAATAGGAATAAAATTCCTTATCTCACAGGGCTGTTGTGAAGATTAATGAATGAATTTATGTTTGTGAGGTGATCAGATACAACAGTGATGGAGGCCATATAAACACCTACAGAGATGATGGCTGACTGACATGAGATAGCATAATTCCTCCATTCAACAATGAAATGTTTATATGGCAACAAGCAATTGAAAGAGAACACAAAGGGAAAGGGAACAGAACATTACTATTGATGGCTGGCCTGGTACAGGCTATTCACTAGCTCACAAAAATATAACTATGGCTTTGTATAAATCAATGGTATAGTCACATCTCAAATGTTACATCTAGTTTTGTTGCTTTATGATAACCTCTGACTCTTATTTCATCAGCCAGCCATGCAATACAATATAGAGGCTCCTTTTATTAGAGGGTCTAATACTTATACTTTTTGCTGCCACCTAATTGAAATGTAATTAAGTATTTTAAGTTCTTCAGGGCTGAAGATTATCACCTGGATTCCTCTTTCAATATTGATTAATGTGTTTCTAAGGTTGATGTTAGATCCTCTTCCCTCCACTATATCCCTCTAGCTGTTTAAAATAAATCATATTCTGCCAGGCAGATAAAACTAGATAAAGTGATAAATTTTATTTAGAGTCCAATACTATTATTGGGCCACATAAAAGGCTTCAAAAATAGAAACAGGCAACTTGAAACAGGGTTGAAAAAACAAACAAAACTATCAGATGAACTAATACTTCAGTAAAAATATGGGTATATCAAAACAAACTTAGGTTGAGCTAGAACCATTAACTATTTCTTTATCATCCTAACTCTTGGGCTATTTTATTCTATACTCCTGGTGGAAGATTCCATGCATGTAACTTACACAATCAAACAAATATCTTCAATCTGCCTTTCACTCTCCAAGAGGGACAACTGAGCCTTTTCAGGCTAGCTGCTCTGTGAGGAAGTTTCACCTGCTTAACTTAAATCAGTTTTTAAACCTATTTAGTTCAACCAGTGCAAACCACTGTGTAGACACACCTATTTAGTTTAGCATAAACCAATTCCTAATTGACTTAAGATAAACTAAAATAAGATTGGTTTAAACCAAAATAAGTGTCCACACAGCCTTTTGCACTAACTCTGTTTAAAATCACAACTTTAGTTAAATTGGTACAACCTGAGTAGATGAGGCCTAGAATTTTGCTTTTAATCTCAGTGAATGTTGCTCCCAGTTGAAATTTAGCTTTTTCTTTTCCAAGAGCAGTTAGAAATATACATTCTGAATTTATATAGCAACAGCATGTGGCCAGTATACTGTTGTATGGTACTTTCCCATTAAGTTTCCAAAGCTTCTTTAAAAAAAAAAAAAAAAAAAAAAAAGCACTGCTTAATTTGTAAATATCATGAAAATGGGTAACTGGAAGGCAAAGGATTTGCCTGCTTCATCCAGTCCAGTAATACATAACATGGGGACACTAAGGGTATGTCTACACTATGAAATTAGGTCGATTTTATAGAAGTTGATTTTTTAGAAATCGATTTTATACAGTCAATTGTGTCTGTCCCCACTAAGCGCATTAAGTCAGTGGAGTGCGCCCACAGTACCAAGGCTAGCGTCGACTTTAGGAGCGTTGCACTGTGGGTAGCTATCCCACAGTTCCCGCAGTCTCCGCCACCCATTGGAATTCTGGGTTGAGCTCCCAATGCCTGATGGGGCAAAAACATTGTCGCCGGTGGTTCTGGGTACATGTCGCCAGGCCCCCCCTCCCTCCGTGAAAGCAATGGCAAACAATCGTTTCTCGCCTTTTTTTCTGGGTTACCCGTGCAGACGACATACCACAGCAAGCATGGAGCCCACTCAGCTCACTGTCACGTACATCTCCTGGGTGCTGCTGGCAGACGCGGTACTGCAGTGCTACACAGCAGCATCTCCTTGCCTTGCCTTGCCTTGCTGGTGGCAGCCGGTGCAATACGACTGTTAACTGTCATCGTCGTCTCCTCGTGGGTGCTTCTGGCTGACCTCGGTGAGGTCGGTCGGGGGCGCCTGGGCAGACATGGGTGCTCCTGGCCGACCTTGGTGAGGTCGGTCGGGGGTGCCTAGACAAAAATGGGAATGGCTCCAGGTCATTCTCTTCTTTAAGTTTCATCTAATGGAGATTCAGTCCTGCCTGGAATATCATGCCAGCTGGAGGCTTCTGCCTCAGGCTGCTCTCCCAGCCGGCAGCACTGCGCAGTGGCACCTACCCCAGCCTACCCATAGCTCATGAAGCCTGGGCAGTAGTAAGGAGCAGTTCAACTATAGGCTGAACAAGTGCAGAATGGTGGTAGAATGGTTTAAAACAAATAAAAGGAAGTTCTTCTTCACACAGTGCACAGTCAACTTGTGGAACTCCTTGGCTGAGGAGGCTGTGAAGGCTAGGACTATAACAGCGTTTAAAAGAGAACTGGATAAATTCATGGAGGTTAAGTCCATTAATGGCTATTAGCCAGGATGGGTAAGGAATGGTGTCCCTAGCCTCTGTTTGTCAGAGGGTGAAGATGAATGGCAGGAGAGAGATCACTTGATCATTACCTGTTAGGCTCACTCCCTCTGGGGCACCTGGCATTGGCCACTGTCGGTAGACAGGATACTGGGCTAGATGGACCTTTGGTCTGACCCAGTATGGCCATTATAATGTTCTTAATGTGCCTTTGGACGTTTAAAAGCTCGCTGGTGCTGTTTGCTGACTAGGCTGTTTGCGATTAGATTAGAAGAGCACAGCAAGGTGCGCTGCACATCACAGAGGCTTTGAAAACCAGTTTCATGACTGGCCAGGCTTCGGTGTGACAGTTGTGTGTGTTTCTCCTTGATGCAAACCCGCCCCCTTTGTTGATTTTAATTCCCTGTAAGCCAACCCTGTAATACATGTCGTGAGTCACCCCTCCCTCCGTGAGAGCAACGGCAGACAATTGTTTCATGCCTTTTTTCCACAGACGACATACCACGGCAAGCATGGAGCCTGCTCAGATCACCGCGGCAGTTATGAGCACTGTAAACACCACATGCATTATCCTGCAGTATATGCAGCACCAGAAACTTCAAAAGCAGGCGAGGCGACGGCAGCGCGGTGATGAGAGTGATGAGGACATGGACACAGTTCTCTCAAAGCATGGGCCCTGGCAATTTGGACATCACGGTGCTAATGGGGCAGGTTCAATCTGTGGAACGCCGATTCTGGGCCCAGGAAACAAGCACAGACTGGTGGGACTGCATGGTTTTGCAGGTCTGGGATGATTCCCAGTGGCTGCGAAACTTTCGCATGCATAAGGGCACTTTCATGGAACTTTGTGACTTGCTTTCCCCTGCCCTGAATCACAAGAATACCAAGATGAGAGCCGCCCTCACAGTTCACAAGCGAATGGCAATAGCCCTCTGGAAGCTTGCAACGCCAGACAGCTACCGGTCAGACGGGAATCAATTTGGAGTGGGCAAATCTACTGTGGGGGCTGCTGTGATCCAAGTAGCAAACGCAATCACTGAGCTGCTGCTATCAAGGGTAGTGACTCTGGGAAATGTGCAGGTCATAGTGGATGGCTTTGCTGCAATGGGATTCCCTAACTGTGGTGGGGCGATAGATGGAACCCATATCCCTATCTTGGGACCGGACCACCAAGGTAGCCAGTACATAAACCGAAAGGGGTACTTTTCAGTGGTGCTGCAAGCACTGGTGGATCACAAGGGACATTTCACCAACATCAACATGGGATGGCCGGGAAAGGTACATGACGCTCGCATCTTTAGGAACTCTGGTCTGTGTGAACGGCTGCAGCAAGGGACTTACTTTCCAGACCAGAAAATAACCATTGGGGATGTTGAAATGCGTATAGTTATCTTTGGGGACCCAGCCTACCCCTTAATGCCATGGCTCATGAAGCCGTACAGTAGTCAGGAGCTGTTCAACTATAGGCTAAGCAAGTGCAGAATGGTGGTAGAATGTGCATTTGGACGTTTAAAAGCATGCTGGTGCAGTTTACTGACTCAGTTAGACCTCAGCAAAACCAATATTCCCATAGTTATTACTGCTTGCTGTGTGCTCCACAATATCTGTGAGAGTAAGGGGGAGACCTTTATGGCGGGGTGGGAGGTTGAGGCAAATCGCCTGGCCGCTGATTACGCCCAGCCAGACACCAGGACGGTTAGAAGAGCACAGCAGGGCACGCTGCGCATCAGAGAAGCTTTGAAAACCAGTTTCATCACTAGCCTAGGCTACCGTGTAAAAGTTCTGTTTGTTTCTCCTTGATGAAAACCCGCCCCCTTGGTTCACTCTACTTCCCTGTAAGCCAACCGCCCTCCCCTCCCCCCTTCGATCTCCGCTTGCAGAGGCAATAAAGTCATTGTTGTTTCAAATTCATGGATTCTTTATTAATTCATCACATAAAGGGGGGGATAACTGCAAAGATAGCCTGGGAGGGGTGGCGGAGGAGGGGAGGAGGGAAGGACAAGGCCACACTGAACTTCAAAACTTACTGAATGCCAGCTTTCTGTTGCTTGGGCAGTCCTCTGGGGTGAAGTGGTTGGGTGGCCGGAGGGCCCCCCCCCACGTTCTTGGGCATCTGGGTGAGGAGGCTATGGAACTTGGGGAGGAGGGTGTTGGTTACACAGGGGCTGCAGCGGTGGTCTGTGCTCCTGCTGCCTTTCCTGCACCTCAACAATACGCCGGAGAATATCAGTTTGATCCTCCAGTAGCCTAAGCATTGCTTCCTGCCTCCTCTCATCACACTGACGCCACCGCTCATCTTGATCCTGCCATCTCTCCTCTCGGTCCCGCCACCTGTCCTCACATTCATTTTGTGCTTTCCTGCACTCTGACAGTGTCTGCCTCCAGGCATTCTGCTGGGCTGTTTCAGTGTGGGAGGACTGCATGAGCTCAGAGAACATTTAGTCACGAGTGCAGTTTTTTCGCCTTCTAATCTTCACTAGCCTCTGGGACGGAGATGATACGGGGAGCATTGAAACATTTGCAGCTGCGGGAGGAAAAAAAGGGAGAGTAGTATTTAAAAAGACACATTTTAGAGAACAATGGGTAGACTCTTTCACGGTGAACCAAGCTGTTAATATTACATAGCACGTGTGCTTTCTTTACAAGGTCGCATTTTGCCTCTTATATTGAGGGCCTGCCAGTGTGAGAGATCACACACGCAGGGCCGGCGGGCAACAGAATTCAGCTTGCAGGCAGACATGGTAAGCCACAGTCTTTTGGCTTCTTCATCCCCACATCTTATGAAGGTTAGTTTCAAACAGCAGTACCCTTATTTCCCATACCAAGCACCCGTTGGGTTGGCCATTTAAAATGGGTTGTCCATTTAAAAGGAGGGGCTGCGGTTTTCAGGTTAACGTGCAGCACAAACCCAACTAACCCCCCCCCCCCCCCACACACACACACCCAATTCTCTGAGATGATCGCTTCACCCCTCGCCCCACCACGTGGCTAACAGCGGGGATGATTTCTGTTAAGCCACAGGCAAACCGCCCAGCAGGAACGGCCACCTCTGAATGTCCCCTTAATAAAATTCCCCTATTTCAACCAGGTGACCCTGGGAGTACATCCAGGAGAGCTTCACTGAGATGTCCCTGGAGGATTTCCGCTCCATCCCCATACACATTAACAGACTTTTCCAGTAGCTGTACTGGCCGCCAATGCATCCCAAGTCGTCAGGGCAAATTAATCATTAAACACACTTGCTTTTAAACCATGTATTATATTTACAAAGGTACACTCACCAGAAGTCCCTTCTCTGCCTTCAAGGTCCAGGAGCCCACCTTGGGTGGGTTGGGCGGGTACTAGATCCAGGGTGAAAAACAGTTCCTGGCTGTCGGGGAAAACGGTTTCTCTGCTTGCTTGCTGTGCGCTATCTTCCTTGTCCCCAAAATCCACATCCCTGTTGCGGGAGAATCCATTGATGGAGTCCACGCACAGGGCTGGGGTAGTTGTAGGGGCACCCCCTAGAACGGCATGCAGCTCATCATAGAAGCAGCATGTCTGGGGCTCTGACCTGGAGTGGCTGTTTGCCTCGCTGGTTCTTTGGTAGGCTTGCCTCAACTCCTTAAGTTTCACGCGGCACTGCTGCGGGTCTCTGTTATAGCCTCTGTCCTTCATGCCCTTGGAGATTTTTTCAAATATTCCGGCATTTCGTCTTTTGGAACGGAGTTCTGATAGCACGGATTCATCTCCCCATACAGCGATCAGATCCAGTACTTCCCGTTCGGTCCATGCTGGAGCTCTTTTGCGATTCTGGGACTCCATGGTCACCTGTGCTGATCAGCTCACCACGCTGGCCAAACAGGAAATGAAATTCAAAAGTTCGCAGGGCTTTTCCTGTCTACCTGGCCAGTGCATCTGAGTTGAGAGCGCTGTCCAGAGCAGTCACAATGGAGCCCTCTGGGATAGCTCCCGGAGGCCAACTCCGTTGAATTGCGTCCACACTACCCCAAATTCGACCCAGCAGGGTCGATTTCAGCGCTAATCCCCTCGTCGGGGAGGAGTACAGAAATCAATTTTAAGAGCCCTTTAAGTCGACAAAAATGGCTTCGTCGTGCGGACGGGTGAAGGGTTAAATCAATCTAACGTTGCTAAATTCGACCTAAACTCGTAGTGTAGACCAGGGCTAAGAAATTGATTTCATATTTAAAACTAGTAAGAAAACATGACTGATTATGCAACATACAGTAATAATAAGTAGTACTTTGCATTTATATAGTCCTTTTATATTAGAGGATCCTAAACACTTTAATAAATGTGGATGTTTTATAGACAGGGAAACTGAGGGACAGAGATGGGAACCTTCTTGTCCAAGGTCGTTCAGCTAGCCAATGGCAGAGTTGAGAAGAGAACACAGGGAGCCTAATTTCCAGTCTTGTATTCTAATCACTAGATCATGGTGTTCTTTGGAAAACATTGCTATGGGAAATCAGTGAAGCAACTTGGCTAAAAGGGAAGACTGGCATGGTAGCTTCTCTGTACTTGTATCCCAATAAACAATTTAACATAAGGAATGGAGTTCTGAATGCCAGTTGTTGCAATAACGATGGAAGCATTGCATTTATGTTGAAGTGCTCACATAAAAAGCTTCCACTTTCTTGGAACAAGATCCTTTCTCCAAACAACCAAACTTGACATCAGTATTAAAGCTGGTTGAAACCTGAACACTTGTTTTTTCTAGAATTTTCAAAAATCTTGATTTTTTTTGGTTGCATTTTTAAAATTAAAAATATGATTGAAATAATTATAAAACATTTTCATTGACTGAAAATCTGGGTTTTGGTGAACTAAAATTGTTAAGATTTTCAATATGCAATAAGCATTTTGGGGGGGAAAAGGGGGGGAAAAATTGTGAGAAAATGGAAGTTTTTGACAATGCTGACTTTTTTGCATTTTTAAAAAAGGCAATTTTGACAAATGTTTTCATTTAAAAATGTTGAAAGGCTCTTGTGTATCTCTTCGTATGAGGGAAGTCCTGCATGGGCTCTGAGCTTTCAGACATATGTTGTCCTGCATAGTTCTGTTACTCTGCCAGATCACAATGTTTGGCACCAGCAACTCCCTCACCCCACATGTTGGAAAGCCCTTGAGGAATGGGACTGGACAACAGCCAACCTGACTATTCAATCAAAATCTTCACGCTACTCCTCCTCCTCAACCTGTTAGCTATCTTTGACACCTTTGATCAAGGAGGTACTGCAGACTTGCCTACAAGACCTCACAGGGGCAGATGGGTACACTTTAGGCTGGCTTTGATCATTCCTAGCAGATGTATAGCTGCTTTTCTTGCCCATAGCTTTTAACCCTTCCTGTTCAACACCAGTGCAAGACTGCTGGGAGAAAATGTGTGACATCATGGGCTACAATGCCAGCAATGTGCTGACCACACTCAGCTCTATGTCTCTTGCCCATCCAGTTTTGATGTTGTTTCCCAGCTGTTCTAGTATCTGTAGGAAATGGGAAGCTGGATGAATGGAAGGAAGCTGGTGTGATGGACAACCTCTGATCCTTATCAACCAGCCACACAATATAATTTGGTGGATCATGTCAGTACAGGGTAAAATGAGTTATATTTTCACTGCCACCAAATGAACCTTTATTTTCAGTGTTTAAAAACCATGAGGACTAAGGACATTTCCCTGGGTCCTTTGATAACATTGAAAAACAGTCCTGTCCAGTAAAAGCAGAGAAATAGAAATTATTTTCAGTCTAATACTCTGATAAGGGCTATATTAAGTACAAAAATAGGAAAGGAGCATTGAAGCAGGCTGAAAAAAACAATATCAAAATAAAATTTCTAAATTAAACAACAAAAGTATATATAATAGTAAACTATAATTTGTCTAAAATATAAAAATTAAATGTTGTCCTTGAAACCAATGGGATAATTGAAGTATAGGGTACTGTTCATTGTAAGAATATACAACTCTGACACTATATTCATAAAGTAGCTTCCCTTTTACCCCAATACCTGCCTTGGTGAACTGAAGAAACTTTTTGAAGAACTATTGCACCTTTAACCTATGTATTTAGACCCTCAGTGCACTCCCTTAAGGAGCCTGGATCCACCCAGATTTCCTTAATTCACATTTCTTCCCTTCCATGAAAACTTCTAGAATTTGCATCATATTAGTTTTCCAGAATGGAGAGCCTAACCTTACGAGGGGGGCTAAGAGAGCTTGGTTTGTTTCACCTAGCAAAATGAAGGCTGAGCAGTGATATGATTGCCCTCTTTAAATATATCAGGGGGTTAAACACCAGGGAGGGTGAAGAGCTAAAGGACAATGTGGACACAAGAACAAATGGGAATAAACTGGCCATGAATAAATTTAGGCTGGAAATTAGGAGGTTTCTAACCATCAGAGAAGTGAGGTTTTGGATCAGCCTCCCAATAAGAGTTGTGGGGGCAAACAACTTAATTAGTTTAAGATAGAGCTTGGCAAATTTATACGTGGATTGTCTGATTGGGCACAGGCCTCAGAAGCCCTGCTGTTCCCTTCCGGTTCATATCTGATGTTCTTAAAAATCTCATCCTTCAGGTCTTCAGCCGGTCACCTGTAAGGGTCAGGAAGGGTCTTACCTCTCTTCCTGGCAATGTATACTGTGGGGTGGGGTGATGGGGTTATTTTTTTTAATCTCCTTCCTCTTGAGATGGAACACTGGACAGGGTGGGCCAGTGCTCTGAGGTAGTACTGAGAATTCTTTGTCTCAGATGCTTGCCTGCCTGGTTCTTGCTCATATGCTCAGTGTCAAATGGACCATCATATATGGGATCGGGAAGGAATTTTCACCTACGTCAGATTGACAGGTGACCTTGGGGTTTTTTCCACCTTCCTTGGCAGCATGGGGCGCTTCCTGGGATCATCTTGCCAATTTTAAGTCACATCGTAAGTCTCATCTATTAATAAAGGCCTTCCCCCAGTACTGGAGAACAGAATGATCAAGCAGTGTTTTCCTGGACAACAACCATCTATGTGATCCTACTTAGACTGTACAGCAGTTATAACGAGCATCAGAGCTGAGGTCCTTTTGCAGTTAGAATCTAGGCATCATGCACATCTAATTTTATGATGATAATGAGTGCATTAGAAACACTTAAAGATTTGTAGTGGCCTTTTAGCTAACAGGGATACAATATACAGACATAGTCATCTAATTTGCACTGGGTCATGAGAAAGATAATCACTTTATTACAAACGAGGCATACACAAGAAAGACCTATTTTTTAATTTTGTTTGAAGATGGCAATAGCTAATCCCACCTGACTAATAGTCTTGCCACATCTGATCATGCTGAATCATTATGTGTTTCCACTTATCTACCTATGTTTTTATATGGCCTGTACCACCACTGTATTTGAGCATCTCCATAAAATATAAAATATACACATAGATATTTCTCTCTCTCCTCCCTTCCCTCCTCTATAGGCAGCAGAGTCTGCAGTCTGCTTGTTTTGCATAGATTTTTGTTTTGTTTTCCCTTTTCTTAAATAACATTGTGTTATTGAAGGGTGGATCAGAAGGCAGGTCAGAGAAGTAGGATTTGCATTTTACTGTGAACATGCTGGTGTTCATGATCAGGGCCGGCTTCAGGGTTTTGGCCGCCCCAAGCAGCCAAAAAAAAAAAAAAAAGCCGCGATCGCGATCTGCGGCGGCAATTCGGCGGGAGGTCCTTCGCTCTGAGCGGGAGTGAGGGACCGTCCGCTGAATTGCCGCCGAATACCTGGATGTGCCGCCCCTCGCCGGAGCGGCCGCCCCAAGCACCTGCTTGCCAGGCTGGTGCCTGGAGCCGGCCCTGTTCATGATCATCCTGATCTCTCCCATGAGCTCCAGATTAGTTGGCAAGAATCTCTTTTTCCTGCACATACAAGTTTGACTCTTGAGATTGACTGTTCCATTGCTCCAGCGGGTTCTAGCTTTTGTGGGAAGTCATGATCATGCAAGGTGAGGTGCTATATCTGATACCTTGGGCCAATCCTATGGGGGTATTTGAAGATGAGATCTGAAACCTGGAATTTGACCTAGTATTCATCTGAGAGCCAGTTAAGCATAGAGCACAGAAAAGTTGTCTTTTCTGCGGTCTGTACTGCTGAGCAGATGGGTTACTGTGTCCTGAGCAACTTCAGCTTTTCAAGGTTGGTGTTTTCAGACTTAGATACAAAGAACTACAATAATCAAGCTTGGAGGCCACAAATGAGTAGATCACCAGCCTAATTCCAAATCCAACAGAAAGGGTGCACAGCCTTCTTTCCAGATATATCTAGAAAATACTTTTTTGTAGCCACAACCGTCAGAAAATCCAGAAGTAGTGAGGAATTGAGATAAACATCAAGACAGCAGTCTACATTAATGATCTGAGGACAGATATCACTGGTCTACAATTTGAGAAGTCGTCTGCTTCAGAGATAAAATGTGCTATTTATTATGTATTTTGATGTGCTGAATTCAAATATGACAATTAAAACAACTGATTGGCTACTGTTTCTAAGATATTTAAGTTTTTACATTTTATGTCTATGTATATTGTGTAGATAGTAGAGTTTTAATCATAAATTGTAAACCTAGGTCTTTTCATGTGTTTATGGTTGCTTTACATGATAATATTTCACCTGTTCTGTTTATGTAACACTTTAAAATCAGCAAAAGGGTTATATAAATAAAATTTATTATGAAACAAAAGGCAAAAAACTATTATGTACATAGGTTAGTCCTATTCAGTGTCTACTCGGCGCTTCTTTGCTTGTCTCTTGTATTCATTAAATGGAGCATCTCTTGTCACTGTCCAGCAATAGTCTGCAAGCATTGATGGGCTCCATTTGCCCTGATAGCGTTTCTCCATTGTTGCAATGTCCTGGTGAAATCGCTCGCCGTGCTCGTCGCTCACTGCTCCGCAGTTCGGTGGAAAAAAATCTAGATGAGAGTGCAAAAAATGTATCTTTAGTGACATGTTGCAACCAAGGCTTTTGTATGCCTTGAGGAGGTTTTCCACCAACAACCTGTAGTTGTCTGCCTTGTGGTTTCCGAGAAAATTTATTGCCACTAACTGGAAGGCTTTCCATGCCGTCTTTTCCTTGCCACGCAGCGCATGGTCAAATGCATCATCTCGAAGACGTTCACGAATATGAGGACCAACAAAGACACCTTCCTTTATCTTAGCTTCACTTAACCTTGGAAATTTTCCACGGATGTACTTGAAAGCTGCTTGTGTTTTGTCAATGGCCTTTACAAAGTTCTTCATCAGACCCAGCTTGATGTGTAAGGGTGGTAACAAAATCTTCCTTGATTCAACAAGTGGTGGATGCTGAACACTTTTCCTCCCAGGCTCCAATGACTGTCGGAGTGGCCAATCTTTCTTGATGTAATGGGAATCTCTTGCACGACTATCCCATTCGCAGAGAAAACAGCAGTACTTTGTGTATCCAGTCTGCAGACCAAGCAAGAGAGCAACAACCTTCAAATCGCCACAAAGCTGCCACTGATGTTGGTCATAGTTTATGCACCTCAACAGTTGTTTCATGTTGTCATAGGTTTCCTTCATATGGACTGCATGACCAACTGGAATTGATGGCAAAACATTGCCATTATGCAGTAAAACAGCTTTAAGACTCGTCTTCGAGGAATCAATGAACAGTCTCCACTCATCTGGATCGTGAACAATGTTGAGGGCTGCCATCACACCATCGATGTTGTTGCAGGCTACAAGATCACCTTCCATGAAGAAGAATGGGACAAGATCCTTTTGACGGTCACGGAACATGGAAACCCTAACATCACCTGCCAGGAGATTCCACTGCTGTAGTCTGGAGCCCAACAGCTCTGCCTTACTCTTGGGTAGTTCCAAATCCCTGACAAGGTCATTCAGTTCACCTTGTGTTATGAGGTGTGGTTCAGAGGAGGAGGAGGATGGGAGAAAATGTGGGTCCTGTGACATTGATGGTTCAGGACCAGAAGTTTCATCCTCTTCCTCTTCCTCGTCTGACTCAAGTGAGAATGATTCTGGTGCATCAGGAACCGGCAGTCCTTCTCCGTGGGGTACTGGGCGTATAGCTGATGGAACGTTTGGATAATGCACAGTCCACTTTTTCTTCTTTGACACACCTTTCCCAACTGGAGGCACCATGCAGAAGTAACAATTGCTGGTATGATCTGTTGGCTCTCTCCAAATCATTGGCACTGCAAAAGGCATAGATTTCCTTTTCCTGTTCAACCACTGGCGAAGATTTGTTGCACAAGTGTTGCAGCATATGTGTGGGGCCCACCTCTTGTCCTGATCTCCAATTTTGCAGCCAAAATAAAGGTGATAGGCTTTCTTAACCATAGTGGTTATACTGCGCTTTTGTGATGCAAAAGTCACTTCACCACAAACACAGCAGAAGTTATCTGCACTGTTCACACAAGTACGAGGCATCTCTGCTCACTTTGGCTAAACAGAAATGTGTCCCTTTGAAAATCAAACACTGACAAATAAGAGAGCACGACACTGTATGATTTCTAGAGCTGATATAGGGCAATTTGTTCAGCAGAGTGATGTAAGCTTCGTTATGATTGCATCATCCATGACTTCTAGGAATAACATGATGCAATTCATATCATGTATGACGCAATACCAGCTTCAGATTGCATCATTCATTGTTTTGCCTAAAAAGCAAGTACTGTCCAAACCCAGTCCTAGATTTATTCATAGATCCAGTCAAAGATGTATTTTAGTCATTTCTGGTTTAAATTGAGATCCCTTCCCTTTATAACTCACTTATCCTCCGCCATTCCCAAGTCAAGGGTCGTATATACTGACCCAATAGCATATCTTGAAAACTAGAGCCAATCAACAATTTTAAGCATCATTTTCGTTCTCAGTGACCCAGACTTAGTAACGTTTGACTACATTTATTTCAGAAGCATTTTGGCTGTAGAGCAGTGTATCCTGAGTGGAGGGTGATGTTAGATTCAGCCAGCTGCTTTTCATCTAGCTTCTGAAGTTAGTCAAAATATTAGAGCTGGGAGATGGTTTGCAGCTGATGTGAAGATGATGTAGAGATGGGTATAATCTCATTTGCACATTGCTGGCATTTTAGTCCATGCTGTTTCTGTCTCCTCTAGTGGCTTCATAAAGATGTTCAAAGGAATGGGAGAGAGGACGGATCCTGGTGGAATTCCACAGGTGGCGGGGGGGAGGGAGGGTGTTGCTTCCTGATCTTTGATTGGTTTGGAGAAGTGTTGTGTGTTATTGGTGCTTGTTGTTAGTGAAGATCTTGGGGTTGGGAAGATGGCCACTGCATAGCAAGTTTGCTCCACACCTCTGGGTGCTGTGCTATGGAAAAGGTCCACGCTTTGTTCCCAAATAGAATAGGCTTAGAATAGAATAAAAAAACAAAAACCTATTTACATAAGCAAAGGGTTTTGGTTGTTTTAAGGTGAGGCAAGGTGCAGCCTCTGGCCTCAGTTCATGCTGGTAGTTAGGGAGCACAAATGACACTGAGGGGGGGGCAGAGTTTCTCTGTGTTTTGGGTGTTTCTCATCAGCAGAAGGCAGTTATATCATTTTAAAGGGTTGCAGTGGTTGCGATGTCATTTGTTTACAGAAGCCACTCCTACCCTGGGTCTGTTACTGCTGAAAGGAAACAGAGAAATGTGACTGAAAAGCAGTCTTTCAAGCTCTCATTCAGGCTCCAGTTGCTGGGTGTTTCTGGTTCCCTGGCAGGGTGTGTCCTCTGCTGTGTCTGTGGTTGCTAAGAGGGACAGAGGAGAGAAATGAGATGGCAGGGGCCTTTTAAGCTGTTGTTCAGGTCTAAGCGCTGCCTTTTTCTGGTTTCTTAGCAGGGATAATAATAATAATAATAAATAATAATTAATGGAGATATCCCATCTCCTAGAACTGGAAGGGACCTTGAAAGGTCATCAAGTCCAGCCCCCTGCCTTCACTAGCAGGACCAAGTACTAATTTTGCCCCAGATCCCCAAGTGGCCCCCTCAAGGATTGAACTCACAACCCTGGGTTTAGCAGGCCAATGCTCAAACCACTGAGCTATCCCTCCCCCCATAAGGATGTCCTTATGCTGGCTCTTTTCCTGACCCAGTATTTCCTATCCTATGCAAAGGAAGAATCTGAGTATTTTGGTACATCAGTCTTTTTGGTATCACCTACTTTTTTTTTAAATAATCTAAAATTTCAAAATGAAGGTTGTTTTAATTATTTGTTAGAGGGACCTTTTACATAAATAAAATAATATTACATGTTCTTCTTCCTGGGTGTATAGAAAATGTAGTTTCTTCATCTAAAGAATAAGCTTTCGGGCAATCTTTTGTTAATTTTATATTTTTCGTACAGAGAAAGATCCTTAGAGCGCCATGCTTCGATGCTGAAAAGATCCATTATAATACTTATTTTTAAAGACTATTTAGGTTGAAGACGTTGGTAGCTATCACTACCTCATCTCTGCCAGTATAGAGGAGCATAACCTAAGACTGAGGCAGTTTAATAGCTTTGGAACTTTAAGTAAGCTGAACTCTGTTATATGCAGCAAGTGCCTGGTTCTATTGTAATTTATAAATAAGATCTTTCTGATTGGTTGATCTTTGTCTCCTGGGAGTCATCTCTTGAAAGATATGTGCCATATTTCCTGTGACATCCATCAAATGGGTACTGGTTGTAGTGAAAAAAGTTTACAAGACAGGATCCAGCAACTTGAACCAGATTCTAAAGAATATCCCCTTTCAAACTCCCAAAGAATTTTAGTATCACATCTGTTTGGGCATCACACCTGCTTGGCATAGTACCAAGGATTCTCTTTTTCCAGGCAAGAAAGATGAAGGATTAGTTATCTTTTACATTATTACCCAGAGATTTGGAGAAGTAAGGCCAATATTGCATCTGAAGTGGCTAAACCAATATGCCACATTATGCCACTTCAAAATAATTCGCATATACAAAAATTATATAATGGTTCTGAAAATGTCAGTAACAGGGATCAGACAATGCAGCTGTACTAAAGAAATTTATCCCTGATATTTCAGCTGAATATTTACTAACAAATCTTCCATTTTTATTCAGCCTTTGAATATCATCTGTCAATAAAAAGTGAGACGCATTTTCTGGCGTTTAATACACATATGTATATTTTGGTTCTCAAAATAGCTAGATCCATCTAGCCAGAATGTAATTTTAGCATTATAGGAAGGAGAGGAGGGCTGTTTGCATCTCCTTGACCCCACATTAAGGACCTGCTTAAATGAACCTCTTGTTAAACAACATGTCCTGACTACCTGCAAACACTTATGAATGTGCTTAACTCGACTCATCTGAGCAGTCCCAGTGAAGTCACTGACTATGCATAAGCTTAAAGTTAAGCACATGCATAACTGCATGCAGGATCAAGGCCTGAGGTAGGTCTACTTTCTCACTAATCTTCACAGATTCCTCTTTAAAAAATTAGTGTAATCAAGCTACAACAAATCCCTGAAGCAACATATACACAACTTTTGTGGCTTTCCTAAGTATCTTGTTTGAATAATAGGATGTAAGCAAATAACAGTCGATGTCTTGTGGGCTGACGGAATCATCATTATTCTAGACAGTAGCTAATAGAATTGTGAAGACTAGAGAATAACTTTTTAATCTGCAATTTTCTATTAAAGTCCTTCCAAATGCTCTTTTTTTAGATGGTAATTTTGTGGCTCTACTGGGTATTTTATTATTGCCTTGTATGAATAGCTTTCTAAGCTTTACTATTTTTAGTACCGTGTGTTGCCCCTCTCTGTTCTATCATCCTTACAAATTTTCTGGCAGTGACATTTCCCTGCGTTTCCCCCACAGAGCTGCATAGTTTTCCAGGACTAAAAAAACAAAACAAAAAGGAGTGGTACCTTTAAAGTGCTCTGCCATGCAATTTGCTGAAGGTAGTGCTTCTGATAATCATCTTCATGCAGCAATATTGGTTTAATTCCTTTAGACACTTTAAAAGGGGGAAATGAGTCCTCCTGTAGAGAAAGAAGGAACAAATATTTTAGTTTTAGTTTTCATTTTTCTTGTTTACGGTACAAGAAAACTATGGCTTCAGCTGGAAGTTTACAGAGAGTGGCTTTTGAGGCTTTATTCCCCCCCCCCCCCAAAAGTGGGCAGGGGAGAACAGCCAACGCCCAACAATTAGGTGTCTTTTTATGATTGCAGGGAGGGGAAGTTTCTATAGTCACATAAACTGAGAGGACAAAATGCAACACCACAATTGACCGTACTTTTTGTTACACATTATGCAAGTTGTTACATTTACAGACTAATATTTACCTGGGCACCTGAATGGAATGTAATCTCTTTTCCCTAGAACTGAGACCTAGAAGTACTTAGAAAGCAAGCAGGTTCTGGACAATGTTTTTATACTCTCATAGAAGACAAGACATTATTGGTTCCTGGCTAGCTAAACTTCTTGATTGATAGTGGATCATATAATCCTAGTTTGAAGTTAAGAAACCTCCAGTTTCAATTAGTAGAGAGTGTTAATCTTAGTAGCTCTTGGTCCCTGCAATGCCTCAGGCATTTTTACCACCCTTAAGATGGTAGATTTGTACTAGCTACTCTACTAAATTTTGTTTATTTTTTGAAGTGTTGCTCTATATTTCTTAGAAAATTGGAAATGTGTATATTTCAACAGATCTCAAATATCTAGAAATTGTTTCATACATCCTAAAGAGCACAACTTTATAGTAGAAGTAAAATAAAAAGTTAATAGATCTCATTAACTACTGGAACCTACAGCTAAGGGCAGACAGGTTTTTTTTTTTTTTTTTTTTTTAAAGGCAGCCCAGAAGCGTTTATAACTAAACTCCGTAATGCTTCTATAACAACATTGGTTATCCTTAAGTTTTAATTTATTTTATGGGAATTTAAGGGCCAGATTAGATGCACTTACTCACCCTGAATTGCAATTTACTCCATGGATCATCCCATTCAAGTCAATGGAACTACTTAAGGTGTAAGATACTACTCCATCTGCATAAATGTGGCAGATTTTGTCCCTTTGTGTCTGTGGTTACAGTGTCTTTGAAAGTACTGTGCCATATTTCTTGAAGGCAAGGCACACAAGGAGGCCTTTGTTTCTATATCAGCCTTCTTGTTCATATCCTGAAGCTCTACTTTCATTGAAGTAATAGTGTCTTGCAAGGATAACAGTGTTGCATCAATTAACTCTTCATCATTGATAATATTAGTACATTTCTGGAATCCTTTGTGGGATCATGAAAAGAAGGCTGCCTGCTGCACTGTAGCTTTAATGACAGGAAGTTTATCTTGAATACTGTTTTCACTTTCAGCTTCATCTTTAGACATAATTAGGCTGCACCCATTTCCAGAGCTTAAATCCTGACAACTATGCTCCAGAAACCACAGTGACAAATGCAATTAAAAAAAAAAAGGGAAAAATCATTGGCGCTGCAGAGCTTTAACAGTATACCTCCTACTCCAGCAACAGCTTGTTGATGCGTCCCCACCCAAACTCTGGTTTAAATATACAGGGACTGTAAATCAATTCCAAGTTTTCCAGTGACAACGAAAGCAGTATGTTAATGCTTTGGATTAGTATTAATGTTGGATTTCAGCTGGTAAAGGATCGTGTGTAATTTCTCCATAACAGTTGTTCCAAAACTGTTTCTGTTCTGAGGTGAAGTGAGGTCTGGCAATTTGAGCCAGGCCAAAACACTACTGCTCTCACTTAAAATTTGAAAATCTGAACTATATTTGCAAAGCCTTTGTAATGCGACTAGGATGGTACCGGATTTATTTGAAACCCAAACAATAACGGACAAGTTTTTCTGACTTTTTAAAAATACACTCCAGGTGCCAATATAGGATTGCTGTCAATTCTAAATCTAGGGGACAATTGAGAATTAAGTCCTGCTTTCCTGTTGGTTACTGGACTGTCTCAATATTTAGGAAAAGACCAGGACTGCAAAAAGAGCACTGTATCCATGACAATGGGCAGAGCATCTGTTCAACACAGAATAAGAAAATTACTTAATTTTTTTCTTCACTGTTTTATTTTCACAGTTTATAAGAGAAATAATGACATACAGAGAAATGGAAAAGCTCCCATTGAGCTCAATGGACTTTGGATCAGGCCCTTACTGATCAGCTGGATGAAGGCCATCGTCTTCACTTAGGGCACTACGCTCTTCCAAATTGATACTTAGCTGCGATGAAACACCTATTTATCATGGTATTGCCTTTACAATTGGATAATTTAGAATAGTTTCCCATTTAATAGGCACCAATTCTGCTTTATCTATTTATTGAACCTATAACATAATCTTAATTTAATATTCATCTATATAATTGTAAGGATGGGTGGAATTGACTAAGCTGTTTCATTAGCGTAAAAACAATATATTCATCATCTACAATTATACCAGAGAGACTTCTAATCTTCAGCAGTGTGGTGCATCTGCACCTCCTATTTGATTGGCATTATGGCAGCTCAGCACTTATAGACTCATAGAATAGACGGGACCTAAAGAGTTCATTTAGTCCGTCCTCCCCATGTTGAGGCTGGATCTAGTAAACCTCCTAGCCCATCCCTGACACGTTTGTCTAACCTGTCTCTAAAAACCTTCAATAACAGGGATTCTGCAACTTCAGTAGGTAACCTTTTCCAGTGCTTAACGATCCTTATAGTTAGAAAGTTTTTCTTAATGTCTAACTTAAATCTCCCTTGCTATAAATTAAGCAGAGTACTTATTGTCCTACAGTCAGTGGCCATGGAGAACAATCGATCACTGTCTTCTTTATAACAACCTTTTACATATGTAACCCTTCTGCCAGATAGAACTGGCAGCAACCAGGGCCAGGTTCAATATCTAGTTGTTCCTTTTCAACAATACAACACAGAACCAACTCGAGCCCCCACCCAATAACCTGGGAAAATTACACACCACTCCTGGGCGCCTCTGAGAGGCAATACTTCCCCACTCGCAAGCAAAGAGTCTGAGTGTAGAAAAGAAACTTTTAATGAAAGGAGGGAAGTCTCCTGACATTAATTAGGGAAAATGCCACAAGCAGGATTCATAATCATAAAACTGAGCAGAGTGCATGGGACAGTGTTTTTTGCCTCATGTTCTTGAGTTCTACAACCAAAAGTTCCTTTTCTGTGCCCCTCTCTGCTCCCTCACCAGACCCCACTCACAGTGGTTGTGCTTGGTCAGTGAGGACCCAGGGTTCAGAGGTACATCTGTGTGAGTTCACCTCCCACCCAGGGAAGAAGTCAGCTTGCTTGCTCTGCCATCTGAGCACTCACTCTGGCTGGCTGCCCCTCCAGCCACGGTTCCTCTCCGCTGGCCGTCCCGCCTGCCGCTCATTCCTCTCCGCTGGCCGTCCCGCCTGCCGCTCATTCCTCTCCGCTGGCCGTCCCGCCTGCCGCTCATTCCGCTCCGCTGGCCGTCCTGCCTGCCGCTCATTCCGCTCCGCTGGCCGTCCTGCCTGCCGCTCATTCCGCTCCTCTGGCCGTCCCGCCTGCCGCTCATTCCTCTCCGCTGGCCGTCCCGCCTGCCGCTCATTCCGCTCCTCTGGCCAACCTGCCACCTGCTCATTCCACTCTGCTGGCGGCCTTGCCAGCTGCCGTTCCACTCGCTGGTCACCTTCTGCCACCTGCCTCTCTGCTGTGACCTCTGCAGGTCAGTCTCCAGGTTCTACCCACCACAAGTGATTGTCAGCTCTTTTAAGCACTTAAAATAACAAAAGGCTCCTAATGAAGCCCAGTTAGCTCTATCTATGAACAGTGAGGAGGAACAAGTTAAACCAGACCAGGGATCCTTAGGGAAAGCCCACACCTCCTGGCTGGGACCCCTATCTGCCCCTGCCTCCCCCTCCTTCACAGGGGTCTGGCATTTGAGGTCCTTTCAGCTGAGGGTGACCCCTTCATTTGGGACAGGTTAAGCCAGGGATAGGCAACCTATGGCACGCGTGCCAAAGGGGGCACAGGAGCTGATTTTCAGTGGCATTCACACTGCCTGGGCCTGGCCACCGGTCCGGGGGGCTCTGCATTTTAATTTAATTTTAAATGAAGCTTCTTAAACATTTAAAAAACCTTATTTTACATACAATAGTTTAGTTATATATTATAGACTTATAGAAAGAGACCATCTAAAAACGTTAAAATGTATTACTGGCACACAAAACCTTAAATTAGGGTGAATAAATGAAGACTCGGCACACCACTTCTGAAAGGTTGCCGACCCCTGGGTTAAGCAAAGTTCTGCACCCGTTTACTCAGACAATAAAGACAACAACACTGATAACATTTCACTACCCCTGCATTCAGTACTAAAGTGATTTGTAACCCAACACCAGCCAAATTTGATCACTACATAGCTCCTGTCTGCTAGATTCCTCCGCAGAGTAAGTGTGTTCATCAGGAGCGCCACCAGCTTTTCTGCCGCCCTAGGCGGCGGAAGGTCCCGCCCCGAAATGCCGCCCCCCCCCAAGGCGGCGGAAGGTCCCGCCGCCAAAATACCGCCGTGGTCGCCACCCCCCAAATTGTAGCGCCCTAGGCAACCGCCTAGGGCGCCTAATGGGTTGCGCCAGCCCTGGTGTTCATGTAAATACAGTTTGCTCCTGAAGTCCCTCCCCAACTAGCTGTCCGGGGACAGTTCATTCAGATGCTGCTTACAGATATTTGAAGACTGTTCTATCCATCACATCTATTGATGAATCCATTTATGTAACAGCTAGATCCAAGGCCCACAAAAGAGAGAATTAACGGAGAGGCTGATGTGGTGTCTCTGAATAGGAAAACTGTTGAAAATCACTTGGTCAGCATTGTCACCTGATGGAATGGTTATGGGCCTACCCTAAAGCCCATTGAAGTCAATGGCAGTCTTTCCAGTCTTTGAACCAAGCCCTTATAGAATCCAAGATATCCAGGATGGGATTTTCTAAAGCACTCAGTATTGGCCTAATTCTGCTCCATTGAAGGCAATGGAAGTTTTACTTACATTGTAAACTCTTCAGGGTAGGGTCTGTCTTTTTATATGTTTCTTCAGTGCCTGGCACAATGAAATTGGAGTTTTTAGGTGCTCCTGCAATATAACTGTAGTGCCCCTCTCCACCTGGTTACCTCCTTTGATGCCAATCCGCTTACAGGTTTTGATGGACAGGTCTGGGTTCTTTTGGATCCTGCCACCCACTCAGCAGGGTGTATCTTCTTTCTTTTTTTCCTATGAAATTATTTGGCGGTGCCTCCACCCCCCTTGCTCCTTCCTGGCAGGGTCACCAGGGCAGCTTGAGTGGAAAATTCTAACTAAAGAGTAATCCCCACTTACTTGCCAGATCGTTGGAGACTTCCAAGAAACAACACAAACACATAAAAATATATTCAACACAATAATTATATTAAACAGGAGACAAATACAACATAACAGGATGAACCACTATTTTTAGGGTCACCGGTGCCCACACTGAAAATACCCGTGACTTGATGTAGCAAATGTAAAATTAGTGTCCCGTTGGTATGCATACTTTGCTGGGGCCCTTGATGACCTATAACCACAAAATTCTCCTCTGCAGTGTTTTAACAGTGTGGCTGACTGGGTTCAGTACAGCCCAAAGGATTCACAAGTGGGAGGAGGTGGTAAATCCCTCCACCGGTGTAATATGCAGCAGGTTATAAAATCCTCAAACCCTCACTCCCTGGCTTGAGGACACAGTTCAGGGAGTAGGGGGTCCCCAAAACAAATTCCCTAACTAACTAAAAGATGGTGCACTCACAAACACCATGAATGATCCTCAAGTTCGAAGATGACGCTGGACTCCTCAGTCACTGCAGAGGGGCTGCTGTCCGCTGGCAGGGATCCTCCTCAGTCAGGAATCAGGCGGCATCGGTCCCTGGATTTCCCCTCACCACAAAGGGGTGCAGGGCTCAAGGTGTAGGTTATACAACTACACTAACATCCAAACTGTAGCCTCCTAGCCCAGCCTCCAGTCACACACTCTGCAGGCAGCTTCCCTGGACTAGCAGACAGAGCAGAGCTGACTATGTGGTGACTGGTCTCACCTAGGGAGCTGGAGTGCAAACTCAGTCTGGCTGGGGAAATTTCCCGGCAAACGCTACAAATTGGGAATCAGTGGGGAAGGAAAAACCCAGCTGAGGGATCTGCTGTCAGGTCCCTAGAGGCCTGTTCTCAGGGGGAACTCTGCATGCAGGCCTGGGACTCACCAGCTCCCCACACAGCCAGTCCTGCCCTTTTCCTGGCTGGCTCCAGACTGACTACAAAATGGCTTCTCCCTGGGAGGGCCTGTCCTATTGGTTGCTGGGCGGACTCTGAGTCTGCCTTGGCTCCCACTCCCTACCAGGGACAGTGTGCCTCTCCCTGAGCTGCCAGCAGACAGAGTCCCAGGAATCTATGTCATCTCCTTGGGGGTTACACAAATAAATAAGAACAATGGGAACAGAGATAGGCCAGTGCTGAGCACTTTAGAAAATCTCACCTTCTAAATGGAAAGTGTAATGTTATTTTACATAAGTGACATGATAATAAATTGTATAAACTGATTTACATTTGGTTATAAAATTTTACTACTTTTGAGATATTATGAACAATGTCTTTTTTCATATTGTAAGTGAAACCTTTGTAAGTTTTGAATAAGTGGAAAAATAACGGAACAACTTCTATAAAAAGAACAAAAACAGGTGTAACAAAAAGCATTTTATACCACTGCAAAATTGTTCTCTGATCACTCAAAATATAACCATAAATTCCTTGTCCTCCTTCAGATGCTGAATTTTCCTTTCCATGCACTTCCTGTAAACAAAGTAGTTTAACAGAGTAGTAAACAAAGATAGTCAAATGATTGCAGATACATCCTTAATTAAAACTTAATTTAATGCTTCTGAAAGGCACTGGATTAACAACACTGGAAATTTAATTATTTTTCCACAGAATTAGGATACTGTGGGTAGTATAATGAATGCTTTCCTACCAGCATACTGCAGCCATGAACAATGAGCAATATAGTTCTTTGCTTCTCCTCTGAAAGTGTCAAAAATTATATCAATCTGTGCTAACATTAAAGTATTTTTTGTGGTGTAAATCAAGCAACTGAACCAAGACTACAACTCATTTCATATTGGGTAGTGACGTCAGTGATTGTAGACTTAGGATGGATTTGAATCAGTAATTCAGAAGTTAAAAAGGACCTAACACTCGTTATCAATACCTTGAGCTATCTAGAGATAAACTATTTTGCCAAACTAATCTGTGTAGTGGATACATAAAACTATGGGTAACTAAGATGGTTCTGTATTTTCAAAAGACTTTATCAGTTACTTGCCCACACAAATATGCATGATCAGAGAATCTACATGGTTGACATTGCTTGCATGCCTAGTTTTTAAAGAAGTCTTCTGACACTGTGTGGAGTATTAGTCATTTTTCCCTCAAGTCTTAGCTGCATACTTTATATATGGAGATGTTAGACAATAGGTGTGGCAAGCCACTAGGTGTGGCCTCTGTAAATTGAGATCAGCATCTGGGTATAAGTGAACTGATTGGGCCACAACCCATATAAAATGGAAGGGAAGCTTAAAAGTTGGGGAAAGCTATGCTCACATCTTGTCAAGATGACTTGCATACTCAAGATCTTTATTTGATTTGTTGCTGCTGCTAGTTTTTCAGGTAAAAGCAATACTTTGTAGTGCTTCTCATCAGCTCTGGTTGGCCATTCCTGTCTAATTGGGGTCCTTGTAAATGTCATCTACACCTTTGTCGATTCCAAGCAAAATTATTTCATTTCACTATAGTGACTACCCAGAAACTCCAGCTAGTGCTCACTTTGAGCTGCGGGGGGGGAGGGAGAAAGAGAGACAGAAAATGCATATACATTAACGGCTATGCTCAAATCTCCGCACTGGGTTCCTGTTCATGTCAAGGTGCAATTCAAGTCATTTGTGATACTGTTAAAGGCCTTAAATGGCCTACAGCCCAATTAGCTGAGACACCAGCTCTTGTTCAATTCCCCATTGTGACCATTATATTTATCTCAGATGATCTTGTTAGCAGTTCCTAGGAGAGAACATGCTGGAACCAGCAGCAGCAGGGCTCCCACAATTAAAGGCCCTGCCTTTGGGAATTGCCCCTTTTGTGGTTTTAGGGAAATATAAAAGGTATTTAGGGACAGAGACTGAGTTTACTGTGAAAAATGCTTTATTTCCCAATTTATGGGGCAGTAGAAGGTAATTTGTACATAATTTATAAACAAAGAAATATAAAGTTATGTGTAGTAAAGTACATTATCGAAGCAAGGCAGGGAGGCGAAGGTACGGTCTGTGAATGAGAACTGTATCTCAAGTGAAGCACATTAGCAATTTAGATAGGTAATTAAATTGTTTCCCTTAATCAGGGAAAGGTTGGTGGAGATAGGAGTGTCTCCTCCTATTCTGTAGTCAATGTATAACATGCTCTCTAATGGGAGTGAAGTTTATGAGGGGAAAAATACTTCCTCTGTGTGGTATATTTGTGACAGGAATTTCAAGTGATGGGAATTCATTAGCAATTGCATATCTAGAAAATCAGTTTCTTTTGTGGTTTACTACGGATGGAGGAACTTTAAGGAAAATAACTCCAAATGTGGGGGGAAAAAATGTATGTATGATCAATTGACTGAAATATGTAAGAGAAACCTCAGACATGTTTTATATACATGCTTCCAGCTTGTCTGCCTTCAGATGTTACATAAAACCGAAGTCATTACTGTGGTGTGCTGTGGATGGCTGGTAGCAGGAATATTTCTAAGTACATCCAAAGTATGACATTTTAAATAATTTAATTCATAAGGATAGAAATGGTTGTCATAGCCTGATATGTTTAGCATTGGGAAATTGATATAGGTTCACTCTACAGCTCCTGGAAATAATAGAATGTTATTGAATCATGTGAAATTCATGCCGGGTTTGCAGCAGTAAATTAAGATTACAACTCATACAGTGACAGGTTATCTTTGGACTAGTATTTCTAATCTCATGATGTCTTTACTAAATTGCCTGCCTGGAAAGGCATGGATGATAAGACTTTTTTTTGGTACATTAGAATTAAATCATGGCTTCAGTGTGTTTGATCTCCCTATGCTTCTTTGAGATCTGTAACAGTCTATGGCGGACTGTACTTTCGTTAGAGCTGGTCAAAATGGTTTGATTTTGGGGAGGGGTCAAAAATGGCCATTTTTCACAATTGGAAATGTTAGTGCAAAAACTGGTTTCAGGTTTTTCTTTTTTTGTTTCTTCTTCAAAAAAACTGGAAAATGAAAAATTCATAAGTTTTCCTTCCATTTCTCCCCCACACCTTTTAAAAGGCAAAGTGATAAAAGGGGTGACATGAAAAAAAAATTGCAGCAGGGGAAGAGGAGAATAAGAGGGGAAAGGAAAACTATCTAAAAAAACCAAGTAAATAAAAATTGTTCCTTTTCAAAATCTGTGGAATGAAAATCACTTTAAACATCCAAATTTTTTCATGAAATGTTTATTTTTCTACCAGCGCAATATTTATTTACCCCTGTAGCTTTATAAGGTTTGAAAGGGACTAGCAACCATATAGACCACTCGTGGGACCTTGCCTTGTGAGTCTAAGACTCCTCCTGCTGAGAACAGGGATGTCCAATCTTGCAATACTATGGCTATTGCTACACTGCAAGCGAAGGCATGATTGTAGCAGAGGTAGGCATATCCAGGCTCACTTTAGTTTACCTAGCCTGTTTAACAATAGTAGTGTAAATGTGTTGGCTATGCCATGCTGAAGCCTATTCTACTGCATTTACACTATTGTTACCTGTGCAAGCTAGACCAAAGCTAGCACACGTGTGCCCACTTGTGCTACCTTCAGATGTAGCATGGACATATTCTAACGGGCAGATGCTCAAATGACACTTTTTGCAAATAAACATTTGTGACTTTTTTTAAACTGACATCCACAATGTTTGCTTGAATGTCCCTATAGATAAATAGAAATAGCTTGTTTTTTCAGTTTGTTAGCAGTAAAAACCTACAACTACTTAGCTTTTTCTTCACTCTGTAATTGTAGACTATAGTGAGAAGGCAGTAACAGGCTACAATTAGCTCTTGGCCATAGAAACCAACCTGCCAGATATGCAAAAGGAGTTAAGAGCAATGTAGGGATGTAAGCATGTGGGACTCACCCCTGCGGCACCTCCTGCTGGTCATCTCCAGGAATTAGCTTTTCCAGCCTTGGAGCACCCTCTGCAGGCCAGTGTCCCACTTGGCCCCCATGTCCCTCCCAGGACTCTGGTGCCCCATTATCTGGGGTGCTGCCCCCTGGCAGTACACTCCTCAGTCTCAGGATCTCCCCTCCCCAGGGAACCCTCACACCTTATCCCCTCCTCGCCTCAGTCATAAGCTACTGCCAGTCACCAACTAGCCCCCACTCCCTGGGGCAGACTGCAGTATAAGCCACTCATCACAGGCAAGGGGTTTTTGGACCTGCTGCCTTTCTCTGCAACCCAGTACCTCTATGGGACCTTGGACAAGGCCCTGCAGCCTGGGGAGTTGCCAGCCTGGAGCTCCCCAGCCCCTCTGGCCTTTCCCCAACCCTGCCTTACTCTAGGTACCTTGAGCTTCCCAGCAGCCAGGCCCCAGGGCGTGGGGCTAGACGATGACTGGCAGTAGCCTTATACTGAGGTGAGGTGGGAATAGTGGGTGGGGGTTCCCCAGGGAGGGGAGACCCTAAGACTGAGGGGTTACTGCCAGGGGACAGCACCCCAGGTACAAGGGCACCAGGGTCCTGGGAGGGACACGGGGCCACAGGTAAGGCGGATCACCAGCCTGCAGGGGGCGCTCCAGACGCTGGAAGAGCTAATTCCCGGAAGTAAGCAGCAGGAGACGCCGCAAGGGTGAGTCCGCTCCTCTACAGGATAATAATCCCTACCTTACAGCATGTTATGAGGAAAAAGTACACAAAAGACTGTGAGGTGCTCAAATACTATGATAACGGGGAGCATATAAGTACCTAAGATAGAAAGAAGCTATTACAGTGTTGCCAAAGCATGCGACACAGAACACTCAGGTCTATGTCAGCAGTAGGTACAATCATCTCAGAATGAGGCAGCATCACTAGGGGACAGATTGCTTTTGCAGTCCTTCACATTTCCCATGAGTGCGTATATTCTCATTAACAAGATTCAATTAACATTGCATTTAATTTACAGCTTCATTTCTAAAGCATTGTCCAACTTATGTATGGTGGAATCTATGGTTAAACCCCACTTCTGCACTGCACTGTGGAAGTTATTTATAGCCACAAATAAAGATGATTTTTTTGAGGATACTGTCTCTATAGAAACTGGTGGTGGACTAGAATTAAGAGGTTTCTTAGAGGAAGTTCCCCTGCTCAATTTTCTCTGTGGAATGATGCCAACAAGAGCTTAAACTCCTTGTTGGCTGGCAGAAAAGGATGTTTGGCATGTAAATATTTGTATTCATCTCTCTTTCATGAATAAAAATGTAAACATTTACAGTTGACAGTATTTACTTAATAAAAATGTCATCAGCTTCATTTCTTCAGTTGTGTCCATTCTTTACTTACATTCGAAACAACCAAGGGAAATTCCAACACACACACACACACAAAATGGTGTTAACATGATGTTAAGGTTGCTGACGTTCATTCCCACTTTACTCAGAAACTGAAAATACAGGTGTCACACAGAAGCCCCTTGGTGCCAATTAGCACAGGGTTCACCGTTCTTTATAAGCAACCTGTGTCAGACCTAACAAGCTGACAACACCTAATACACCATTTTCATGGTATTTATCCATGAAGGGTAGCATGTGAGATCACTGCTGAAAGCTTGTAACTTATCAATACTCAAGCACTGTGAGATGTGTATGGATGATATTTAAGGAATAATATAACTAAACCCTAAACACAGCCTGCTCTTTCCATAGTTGTCAGGCTACAGCTGCTGGCTGTTCCTCCAACTCATCAGTCAAAATAAAACAAAGATTCACAGACTGATTTTAGGGTCATGGAACGTCAGAACCCTTTTTGACAGTGACCAGAGTGAATGTTAGAGGGCTTATTCCTTCACCCTCCCACTTCCCTGGTCCTTCTCACGTGAACAGAGATCAACAATACCCGAAGTCCGAAGGTGCAAACAATTCAATGTTTATTGGGATGAACTTCCAGCAAGCTTAAATCCAAGTTCCTTTTTCCTTATTTTCGAATCGCCACTTACTTCCTGTTTGCCCCTAATTTATCTAGTAATATTTTCAGCTATACCTTAACCAATCATTTTACTGAAATCTATCTAACCAATCCTAACATATTGTAACATAATTCTCTAACCAATTATATCCCACTACCCTAATTAACTTACACCTAGAAAAATTAATTATACAGCAGACAGAAACAATTAGAGAACCAGACAGATTAACAATAGAAAAGTGGGGGCCATAAAGATAAAACATACAGAAATGAGGGTTTCACAGCCACAACTATTGAGAAGTGGTTTCTTGCCAGACAGGATGCTATCAAACTAAGTTTTCTTTAACCATCTTTCTCTGGTGGTGATAGGCATTATCAGGACAGGATTGTATTCCTAACAGCCCAATAGCACCTTATTTCAATGTGACTAGTTTGGAATGTGAGGATGTGAGCATACACTTCCCAGCTTATGGCTGCCTCCGCTGCTTAGCCAAAGGCCTTAGCCTAAGAACCAGGCCTCAGACTATCCTAGTGAGAGAAGGCCCTTACACAGGCGGACAGTGATTTTGATTCTTTCTTTCTTTTATACCTCTATAACTAGCTAAATGATAAACATATACCTAAATTCTTAAAGTATAGGCCTTTACAGAGAGGCCTGAATATCTATATCCTAACACTCCACCCCCACCCCCCCTTTTTTTTTCTTTTGGGATCCTCCTGCCCAGGTATCCCTGGAAAAGGACAGGACATATGGCGACACACTTTCTGATAGGTGGAAGGTGTTGATATTCCATCTGTCCCACTGCCCCTTGTGTAGTACCGTGCCCTGCACCTTCTCTCATACGGGCATACCACACCTATTCCAATTAGTGTTCCAGACGTCTCATTATAGTGGGCCTGAGAAGGTTGGGTCCGGGTCATCAGTCAAAATAAAACAAAGATTCTCACAGACTGACTTTTGGGTCATGGAATGTCAGAACTCTTTTTGACAGTGACCAGAGACCAGAGTGAAGAACAGTCCTTATTGCCACGACACTGAAGAGGTATAACATAGACATGACTGCTCTCAGTGAAATCAGACTCACTGATGAGTCCCACCTTGAGGAGCTGGGAGCAGTCTACAGTTACTACTGGACTGGCAAGGCCAAGGGTAGGGCGAGACAATCGGGAGTAGAATTCGCCATATGGTCTGACATTGCCCACAAGCTTGACTCACTCCCCAAGGAAGTAAATGATCAACTTATGGTGTTCTACATAAACTTGTCCAGAGACCAATATGCTACCATTATCAGTACTTATGTGCCAAAAATGACTCATACAGATGAGAGGCATTTTACAAAGATCTCAGCGGGGCCATCAGAGGGGTACCACACCAGGACAAACTCATTATCCTTGGAGACTCTAATGCTCATGTGGGAGCTGACTTTGACAGGTGGAAAAGCGTGCTAGGACATCACGGCACTGGAAGGTTAAACTCCACAGCAATGGAAGGCCAACTACTTCTCTCTAAGTGTGCCAAATTCAATCTCATTATTACCAACAGAGTCTTCCAACAGGCCAACAAATATAAGACAACATTGATGCATCCCAGGTCAAAACAGTGGCACATGCTGGACTATGTAACTGTGTAGTCTAAAGACATTGAAGACGTATACATCACTCGTTCTTTGAGAGGTGCCGAATGCTGATCAGATCACTGGGTTTTAAGAAATATCATGTTGCCATCCTTCTCACCAAAGCACTCCAGAAGATGCCTCAAACCACCATCAAGATCAATGTTTCTGCCATAAAGGACCTCCGCAAACAAGCAAAGTAGGAATCATCATTGGAGACTGCATCAGCTGAGGTCCCAGAGAACTCCACAGACATTGAGACAATCTGGCCAAAGTTCAGAGATGTCATATATAATATGGCATCCAAGGTTCTTGGCTTTGTAAGGTGGAAACACCAAGACTGGTTCAATGAGAACGACCCTGAGATAGACCAGCTACTGAAGACCATGCATATCACATGCCAGTCCTACATATATGACAAGAAATAGGCAATGAAGAAGGCCAGGTACCATCAGGTGAAAAATAAACTGCAAACGCAATTAAGGCTAATGAAGAACCAGTGGTGGGAGCAGAAGGCTGCAGATCTGTAGGAAGCGGCTGACAAGCATGATATGAAAGCTTTCTATGAAGGTCTCTGTGCTGTGTATGTCCCCAAATCCAGTAGTACAGCCCCTGTCCTCACAACAGATAGTAACTGGCTGCTCACAGACAAAGGCGATATTCTCTCTCACTGGGCAGAGAACTTTGGCAGTGGGTTGACAGTTTAGAAGACTATGGCTGATGAAGCCATCGACTCACTCCTGCATTGTGTTGTCTTGGAGGAACTGTCTGTGGCCCCTTCTTTAGATAAAGTTACTAAGACCACCAAGCAGCTGTCCATGGGCAAGTCAGACATGTGGTCTGCATGGAGGTATCCCGTATATGGAAAGCAGTGCTCTACAGCCAACTGAGCATGGGAACCTATTCTATGGGTCTACCCATCCTCAGATATAAAGACACCTTTGAAGGCCAACCTCAAAACATGCAAGATAGACTTTAAAACTTGGGAAGTTGTTGCATTGGATAGTGGTCTGTGCCATGAGGCTGTGTCCACTTTTGAGGAGTGGTCTGTGAAGTCTCTGAAGGAGAAGAGAGCATGTTGTAAGGCCAATGCCTCAAATCCTCCACACAACAACAATTATACTTTAAAGACATTTGCAACTGCATTTGCAAATCCTGGATTGGGCTTGTTTCCCATGTGAGAAGCCATAAAAACAAATAAATCCAAAACTCAAGTCAGCACTAGTTGAACACTCATCCATCAAAGTGACGAGAATCCATCCATCCATCCATATTACATTATGCCTTCATGGCCTTGGAGTGAAGGTGAGTCACCAGGGAATCATATGTCTTGGTGATGGCCCATTCAAGCAAGAGGGAGTTATCACCCCTTCTTAGATAGCCGATTACGTAATGTATTGCTCAGTTGTCCATCATTGAACCAACCTAGAAAAGTCAATGGAAAACCATCAAAGATAAACTACAAACATCAGAACCGCTTGTGAAAAGGAATAATATGACAGCAATAAAGACAAAAGACTGATTCAGTATCTCACAGGGTGGAGAAAGACACTCTGGATTCATTAACTGAGGAGGTACCTTGAATGAGTCGGGGTGCTTCATGAAAGACTGGGTCCTGGCTATTTGGGGCCAGCAAACATGACAAAAGACTGCACTTTGGGGCAAGAACCTATTCTATTGGATAGGAAAGGTAACTATTAATAACATGGCCCTGGTTTTATGGCCCTGGTTTGCATTTTATGATATTGGTTTGCATGTAAACATTTGTTTCCATCATTCACACTTGTTTCTATTCTAAAATAAATTTCCTTTGTTTTACTGTAATTGAGCTCAAGTGCTGTGTGTGATACAGGAACAGTGAACTAAAGTAACATTGTGGCACACTGTTCCTTTGGGAACAGAGGATCTGATATTTCTGTGAGTATCCAGTGATCAGGAGCTGGATACCCCAGGGGGACACTTTAAAGGGACTCTGGGGCATCTATTGTCAACTGCAGAGATGGTGCCCAGAGGAGAGTGCTTGAGTGGCTGACAGGCTGGTTGTGTTAGGGAGCTAACACCCAGCTGGCACAGGCAAGACTTCCTCACGTGGGAAGCAGGAGGCAACCAGGTGACTCACAACCCTCTGTGCCCCAAGAAACATTCTGAGTTAAGGCTCTTTCACAAACTTTAGACATAATTTCCTCTTTCATACATAACACTCCCCCCATGAGGATGGAATCAATCTGTGGCTGGCTGGCTGGGTTTAGGGCAGCCGTGTGGCACTGAAGCAGCACAAAGTTGCTTGGATCCATTATATTTCCCCCTACATAGATGTTATTCCCCACACAAAATACTGTGTTAGGTACCAATTCAGAACATTTAAGCTTGTGTTTCAATCAGTGGCATAGCCAGCTTCTAAGAGGAGGGGGAGCAAACATAAAAAAGACGCCCCCCCTTGGCGCCTCCTCCGGCCGCTCCGCCCCTCCCCCCCATGGCTCCTCCGGCCCTGCCGTGCCACCCCTGCGGCCCCCCCCCTTCACTCCTCTGGCCGCGGCTGCTGGCCGCCATGGTGCCCCCCCCCCGCTCCTCCAGCCGTGCCCGCCTTCCCCCGTTGCTGCCAGCCGCCAGCCTGCGCCTCCCCCTGCTCCTCCTGCCGCGGCAGCATGGTGCGCTTCCCCCTGCTCCTCCGGCCGCGCGCCCGCCACCCACCCATAGCTGCCGGCCGTGCTGCAGCCTGCGGGCGGGCAGCCTGCACCCCCTCCCTGCTCCTCCGGCTGCGGGGCCGCATGGTGCACCCCCCCCCCCCGCTCCTCTGGCAGTGGCAGCATGGTGCGCCTCCCCCTGCTCCTCCGGCTGCCTTTGGAAAGGCGCTGCTTTGGGGAAATTTGCTGAGGGGAAGCGGTTGCTTCCCCTGCACCCCACTAGCTACGCTACTGGTTTCAATCCAACTCTATTCTACAAAGCATTTATGCACCTGCTTAAGCACTCTGGTAAATATGCATGGACTGCTGAAATGGGGCCTATCTCTGGAGTGATGGGAGGCTCAGTGCCTAGCAGTGTATCTGCCAAAGACATTTCTTAATCACATTGTAAAGTAGAATGTTATGGTTACATAGAATTAAAGTTGTCATATAGATTTTAATTTATTATTCACACTTATATGTGAGTGTATTGATGGACATGTTAAATCAGAAAGAGGAAGTGATTTCTACAATTTGTGAAAGAATCAGGATTTCCTGTAATTTTAGGCCAAGCTTTTAAAAAATGACTAGTGATTTTGAGTGCCCAAGTTGATTCACCTTAAAGCAGCCTGATTTTCTAGGGTTGGTCCTCTGAATCAGGTCCCTTTGGGTATGTCTACAATACAGCTAGAAGCGAGCCTCCAAGCCCTGGTAGACAGACTCGCAATAGCGGGGCTTGAGCTACTGCACTAAAAAGAGCTTTGTGGACATTGTGGCTCTGGCAGAGACTCGATCTAGCCACCCTAGCTCAAGCCTAGGAGGTCAGGTGGGCTTGATCTTGAGTTGCTAGCTGGAGTCTCTATTAGACCCGCAACATCCATGCAACTATTTTTAGCACACTAGTTTGAGCCCCTCTAGTATATGTCTGTCTAACTGGGCTGGGAGGCTTATTCCCAGCTGCAGTGTAGATATACCTGGAGAGGTAGGTCAACTTCGGCACCCAAATTTAATTGTCACTTGTTAAAATCTTGGCCTAAAATTACAGAAAATCCTGATTCTTTCACAAACTTTAGAAATCACTTCCTCTTTCTTATGTGCAGTGTTGCCAACTCGCATGAAATTTAGTATTTTTCTTAAAACCTCAGCTCCTGGAGTCAAGTGATTATGTCAAAATCAGCTTCTTTTAAAGGAAGTTTCTAGGCATTATAGTTGCAGAAAAAACTTGAAAATGTGACCCAAGTACACCTTTAAAGCTCAAAATTCAGAAGGCAAATGAAAAGAACCCCAATATATATATTTAAAAAAATTCTCAGGAGTTTTAAGCCAATCTTGTGATTTTTGAGAGGACAGACGTGATTTTTGAATGCTTAGCGTTGGCAATATTGAAATCACACATCGCTGTTACATCACAAATAAAATAACCTGATTTTAAGTAAAGCAAATCCTTCACAGTAACTCTTGCACTCTTCCTTCACAGCTACTATATAAAGCATAGCACGGTGATGACATCACAGTCATAAGATGACTGTGAAGGTCATTTTGTCTAGGGATTTATTGGGGGAAATATAGGCAGGACTGGAAGCATCATCTATTAGTAAGGTTGCCAGACAGTTCCCATTATAAGACCCTATTTTCAGTTGCTTATAAAACTTTATAAAATTTTAACCAGTTGGACTGAAATTTTCCATTCTGGGTGACTGTCTAGGGCTGATTTTTTTTAATTTTTTTATTTTGTTTTTGGAAATGTCAGCCAAAATGGTTCTGCCATTGCTGAGAACACGGTAAAGGGAAAATATGTTGTTTTGCCTATATTAAAGAGTTCTGATGCCTTTTTCTTTGAAAAGCTCTAATGCCCTCATCCTTTAGAGCAGTTATATGAAATTTGGCAAGGGTATGGCCTTTGTGTCAGGGATGTGACTTTTGCTGTCCCAATGAAAATCTAAATTTGACCAAATTATAAACCTTGGAAAAATCTCAGTTTGTACTTAGATTTCAGTTGAAACTTGGATTTTAGCAGCTAAATTTCCTGAAGATTCCATCCACGTTGAGCACTCAGATACTGTTGTGATGAGCATCATAGAAAAACCATTGAGGAATTTAATAATCCTGTCTTCAGAGGAGGGTTTGAATAGTGTGCAGTAAATAAGGCCTGGGACCACACACTGAACAACAAGGAGAAAACAAAATATTGAATAGCTGCTCATCTAAGTGAGCACTGTCCATTCTGTGCACTGAATGAGGCTGGGGTACTGTAGAAAAAATACATGCAATCATTTAATTAAAGATAGTATCATAATACATACAAACAAGGGGGTCAAATTAAAGTATCAGAGGAAACCTTAGTTTGGACATTTTCTAACTTTTGAGTGCTTTACTTTGCAAATGTAATGTCCTTTTTATGTCGTTTTTATGCATATAATTCACACACAAATCATTAGCAATATTTATATTATATGCTTGTAACTGTGGATACCACCAAAACCCCAAGATGGCATTATAGTTTTGTTTTTCAAAGCTGCTTGAGAAAAATATACTTTGTTTTTCATAGTGTACATACCTCAAATATTTTTTAAAAAAACCTCCCCCTTCTCTCTCTCCCTCCCTCATGTTCTCACTTCCCCCTTTAGTCTTCACTAATGCCCTCTTTCTTCCAAACACTTCAGGAGTAGCTATGGCTCAGACAGCTGGAGAAACAGCTTGGCTTCAGACAGTTACCACAGTAGATTTGCTTAATCAAACAGCCATCAGAGCAGCTTTATTTCAAATAGTTGCCAAAACACTGTAATGCAGCAACTTCAAAACCCTGCTCCAGCAACTTGTTGCAGACCTGAAATTATCATCATTCGTGGCGGTGACATCAGACATTCTCAAGGAGGGTAATCAGGTGACATTAACTCTCATGAATAATGCATACTTTTGTGGAACAGGTTTATCTATCTAATTAAACATGTGTCAGAATGAATACCATATGTAAAGGTGCACAACCATTTTCATTATAATTCCATTTTCTCTAGCTCACATCTTAACAAAAAATATGTTTTTGGTCTAGATACTTTCCATGCTTGGCCTCACTCCAAACATGAATATTTTGGAAGAAAATTCTTTCAACCATTTTAGAGATACCTGAACAATAAATAAATATACTACATCGCTTTAAAAACTAGGACTTCTTTGCACCTACGTAACTCAAAATTGGCTGAACTTTACATTTCAAACATCACACATGGCTAGCCCTCATTGAGGGTCAGTCAGAAGTAGATAAGAAAAAATATGAAATAGTAAATGATTAAGATTTGATTTTGTGCATACAGAAACAATTTTGCTAAGATTTTAACTGCATCATTTTCTGTAGTATTATGGAAATGCACATAAAATCATGTAACTGTGTAGTGCCATCGATAATTTAGAAGCTAAGAAGCAGTTGAGTTTAAACCTATAGAACTGTATTTTAAAGAAGTAAAATTTCACTAATAAAAAGTAACTTTTCATGTTTAATTAAAATAGATCTGTGATAACCTTGAAGAATCACATCTGACTTCAGGGGTTATTTTGAAATTTTCTCTCTGTAATGACTGCAGATTACACACTATAGATGCCTTATATTTGACAGCAACTTTCATGCTTGGCCAGAATAAGGAATCTTGGGTTTCTGATTTTACGCTTCTCAGCTCCCATAGAGACACTCTGGATTATGCTTAGCTGTTCCAGCTGCATGCTGTGTGGTATAAAGGGTAGAATCTACAAAGATTTTTAGGTGCCTAAGTCTCGGGTTTAGGCACCTACATCCCAGTTTTAGACTCCACTGTGATCGACAAAACTCCCTGTAGGTGCCTAAACTTACTTGGTGCCTAAGTTTTTAGGATAAAAGTTCCCTCAGCGCCTATGTTTCTGCCTCTGGGTATGCACACTGCTGCCTCCCTCTAGGTGTCCAAAAGCTCCAGAGTGATTCATGAACAAGGGGAAGATAGGTGTTCAGCCACTTCAGTTGTATGTGGGCCTTGAGCCGGTAGGCATGACCCATGCTGCCTATCAGATCAGGTCCTATTCAAAATCTGGCCGAAGAAGGGAGGAGGAGGAGGTGGTGCTTGCCTTATAACTTTTTTAGCCCAGTGGATAGAACACATGCCTGGGATTTGGGAGACCCTGATTAGCGCTCTATTCAGTAAACTAAAGGTAGGCACTATCACCACCACTTCTTCCAACTCCTTTTCTGGCCATTTCTGTGTTGAGTGAGGCAGGACCTAACTCATTTCTGCAAGAAACAGCTTAGGTGCCTAAGCCACATGACTCCAGGAAAGGGGTTCCTGTTCATAGATCACTAAGCAGAGATAGGTGCCTATCTCAGTGAGAGGGGTGAGACTTAGGACATACCCCTGTTGTCAGCATCTCCCGTTGGCTACCTTGGGTGGTTCCCTGCCTAGTGTGCTGGCTTTTGTGGATTGCATTCTATGGCACCTGTCTTTTCCTATTAATTGTGGAACTTAGTCTCCTAACTCTGACTTTGTGGATCCCAATGCTGTTTCTGTGATTTTTCTAGGTGCCTAAACATTAGGCACCATTAACGCTGAGCATTGCAATGCCTAAGTCCCTTCGTGGATCTGAGCCCATGTCCTTTTTATAGAATCCTATCATATGCAGCATTTCATTTCTATGGGTATGTCTACACTACGAGAGTAGTTCAATTTTACTTAAATCGAATATGTGGAATCGATATTACAAAATCAAACGTGTGTGTCCACACTAAGGACAGTAATTCGACTTTGTGAGTCCACACTAACGGGGAAAGCGTCGACATTGGAAGCGGTGCACTGTGGGCAGCTATCCCACAGTTCCCGCAGTCCCCGCTGCCCATTGGAATTCTGGATCGAGCCGCCAATGCCTTCTGGGTAAAAAAATGTGCCGAGGGTGCTTTTGGGTAACTGTCGTCATCCGTCCGTCACTACCGCCCTCCCTCCCTGAAAGCGCCGGCGGGAAATCAGTTCGCGCACTTTTCTGGTCAGTGACAGCGCGGACGCCACAGCACTGCGAGCATGGAGCCCGCTGCGACCATCGCTGCAGTTATGGCCGTTGTCAACACCTCGCAGCTTATCATCCACCTTTCCCAGAGGCAGATGCAGAGAAATCAGGTGAGGAGGCTACGGCAGCGCGGTGAGGGCCTGAAGTCTGAGAGTGGCACAGACCTGTCAGAAAGCACGGGACCCCGCGCCGAGGACATCACGGTGGCAATGGGTCATGTTGATGTTGTGGAACGGCGATTCTGGGCCCGGGAAACAAGCACGGACTGGTGGGACCGCATAGTGCTGCAGGTCTGGGATGAATCCCAGTGGCTGCGAAACTTTCGCATGCAGAAGGGGACTTTCATGGAACTTTGTGAGTTGCTGTCTCCTGTCCTGAAGTGCAATGACACCCGGATGCGAGCAGCCCTGACTGTCCAGAAGCGAGTAGCCATAGCCCTCTGGAAGCTTGCAACGCCAGACAGCTACCGGTCAGTCGCGAACCACTTTGGCGTGGGCAAATCTACCGTGGGGGTTGTTGTGATGCAAGTAGCCAACGCAATCGTTCAGGTACTGCTCTCAAAGGTAGTGACCCTGGGAAACGCGCAGGTCATCATAGATGGCTTCGCCGCGATGGGATTCCCAAACTGCGGTGGGGCTATAGATGGAACTCACATCCCTATCCTGGGACCGGACCACCAGGCCAGCCAGTACATTAACAGAAAGGGCTACTTTTCAATGGTGCTGCAAGCACTGGTGGACCATAGGGGACGTTTTACAAACATCAACGTCGGATGGCCGGGCAAGGTTCATGACGCTCGTGTTTTCAGGAACTCCGGTCTGTTTAGACGGCTGCAGGAAGGTATTTACTTCCCGGACCACAAAGTAACTCTTGGGGATGTGGAGATGCCTATAGTGATCCTCGGGGACCCAGCCTACCTGCTAATGCCCTGGCTCATGAAGCCCTATACTGGCGCCCTGGACACTGAAAAAGAACTGTTCAACTACCGGCTGAGCAAGTGCAGAATGGTTGTGGAGTGTGCTTTTGGCCGTCTCAAGGGGAGATGGAGAAGCTTACTGACTCGCTGTGATCTCAGCGAAACCAATATCCCCATTGTTATTGCAGCTTGCTGTGTGCTCCACAATCTCTGTGAGAGCAAGGGGGAGACCTTTATGGCGGGGTGGGAGGTTGAGGCAAATAGCCTGGCTGCTGATTACGCCCAGCCAGACAGCCGGGCGATTAGAAGAGCCCAGCGGGACGCGCTGTGCATCCGGGAGGCTTTGAAAGCTAGGTTCCTGAGTGAGCAGGGTAACCTGTGACTTTTAAGTTTGTGTACAGAGAAGCTGAACCTGCCCCCGTTTCTTTACCCACTAAATGTTCAGTATCCTCTCCAGTTACATACCCCGTTCCCCCCCTTCCAACACACGTTTAAAAATAAAATCACTTGAATTTTGTTAATGAACACCGTTTTCTTTATTACTGTTTTCGCGGGAAAGTGTTGAACCTGGGATGCAGACTGTGGTGGGGAGCGGGTGTAGTGTAGTAATGCAAAGGACGCTTCTAAACTCCAGGAATGACAGGCTCCGCAGTGGTGGACTGGTTGTTTCAACGGAGCCTGCCACCCCTCCTGTTCGGGACTCTGTGTGTGGGGGGGCTATGTGACTTTGTGGCAGGGGGAGGACGGTTACAGATCCCCTGCTGCGTGGCTCTGTGATCCAGGATAAGGACCGCTGCATAAGATCTCTAACTGCCCTCCCCCGCCACAAAGTCACAGAGCAACCCCCACCCCCCCACCACAGAACATGAAAACCACCTCCCAGACTAACCAGGGTAACTAGTGACTGCACTGTGTGTGTGCCCTGCTGCTGAACCTGCCCCCGCCTCTGTACCCTGGTAAAGGTGACTGTCCTGTCCAATTACCAACCCCCTTCCCCCCCTTCAGACAGACTCTCCTCTAAAAGAACATGATGGAAACAGTAATTAACAGAAACATATTTTTTATTAGCAACTACACATGAAACTGGGGGGTGAAACTTGGACGGGGGCTTGGGTGAGGCGGGAAGGAAAGGACTTGTCAAATTTTGGGGAATGAGAGCCTTCTAGTACTAGAGCAGTCTGCAGGGGTGGAGTGAGAGATTTCACGGACTCTGCCGCCCCTCCTTCTTTGGATTTTGGGTGAGGGGGGTATGGGACTTGGTGGCGGGGGAGGGCGGTTACAGATAGACTGCAGCGGGGCTCTGTCCTCCTGCCTCCGGTCCTGCAGAACATCCACAAGGCGCCGGAGCGTGTCCGTTTGCTCCCTCATTAGTCCAAGCAGCGTTTGAGTCGCCTGCTGGTCTTCCTGCCGCCACCTCTCCTCCCGTTCCATGTGTGATCGGTGCATTTGGGACAAGTTATCCCTCCACTGGGTCTGCTGGGCTGCCTGGGCTCGGGAGCAGCCCATAAGTTCCGTGAACATGTCCTCCTGTGTCCTCTTCTTCCTACGCCTAATCTGCGCTAGCCTCTGGGAGTGTGATGCCAGGCTAGGTCGGGAGACAGTCGCAGCTGTGGGAATGGGAAAAAGGGAGTGAATTCCTCAGAAAGATAAATTTAGTTGTGAACAAAGAACATAGTCTTTCTCTGTGAACAAGACCATGCACAGCACCTATCACATGCGCACTCAGGACAAGGTCGAATTTTCGGCCTTCGCATTCAGTGCCTGGGGTCTTGCAGTGCAGATCAGAGAAGCGGGGCAGGACACCAGAATTTGTGTAGCAGGCCGACATGGTAAGCCGTAGACTTGTGGCTGCTTAAAACTTTAATAGTAGCACTGGCCTCCTTTCACATTGAAAGCAATGCCAGTCCCTGCTGCCAGCAATCCGGCAAGCATGAACTCTGCCCCTGTCCCACCCCCTCGCGGCTGTCCCAGGGAAAGATCCCTGTATGCTGCCCCTCTCCCGCCTCCACCGCGTGGCTGTAAACCGCCGGTTACAGTTCTGTAAAGGAACAGGCAAGCAGTCCCAATACTAACATTCCCCTACCTAATTCAAAGCAGGTCACCATGAGCGACATCACTCTGATGAGGATTTCAGAGACGGAAAAAGAAAGGATGCTTCGGGAAAGCCTGCAAAGACCAGGGCCGTATGCCGCCATGCTCTGCAGGGCAATGATCCCAGAGTACTTGCTTGTCTCCTGGCGCGGAAATGTTTGCTACTACGGAGGACCCAATAAGGCCGCTCTCCCCAGGAACCTGATGCAAAGGCTTTCCAATTACCTCCAGGAGAGCTTCGTGGAGATGTCCATGGAGGATTTCTACTCTATCCCCGGACATATAGACCGGATTTTACTGTAGCTGCACTGGCAGGGACTAAACAGTAGAGCGGCTTGGGCAGAACAATCATGCTAAACCGGACATTGTTAGATTTTTTTTAGTAGTTGCACTGCCAGGGACTGAACCATTAAGCGCCTAGGGCAAAGTAATCATGCAAAACCCATTGTTAATATTGTTAATATTCCTGTTCTGTAAAAAATAAATGTTTAGATGTTTTAAACACTTACTGAGTGATCCTTCCCCTGATTCTGTGTCCGGGTTAACGGCTGGGGACGGTTGGTAGGGGATCTCTGTAAGGGTGATGAAGAGATCCTGGCTGTCGGGGAAATCAGCGTTGTAAGCGCTGTCGACTGCCTCGTCCTCCTCATCTTCTTCCTCATCTTCCCCGTCCGCTAACATGTCCGAGGAAGCGGCCGTCGACAATATCCCATCCTCAGAGTCCACGGTCAGTGGTGGGGTAGTGGTGGTGGCCGCACCTAGGATGGAATGCAGTGCCTCGTAGAAATGGGATGTCTGGGGCTGGGATCCGGAGCGTCCGTTTGCCTCTTTGGTCTTCTGGTAGCCTTGTCTCAGCTCCTTGATTTTCACGCGGCACTGCGTTGCATCCCGGCTGTATCCTCTCTCTGCCATGGCTTTTGAGATCTTCTCATAGATCTTTGCATTCCGTCTTTTGGAGCGCAGCTCGGAAAGCACGGACTCATCGCCCCACACAGCGATCAGATCCAAGACTTCCCGATCAGTCCATGCTGGGGCCCTCTTTCTATTCTGAGATTGCACGGCCATCTCTGCTGGAGAGCTCTGCATCGTTGCCAGTGCTGCTGAGCTCGCCACGATGTCCAAACAGGAAATGAGATTCAAACTGCCCAGACAGGAAAAGGAATTCAAATTTTCCCGGGGCTTTTCCTGTGTGGCTGGTCAGAGCATCCGAGCTCGGACTGCTGTCCAGAGCGTCAACAGAGTGGTACACTGTGGGATAGCTCCCGGAGCTATTAGCGTCGATTTCCATCCACACCTAGCCTAATTCGACATGGCCATGTCGAATTTAGCGCTACTCCCCTCGTTGGGGAGGAGTACAGAAGTCGAATTTAAGAGACCTCTATGTCGAACTAAATAGCTTCGTGGTGTGGACGGGTGCAGAGTTAATTCGATGTAACGGCGCTAAATTTGACATAAACTCCTAGTGTAGACCAGGCCTATTACACCAGTATGGGTTTTTTGCTTGGAAGTTCTTGTTTTTTTCCATTAATCATCCATGTAGAATGACTCTTCAAAACTCTTGTTGGGTTGCTTCATTTTGCCTTTCTTGTTTGAATTTGTCACATTTATTTCCCGAAATGGATAGTACTTGGGTTCCATTTCTTTATAGAGTCATGTATTCTAAGGCTAGAAGGACCATTGTGATCATCTAGTCTGACCTCCTGTATAGCACAGGCCAGAGAACTGCCCCAAAATAATTCCTAGAGAAGATCTTTTAGAAAAACATCCAATCTTAATTTAAAAATTGTCAGTGAGGGAGAATCTACCACAATGCTTGGTAAATTGTTCCAATGGTTAATTACTCTTACTGTTAAAAAATTATACCTTATTTCCAGTTTGAATTTGTCTAGCTGCAACTTCTAGCCATTGGATCATGTTATACCTTTCTCTATTAGATTCAAGAGGCCATTATCAAATATTTATTTGCCATCTAGATACTTATAGACTGCAATCAAGTCACCCCTTAACCTCTTTGTTAACCTAAATAGATTGAGGTCCTAGAGTCTATCACGATAAGGCAGGTTTTCTAATCCTTTAATCATCTTCATGGCTCTTCTTTGAACCCTCTCCAATTTATCAACATTCTTCTTGAATTGTGAACACTAGAAGTGGACACAGTATTCCAGCAGTGATACCAAATACAGAGATAAAATAAACTCTCTACTCCTACTCGAGAGTTCCCTGTTTATGCATCCCAGGATCACATTAGCTCTTTTGGACACAGCATCACACTGTGAACTCATGTTCAGCTGATTATCCACCATGACCCTCAAATCTTTTTCAGAGTCTCTGCTTCCCAGGATAGAGTAGCCGTCCTGTAAGTATGGCCTGCATTCTTTGTTCCTTGGTGTGTACATTTAGCCATATTAAAACATGTTTGCTTGCGCCCAGTTTACCAAATGATCTGGATCACTTTGAATCAGTCACCTGTCCTCTTCATTATTTACCACTTCTCTTTATCAATCGTCTCTTCCTACAGCTCTTGCTTTTGCTATATAAAAACACTCAACAGCGTGTTTACCATAAGAATCTCCTTCCTGGGTGTATGAGTGGCCAGGTTCAGTAGTGAATGAAATTATCTTTGTTTAGTTTGTATTTCACTTGAAGTCTGTCAAGGGGTATGCCATGTAACCCAAGAGTTAGTAGAACTCGAGTAGCAGATCCTGGGTTTGTTAACCTAGGGATTGAATGTCTATACTTATTTGTAACCTCAGGTTAGGAATGGCTGAACTCTGGGTCCCAACCTGGGGTTCCAGTGACTGCATTGCATTATGCGGGCCTGAGTCCAACCACTCATATCCCAGATTATCTTGCACCCTTCCAAAATGTGACCACTCTAGTCTTTTTTTCATGGTGCAGCGTGGGAGAACTTGACTGTCCAGGGGACAAAGAAAGTCAGTAAATGGGATTTGAGGTTACTTTTAGTGGACTCACAAAGCAGGAGTCCAGTGGGGCTGCATCTACACTGCAAAGCAAGAGGGCTTGAACCCTGGCTCCAGCTTGACTCAGGCTCAGACCCTCCACTGCTGGACGGTCCCGGGATCCTGGGTCCAAGCCCTCGGTTAGTGCAATTTGGGTGTAGACGGGGATAGGCTTGACCCTGAATTTGAATCCTGGCCTTACATTACAGTGTAGACGTAACCTAAATCACTTTAAGATGACAAATATTATATAAATGTAAGATATTAGTACAGTATTAATACTACTGGGGTTGCACTGGGCTTTTAATAACTGTTCAAACACAATATCAACAAGGCATTAGACTGTATTTGATCATCTCTGTTATTGAAGGCAGCCACACCTACAGTAGAGTGTAATGAATACGAGGTGTGACCCATCCTGCCTGACTGGCAGGACAGCTCTGAGTTATTCCAATAATTTTGCACCAGCATTTGCCTCCTTTGAAACACATTGGTGCAAATCTGTTCCTAGCTCCTCGCCCTTTTTAAGTGGCCATCGGACATAGACTGTAATTATAAGGACCTTGCTGATCACCAGTTTAGGCTCTATTTTTTTTAAATGAAGAAAAATCTGAATAGTACAATACAGTTTCAGATTTGATTAGAAGTCTTACAACTAATCGTACTGACAATTACAAAATGCGTACTGTAATCCTTGTTATTGATTGATTACAGTAGAGATCAGGCCTCATTGTGCTAGGCATTGTAGAGACACATAATAAGAGCCAGTACCTGCTCTGAAGATGTGACAGTCTAACTAGACAAGAAAGACAAAAGGGATAAAGGAAATATTATCCCCACTTTACTAATGGGGAAACCAAGGCACAGAGAGATTAAGTCACTTCCCTGAGATAAGGGAGTTTTTGAAAGAGCCAGGAATTGAATCCAGATTTCGTGAGTCACTGTCCATTTCCTTAAACTCTCTATTCACATTCAACATCTACAACATTAGCAAAACTATTCCACACTTTGAAAATTGTATTAATACTCACAGAGAGTGTTCTTAGTGCAGAGGCTGTTTGTACCTCAGCTGGAGTAAACTGTATGATAAATAGAGTCCAGTTATACTAAAGGGCTACTCGTCCACCTGTGACTGGGTACCTCTCTTCTGGGAGTTGCCCGTAATTATAAGTAAGGCAATATAGTATCAGAATCCCATGTGGAGCAAGTCAGCCAGAACCATTCCAGTGTTTGTAGTGGGGGCCTTCATTTGTAAGTGTGTGTAAATTGAACAGAAGCATCATTTGAAGGCCGAGATGGGGAGACAAACAGAAATAAAGGAGCTGAGAGCATTTCAAAGACAGCCTGTAACAGCAAACTGAATAGAGAAAGTTTATTATACAATAATAGGATAAGATGTGAAGCCTTTCAACAAAACATAACCAAGTGTTGATATTTAAGCACAACTATTATAGCACAGTAAGACAGCCAAGTGTCTAACCTGTCTACAGTTCAGGGCTCTGTGTCTGAGCCCATGTTGTCTGCTGAAGTTCCTGGTGGTTTTTTACAGTGATTCGTTCCCAGAAGGCATACTCCTTGCCAATATATCACACCTGGAGTTCAGCCAGATATAAAAGAGCTACTTCAACTTGACATCTGAGAATATTGCAATATGGTGGCTATCCTCAGGGTAGAGAGCCTTCTTGTCACAAGCTGCCTTTAAGATCTTGTCTTGGTCCCTGAGAGTCTGAAGATTAAAGTTTAGGCAGTTGGCTCAGCTGAAGTCTTGCTGGTTGTCCTGAGACAGACAACATATGCTGCCTTTTCACAGGTGGGGTTCTTCATTTATGTAAATGGTGTTTAATTTGAAAATGATAGTAATCCTTCTTTCTAAAAAGATGAGGCAATCTCAAGATTCTACCCTCTCTGCTAGTCAATTAACCCTTATATTGGCCCAGATTCTGCGCCTCACCCAATATCTGCTACGTGCAGCTGAGGAAAGGGTGATGGGGTTCCAAAGAAGCCAGTTGCAGCTTTCTGATTATTATGCAAGTTCTCTACCAGAGGCATGTTAGATTAGAGCAGTCCTGATTTGCTCCAATCTATGCCACCTGGCTATGGGCCTCGAAGGGCCATCCATCAGCTGGGACTCACTGGAGCACATAATGCACTGGCTACGCTTTTAGCCCTGACATAGAGGGGAAGAAGAGGGAGTTGGGCAGGAACTGGATATGCCAGCCAGAGTCTTTCCCACATTGAGGAATTCTTTATCTGGGAAGATCATGTGGGCTTCCCAGGCCCTTTGGGCTGCCAGAGTAGCACAAAGAAGCAGGAGTGAGGGAATGAATCTGACTCATTGCTTCCATGTTGCTGGTTTCACCCAGTTCTATCACTTCATTTCTCTGTGTGCTGCATATACTGAATGCACCAGGCCCTTACATATATCGTCCATTTGCTTTAGAGGAAGTGGGGAGTATGGGTTCCCATAGAATTCTGAATCAAGTTCAAGGTCTCAGTTCTTATATTCAAAGCACTCCATGGCCTGGGCCCAGACCTCCTGAAAGACCATTTAAACCCTGGTCTTCATCCCAGAGCTTAACAACTTCACTCCTCTGGCACATTGGAACTTTCAACAATAAAAATAAAGCTCATCTATCTAGGAGACAGACCCTTCTCTGGGGGTGGTCAGACCATGGTATGAACTCCCCCATGAACTAAGTACTATCACAAACCTCACCACTTTCCACTCAAAGTACAAGGCACATTTCTTTGACCTTGCCTTCTCTAATATAGACACATATTTAACAACAACAAACTACCAAAACAAGACGTTCTACTCCGCATGTTTCTCCCTCTGGGGAAGAGGATGAGAGAACAAACATGTGAGAGACATGTAGTCACCTTGCTCAATGTCCTCCAGGAAGGTGCACAGATATTATGGTGATGAGCATGGTTTAAGAACCTATATAGAAATTGTCCAAGATTTGACAATGTCCTCCCAGATCTCTAGCTGTTGTACCTGAGAGTTTGACAATATTGATGCCCAATTAAACAATGTTCTAAAGTTAAACATTGTTAGTTTGTCCCTGTGGACTGAAAACGGTGTAGTTTGATTTTGATGCAGTAGCCAGCAGGAGCGCCGCCAGCTTTTCTGCCGCCCTAGGCGGCGGAAGGTCCCGCCCCAAAATGCCGCCCCCCACAGAGGCGGCGGAAGGTCCCGCCGCCGAAATACCGCTGCGGTCGCCGCCCCCCAAATTGTAGCGCCCTAGGCGACTGCCTAGGTTGCCTAATGGGTTGCGCCGGCCCTGGTAGCCAGGCAAAAGGGTGATTTAGGGGGAAATGCTGCCAAATCGTGCTTAGCAGATGGAATTTTGACTTTCTTAAAAGTTATGGGATCTGATTTATATTTTTCATTTTGACATTCCCTCCCAAGCCAAAACAGTAACAATAACTTTATATTACCTTTTATAGTGGTCTCAGTTTATGAGCGGATATAGAGTTGAAGTGCTCTTCCCCTGTAAAAATATATGTCCCCAGCTATACCTTCGGCATCTGTACAAAGCTACAGAAAATCAAAATGAGAATTTCTACAACTTCAGAAGCCTTGTGAGGGCTTATCACACTTAGAAAGCACAAATATTTTATTTAAAAATTAGTGAATACACTTCTTATGAGTCAACATCTCAACTATTTTGATTAGAATTAGATTTGAACAATACATACGACAGTCACTCAACTATGTCTGATTTTGCATTAAATACTTGACTTCTTTCACACAAAGGCATGGCATTTGAAAGAGAAAATTCGGTGGGAGATAAATTTACAGGTGCAAGCTAAACTGAACTAACCTGATTTAAACCAATGTAAGGACTTGTCTACATGGTAAATGGAACTGAAATAATTAAATGTGTTGTAAATAATTAAATACAGGGGCTTGTACCTGTTTAAAAAACTGATTTAGTTTATCTGATTTTAGTTAACCAATCCAACCTCTGCATTTAGACAAGGCCAAATTGTTCTCTCTTGGAGAACCACTGTAAACTATTCATGAGAAATATAATAGATGAACAAGTCTTTGACTACAGAAAACATAAAAGGGCAGATTCCCCATGCCTTTTGTCATGAGTCTGCCGTTACCTACAATGTTGAGCCTAAATTTCTTTAGCTGAAAAGCTTGGAGAGCGAAATGGATTTGAAAAGGAAACCAGTTCAAGCTATCTCCAAAAACATTCCTAATCACAAAGTGGAGAAACCTAGGTAGATTTTTAATAAAAGATTATAAATTGTTGAAAGGTGGCCTGGAAAAGAAAAAATGGGTTTGTGCCACTGTTCATTTCTTTCTGATTCATAGACAAAGCCTGAAAGAGTTTTGTTTTTCAGACTAGTTTACTTGTGTTTGCTTTGTAGCTTTAGAAATGTAAAGAAAGTCTGTCTTCTCTGGTTTTTGGAAGACTGGCTTAGATTATGTATGTGGATTGGGAGATCCTCGGGTGTTAATTTAGGGAACAGGAGTGTTCAAGCTTTAACCAAAACATCATTTTTCACAGATGTTTGGGTTAAATAGGCGTTAACAAAAACCTGAACAGTGCTTTGAAGTGAGTTTAAAAAAAAAATCACTTCCCCTTTCAATTAACCACATTCCACTTACATGGTTGATCCAACAACATAATATTACACGATTCATAAAGTCTTCCAGAGTCATCAAGACCTGAATGTCTATTGTAAAAACAACTGAGAAGCAAATGGCAAAAACAAGTCTTTTTTGAAAAGTCTTTTTCAGAAGGAACCCCTCACTTTGCAAGCCTTATATACCTTATATACCAAACAGCAAAAAAGTGGCAAAACTCTTCCTCTCCCTCTCCCCCTTTGCAGAAAATCTTTATGCTTAAGCTCACACCTGCAAACATATTATATTGCATTTTGATGTTTCAGTTCAGGAAAAAAAGAGTTTATAAACTGAAGCATGTGCTTAAGTATCATAGGCTTGGTCTACACTTGCCCCCCAAGTCGAAGTAAGGTACGCAAATTCAGCTACGTGAATAACGTAGCTGAATTCGACATACCTTACTTCGAACTTACCGCGGTTCAGACGCGGTCCACACGCGGCAGGCAGGCTCCCCGTCGACTCCGCTGTACTCCTCTCGTTGAGCTGGAGTACCGCAGTCGACGGCGAGCGCTTCCTGGTTCGATTTATCGCATCCAGACCAGACGCGATAAATCGAACTCGGAACGTCGATCCCCAGCCGCCAAACTAGCGGCTGGGTGTAGACGTACCCATATACTTCACTAAAATTTAAGTACATGCTTAAACACCCTTCCAGAATAGGAACACCTTCCTGAAGTGGGGCCCAAGTCTTGTCACATCACAAAGTAGGCAAGTTTCCTGAGTCAATACTTGGATGGCAAATCTCCAAGGAACAGTTAAGTGTTGCAAAAAGTAGTTGTGGTGATTCAGCAGGTAGCACTCTGCCCTTTCTGAGTCCGTGCTGGCTACGCACTGCGTTGGGGATAGTAGGGGTATTGTACTGCTGAAGGAGCTGTCTTATGGAGGGGCCTGATTACTTGTGGTCATTGAAGATCTCTCATGACATTTTGTGGAAGTGGTGCTATTAACTCACTGCCATTGCCAAATTCTAGTAAGTTTATTACATTATGTCTGCCTCCAAGATACAACTAATGTCAAACAAATCCTAAAATGCAACAGGTTGCAAACTGTGTATTTGTCCAACAACCTTCTACATTAAATAAGTGCTTATAATCATTCAGGATCACCTTCTGATCTGTTACTCCAAAGAAAGTCAGGAGTCAATGGAATTCTCCCTGACTTACATTGGTGTAAATGAGCTCAGAATCTGCCCGTTGGTGGATAAAGGATATCACAGCTCATAGGTGTGGAAACAGGTTGGGAAATTTTTCTTGACAAATGTAGCAACCGCCCCAGGGAACCCTGATGTCATTGGGCTCCACTTCCAGTTGAGTCCAGTACCGCGTACACTATATTTGATTAGTTTACAAGTCAGCTGTAATTATATATCTGATGACGGTCATTCTGACATAAATGTCAGACTGATCATTTGGCTCTTAGCTTAATGAATAAATGCACATTTGCTGCAGTAACTTGTAACACTTTGCCTGTGGGCTTGTGTCAGGGGAAGGAGTGACCTGGCATGCGCTGGATTTTTAGTCTCCTAACTTACTCATGAAGCACTTCCACAGTGCGTACCTTCTCCACACCAATGGGGAGAATTGTCCTTCCACTTGTGGAGAGGAGCGTTGGTCCTAAGACATAACGCAACAAGTGATTCACACAAACACTGGCAGGGAGGGGAAAGTGTACCAGGAAAATAGCACTGATGTAACAGGGTTGCTTGGGACTAATAATTCCCTCATGAGTACTGTGCATTATTTTATACTTAAATTCTTTCACTAACATCCTCTTGAATATATTGAAAAAATGTAAATAAAACAGCACTAAAACAAAGTGTTCTAATAAGTTGTGTTTTGATTTCAAGTATTTTCTTCTAAGCTGCTGGAATTTATTACTGTTAGGCTCTTACTCCCTTTTGAGAATACACTAAATGCTATTCTTTGTTCTTAATTTGTATCATGTTGTCCCAATTTCCATTTTGGAGAGTTGAAAGGGGTAGTTCATTGAAGTGTTCTGTCATTTTTAATGAGATTTTCAGACCCATCTAGGCCTCAGGAAGAGGTGTCTTTAAAAGTCCCTCGCCCCCATGATTGTATTACATTTGTGGACTGGTATTTCTGATTTTTTTTAAATTAGACTGAAGAGTAGCCAATATATTGAAGAACTGACTAATACTAAATGTTACCAGCTGAGACACCTGAGTATAGCAGTGATTTGGGATGTAGGCTCTAAGCCAGTGGAAGCTAAAAAGCTTTGCAGATGTAATGGGCTCACTCTCTGTTGATGGTGGTGGTCACGCTGCTCTCACAGTACTACTACAACAGCTGTGTTGGAGTGGTCTTGGCAGTGACTCCATGAGGAGACATCTGCCTTGCTCTTCTAACTGGAGTTTAAACGCTATGATGACAGCTGCAGACAAAGTGAAGAAAAAGGAAGGCAATAGAAATCTAAGAGAAATTTTTAAGATATAAATGGAAACAACTGTGCTACGCAAGGTTGAGACTATAATGGCACAGAAATCAGGAAATCCAGATAATGAAAGGAGAGATTTTAATCTCAGTTATACTAGTAGGGGACAATTGTAGGGGACAATTTCCTGGTGCAAGTGCTGGAGGAACCAACTAGGGGCAGAGCTCTTCTAGACCTGCTGCTCACAAACTGGGAAGAATTAGTAGGGGAAGCAAAAGTGGATGGGAACCTGGGAGGCAGTGACCATGAGATGGTCGAGTTCAGGATCCTGACACAGGGAAGAAAGGAGAGCAGCAGAATACGGACCCTGGACTTCAGAAAAGCAGACTTTGACTCCCTCAGGGAACTGATGGGCAGGATCCCCTGGGAGAATAACATGAGGGGGAAAGGAGTCCAGGAGAGCTGGCTGTATTTTAAAGAATCCTTATTGAGGTTGCAGGAAAAAACTATCCCAATGTGTAGAAAGAACAGTAAATATGGCAGGCGACCAGCTTGGCTTAACAGTGAAATCCTTGCTGACCTTAAACACAAAAAAGAAGTGTACAAGAAGTGGAAGATTGGACAAATGACCAGGGAGGAGTATAAAAATATTGCTCAGGCATGCAGGAGTGAAATCAGGAAGGCCAAATCACACTTGGAGTTGCAGCTAGCAAGAGATGTTAAGAGTAACAAGAAGGGTTTCTTCAGGTATCTTAGCAACAAGAAGAAAGTCAAGGAAAGTGTGGGCCCCTTACTGAATGAGGGAGGCAACCTAGTAACAGAGGATGTGGAAAAAGCTAATGTACGCAATGATTTTTTTGCCTCTGTCTTCACGAACCAGGTCAGCTCCCAGACTGCTGCACTGGGCAGCACAGTATAGGGAGAAGGTGACCAGCCCTCTGTGGAGAAAGAAGTGGTTCGGGACTATTTAGAAAAACTGGACGAGTCCATGGGGCCAGATGCGCTGCATCCGAGGGTGCTAAAGGAGTTGGCGGATGTGATTGCAGAGCCATTGGCCATTATCTTTGAAAACTCATGGCGATCGGGGGAGGTCCCGGATGACTGGAAAAAGGCTAATGTAGTGCCCATCTTTAAAAAAGGGAAGAAGGAGGATCCGGGGAACTACAGGCCAGTCAGCCTCACCTCAGTCCCTGGAAAAATCATGGAGCAGGTCCTCAAGGAATCAATTCTGAAGCACTTAGAGGAGAGGAAAGTGATCAGGAACAGTCAGCATGGATTCACCAAGGGCAAGTCATGCCTGACTAACCTAATTGCCTTCTATGAGGCGATAACTGACTCTGTGGATGAGGGGAAAGCAGTGGACGTGTTATTCCTTGACTTTAGCAAAGCTTTTGATACAGTCTCCCACAGTATTTTTGCCAGCAAGTTAAAGAAGTATGGGCTGGATGAATGGACTATAAGGTGGATAGAAAGCTGGCTAGATCGTCGGGCTCAACGGGTAGTGATCAATGGCTCCATGTCTAGTTGGCAGCCGGTTTCAAGTGGAGTGCCCCAGGGGTCGGTCCTGGGGCTGGTTTTGTTCAATATCTTCATTAATGATCTGGAGGATGGCGTGGACTGCACTCTCAGCAAGTTTACAGATGACACTAAACTGGGAGGAGTGGTAGATACGCTGGAGGGTAGGGACAGGATACAGAGGGACCTAGACAAATTAGAGGATTGGGCCAAAAGAAACCTGATGAGGTTCAACAAGGACAAGTGCAGAGTCCTGCACTTAGGACGGAAGAATCCCATGCACTGTTACAGACTAGGGACCGAATGGCTAGGAAGCAGTTCTGCAGAAAAGGACCTAGGGGTTACAGTGGACGAGAAGCTGGATATGAGTCAACAGTGTGCCCTTGTTGCCAAGAAGGCTAACGGCATTTTGGGCTGTATAAGTAGGGGCTTTGCCAGCAGATCGAGGGACGTGATCATTCCCCTCTATTCGACATTGGTGAGGCCTCATCTGGAGTACTGTGTCCAGCTTTGGGCCCCACACTACAAGAAGGATGTGGAAAAATTGGAAAGAGTCCAGCGGAGGGCAACAAAAATGATTAGGGGGCTGGAGCACATGACTTATGAGGAGAGGCTGAGGGAACTGGGATTGTTTAGTCTGCAGAAGAGAAGAACGAGGGGGGATTTGATAGCTGCTTTCAATTACCTGGAAGGGGGTTCCAAAGAGGATGGATCTAGACTGTTCTCAGTGGTACCTGATAACAGAACAAGGAGTAATGGTCTCAAGTTGCAGTTGGGGAGGTTTAGGTTGGATATTAGGAAAAACTTTTTCACTAGGAGGGTGGTGAAGCACTGGAATGGATTACCTAGGGAGGTGATGGAATCTCCTTCCTTAGAGGTTTTTAAGGTCAGGCTTGACAAAGCCCTAGCTGGGATGATTTAGTTGGGAATTGGTCCTGCTTTGAGCAGGGGGTTGGACTAGAGGACCTCCTGAGGTCCCTTCCAACCCTGATATTCTATGATTCTAGTGTGAATCTAGGGCCAATGGAGTTACTCTGTATTTACAACAATATAAATGAGATGAGAATCGGTCCCAGGTTCCTAAAGTAACCTTAATTCTCCCTTTTGCCTACTTATATTACAACTGCTTCATTCCCTAGGCTAAGCTCACACATATGTAACGTTTTACATGACCTGTTATGTAATTAGTGATAAGAAAAGTTGTACTGTGAACTGTTATGTTTAGAGCACAACCTATTTCTACAAGTTTTAGTAGTTTGTTGTGTTTTTGTAGTATATTCTTCTATTGGTTTCTGTTTGAGTTAGAACAGTGATAAATGTATCAATTTCAGTCTCTACGCAACAGTCACAACCCTAGTACTTAAATATAAACTATTGTAACACTCAGAAAATGGTACGTACTGTTGAAAACACTATGTACTGTATATTTTTTCTGTTGTTCAGTACCTTAAGTCTCCCCCCCACACTCCCTCAGTTATATATAGCTTAGTCCTAGTGAAAAAGCTAGTGTAATTGTGCATGCTTCTGTTATAAGAACTTGGAATATAATAAAGATATTACTTGAAAATTATATACATAAAACGAGATATGTTCAGAGAAATGTGGACCATTTTCCTAGACTACCTAAATCCAGCAGATTAAGATTCAGCATGAATCTACTCTGGAGCATCATTCACACATCTAGATAAAACATACAAGTGACCCTCCCACCTCCCCTTTATCACCACATTAATCTGGAGGCCAAATCCTGAGCCCAGCAATGTAAGTGCATGAGATCCCAAAGTAGCACAAACACTGCATTTCCACTGCCTGGTGGCTAAAGTATCAGAGATTGCATTCAGAGTTGTGACACAGTTTGAATCTATGGCAGCAGGTTAATAGGCAGCAGGTTTAAAACAAACAAAAGAATGTATTTTTTCACACAATGCACAGTCAACTTGTGGAACTGCTTGCCAGAGGATGCTGTGAAGGCCAAGTCTATTACAGGGTTCAAAAAAGAACTAGATAAGTTCATGGAGGATAGGTCCATAAATGGCTATTAGCCAGGATGGACCGGGATGGTGTCCCTAGCTTCTGTTTTCCAGAAGCTGGGAATGGGCAACAGGGGATGGATCACTTGGTGATTACCTGTTCTGTTCATTTCCTCTGGGGCATCTGGCATTGGCCACTGTCGGAAGACAGGATACTGGGCTAGATGGACCTTTGATCTGACCTAGTATGGCCGTTCTTATGTTCTTAAGTGGTTAAACAAACAAACAACCCCAATAAAACACACAAACACAGATATAGGATAAGAGCAGTGGGCTGTGTGTATTACACTACCTTACCTAATAGTAGCTGGCCATGAGCTGACTGCGTGGAAGTCCTGACCCTGAAGCACACTTTGAGATTAAGGGCTTGTCTACATGGCGCCATAGTCTGGTCTGTGAGGGTGTGAATTGCAGAGTGCTCTAATTGCCCTGTGTAGACCCTGCTGAAGTGAACTCAAAAGGTACTCAGATGTACTTCTGAAATCTTAATCTTTCTTTTCCTTACCACTACTGTGTATTCATGTAAACCTGTGCTCTAAATGAAGAATATATTTAAACATTTTAGCAATTTACAGTTTATCTTGAGGATACCATAGAGCTACCTGAGTAGTTCTGGGTGCTTAGCGACTTGTGCAACTTATCCATAAAATGTAGCTGTGTGAAAGTATATAAAAGCATAACAGGGATAATGAAAGAAGATTCATAAAGGAATTATTTATTGAAAAGAGACACGATTAACACAAAAACCGTGAAATAAAAACATTTGCAATCATATCCATGTTACCAAATTACACAGGAGTCAGTACTTATGATTATCCCACTTTGGAGGCAAACATCTGTTAATGTGTTTTTCTGTTTCTGAGTTTTCATATTTAGTTCTCTGGTTTAAGCAGTAGCCATGTCTTCCTGCTGAGAGCTGACTTTTTTCCAGAAATTCCTCTGTAGTTTCTGTTCCCTAAATACACTGGTTTTGCTGTGGTGTCTGTTCCTCAGCTTTGTGGGAGTGAGGTGGGCCATGTCTGCATTTTCTATCCCAAATTCTTTCCTCACTGTGAGAAGTTCCCTCCAGAGGGCTTGGGTAACCAAATTCAGATTACAGAACAATAAAATCCTGTTCCCTCAATATGAGAATTCCTGCTGCCTTCTGGCCAGCCTCAACAATGTGCCCTAATTTCCAACGTTGGCAAGTGTGACATAAAGATGCCACTATGTTCTCAGGGGAATAATGTAACTTCTCTCGATGTCTTAAAGTAGTTTAGGCTTTCCCCAGTTGTGGAATTTCTAAGGTGCACAGCTTCCTACGCCAACCTCTTCATAACCTACAGGTTCTGCAGGGATAGAGCCCTGCGCTCCTGCTCAACTCTTGCCCCAGCTCCTGTGCACCTTTAATCCATTTATCACAATGCAGCTAAGACGCCCAAAACAGGAACATTTCAGTTTGAAAGGTAAAAGTTTCAGAAACAAAATAGTAACTGAAAACAGCAGGTTAAAATGGAAATCATCGTACAACCTTAACTATAGTATGTCCTGTATGTTTGACCCATTACGTTTTAATTCAGCGCAACTGAATTCAATAGGTGTGTTGCCACTGAATTCCATGGATGCAAGATCAGGCCCTAATACAGAAGAGAGGAAGTACAGGAGTTGGCTTGAGAGTAAAATGAGACTTTTCTGTATCAAAGGATAATTCCCCCTGGCCTTACCTTCTGGTTGGGCTGCAGCAGTAGATATGCTCCTTGAGCATAGGCTGTACAGGGCTTACACAACTACTGGCATTCATGGTTGGGTCCAAAATCAGCACTTCTTAAAAGTATGAGGTGCTGACAGGACTTTCACTTCAATCTTGGTTTTTAGAGTTACCTCATTTTATCTCTGCAGATGTTCTTCCTTATTCAGGCAGAATGCCGGAGAACCATTGCCAGTTTCCAGTAAACAATGCCATAGCAGGCAGTAGGGGGCTAGCATTTGTTGCTGAAGATTACAATCTTCACCTGACAGTCTGTGAGCAGCTCCAGAGCCATGAGGGTAGAGGTAGCCCCTGATGGCCCAGATAAAACTCACCAACCTGCACAAATAGTGGAGTGTGTGTAAAGGGCTGCCTTCCTGTGCTCTAGAAGATGAGCATTAATTGGGGGGTAAGGCTAGTCTGAATGAGATCATCAGTTTGCCAGAACTGATTCTCTCTCCTCCAGAGAAGAAACACTAAAAACATTCCAAATGTCTTTACTTGGGAAGGGCAGTCCCTTTTTTATTTAGCAAAATCTTCCCCCCCCCCACTCCTCTCCCCAATCTCCCCTATTCCAGTGTATTTCAACAGAGTTAAAATGCACATCCCCATTTATGGTTAAATATAGGCAGGTATCCCAGCAGTTATAGAGGCAGGCACTCAAGAAGAATGGCATTGAAAGCCACAGTGAGGTCAAGTAGGATGAAGAGGGAGATCACTAATCAGAGCCAAGAGGCAGCTCATTAACCACCCAAGAAAGGAAAGTTTCACAAACGTGGAAAGGTTCCAGAATGAAATTGATCGGAGAGGCTGTGTAAGTGTGAGGAAATAGCTTTCCCCGAACCTCTGAGGGAAGAGAAGCGGAAGAGAGGATGATAATAAACAAGAAGCAAGGTTCAAGTGAGGGATTTTCCAGAAGAGGTTGATAGCCCAAATAAGATTTTGTTTAACTTTCTGTCAGACAGCTAAACAACTTAAGGGTAGAGGCCAAAATTATCAAGCCTGGCTTTCTAAAGTTAGAAACTTTATATTTATGCACCTAGTTATAAATGGTTGATTTTCAGACATGCTGAGTGCCCTATTGGAGTCAATGGAAACTGCAGGAGATGAAAGAAATATGATTCACCAGGTGGAAAAAAATAGTTGTCAGGCTACCCATGTCCTTTGGCTTGTTTCTCCTCAGGCTTTTCAGAGATCAATGTCAATAATCTTAACTGGTCTTACATTGCTAGAAAATAAAGATAAAAAAAATCTCTACCATGAGTTATTATTGCAGGCCTGCAGTGACTGGGAGACAACTTCCCTTTACTCCAAGGTAACTCTGCTTCTCTCTATCAACCAGACACTCTTGTAGAGCTTTCCTTCCTGTTAAGAAACCAGACTGGCCTTCTCACAGGGTCCACTCAGTGCTAAGGTCTTCTACTCCTGGCCACTCTGGGAATTAGCTCCTTCCAGGTCTGGGGCCCCCTTCTGCTACTCACTCTACTGCTGCGCTCTTTCTGTCTCTGCTACTCCAGGTGCTCCTTCTTTGTGGCTTGGCCCTCCAGCTGGGTCACTATAATTTTTTTTCTCCTTCTAGGGTATCAAAGTCTTTCCTCACTAGCAGTCTCAGGCAGTCTTCCCATTCTCTGCCTCACAGTGCCACCCCCTCAGTGGCTGATAGGGGAACCCATGCCCCACCCTCTACTCCATGTTCCAGCTCAGGGATCCTCTAGTGAGCAGCCAAGGTCTGTTTCCTCCTGGACCTTACCTGGCCTCCTTGAGCCCTTTCCTTATCGCCTGGCTGTCCCCTGCTCTCTGGGTTTGCCAGCCTCCCAATGAGTAACTGTAGGCAACTTTCCCCTGTAGCCCCAAACACACCACCCTTCTTCCAGGTAGTGACTGCAGACTACTTCCCTGCAGCCCTCTTGGCTATCAGCTTCCTGGCTTTATAACACCCGTGCAGCTCGTTCCTCCTCAGTGGGGCTCCCTCGTTCAGTCGGGATTACTCAAGCCACCTGATTCCTGTCAGCTGTGGCCTGTCTGGTTGATTGCCCACCTTCTTAGCCTACATTAACCCTTTCAGAGCAAGTGTGGGGTGAACACCACATCACAGGCCTATAGAGACCAACTCTGTCCTATTACCTTTCCCTAAGCACCTGGGCAAGGGGACAGGGCAGATGAACTGAAGTTAACTCCCCATTAGCTAAAGACCTATAGCCCCTGAATCTTGTCATACATGGCTTTAGAAGAAAGATGATAAATAATTGAACTAATTGGTATAGATTACTGATAATCAGCTGGCTCACAACTGGACCTGATCTTGTTTCCACTGAAGTCACAATGGAGTTTTGACACTGACTTCAAAAGGAGAAAATCCATGTTCTCTTTGGCTTCTTAGGCCTGGGAAAATGCATCCTGTTAGAAAATGTGTTAACACACACAATATTAAAGACAGGCATGTTTAAAAGTGTGCTAGCTGCTCATGGTTAGCCCTGCAAAGGATCTAACATGATGCTACCAGATTCTGTGAAAATGTTTGGAGAACATGTGGTTTGGTTTGGTTTGGTTTGGTTTTTACAGCAAACTCATGGCAATGAACATAAAAACACTAATAAGTCTGTCAATAAATTATTTGTATCTTACTGCATTGTATGAATAAAGTTGACTTTGTTTTACTCATTCTCACCTTTTATTTTAAATCCTCTCCCAGTCCTTGAGATCTTCCTTTCCTCTTGCTGAAGAGACCTTCCAGTCTTGGACCTACCAATTCCCTATTCCCCCACAGATCTTCCAGATTTCCTCAGAACTTCTTTCACTCCTTCCCAAAGTCCTCTGTTGAAAACCCCAAACAAATATTTGATAAACAAATGTTCTATCTACAACATCTTTCAGAATTGCTACCTCTCAATTGCTGTGAGGTGACCTTTCAAACCAATTCACACAGTTTAGTGGTGACTTTTTCTAAGTCCTCTACCTGGAGAGGATGTTTAAAAGGAAATTCTGAGATTCATCCCTAGCTGCCCTGTCATTTTACCACCATTTATCTTTAATCAAATATTTCAAGATCTGATCTCCATCTCTAATATGTCTGTACTACATTTGCTTTTAACCTAGGATAGGCTCCTCTCTCCTCCCCCCAATGCTAAATACAGTAACAAATAAAAAACCTCAGACTTCTCTTGCTTTTTCTACCCAGCGACTCGCTAAAATATCAATATTTGGCCCTTCCCTCTTGATACTTCACCCTGCCACATAGTATACAAGTAAAGAAAAAGGAAGGGAAATTGGACTTTTCTTTTTTCACTTGATTAGCTAGACAGAAGCTACACAGCTGTGCTGTGGAAGCGTGGAAGTTTTAAGCAAGCCTATCTTTAATAAAGTGTGGCATGAACACTGACAGCAATCAGCAGTAACAGATATAAACAGTCAGCAGGGGGAAGCCAAAGAGCACTGTACTAAAATACACATACCATCAGACAAAGGCACTTACCATAATATATATAAGGACAGCTTTGTTAAAACAATTTTAACAGTCCTTAATAAGATGGGAAATTAACTAAGGGTTCTGGATTAGCTGCTATTCACAAATCCTTTATACACTCCAAGAAAAGAGTTTAGGACTTTTTCCCCACCATAAAGTCCAAAAGAATCCACCCAGCTCCTTAGGTTGGTGATCCTCTCTCTGTGGGGAAATGTCCAATGTTTCACACACAGCATATTTCCTTAGAGATGTTAGTCACTGGGCAGCTGCTCTTATGCCAGGTTTTATTTTTTTTTAATTATAAAATTACCCACAAAACACACCACCCTTGCCTACCATGCTGATTTCCCAGTGCAGCTGACATGATTTTTGAAGCAGAAAATTAACACCTACTGTTGCTAGGTGGTATGTCTTGTGGGACAGCATCAGTGCTATCCTTGTGCAGCCTAGGTCCACAACCAATGAGCTTTCTCTCCGTTTTCACACCTAGACCATTCAGTAGGCAGCATTGTTACATTATAAGATGTAAACTGGTGATACTGGATATTTCAGCCTGTAAAATGATGACCTAATATCTTGAGCTGTGAGATTGTTCAGATCTGGATCCAAACTGTGCAACTGCTTCCTTCCCCTACAGTGAGCAGAATCAACTATTCAGATCCAAATAATACCAAACTCTGGAAAAGTTTGGATCTAGCGCAAAAGTTTATAGCTTGGGCTCACCTCTAACTTTTACATATCACTGCAACCACTGTAGCCAACAGGGGCTTTACCATTGACTTTAATGGCAGCAGGATGGGCCTGCTATGAAACAGGGGAGATTGATCAGTTAATTAACTAGTTACGTAGCAGTAGCAATAGTATCAGCAGAACCCAAGGGATTGTCAGCTTTAAATACATTGACTGGTGCATTTCACTATTTATAATAAATGCGAGGATTTTAAAGTAATGTTTGCAGACTTGGTGTTGTGAGGCATCTTCCACCTTCCTTCTGTCATTAAAATTAGAGTCTGCCATTCTGTTGCCTTTCAAGAACGTTAACCCACAGCTTTGCTGGATTTATTTGGAAGTTTTTCATTTTCTTGTCAGCTACTCCAGTATCCTCTATTTCCCCTGCTTTTACCGCTTCTTCCTGGAACTCCAACTTCCTGGACATCATCTTCTAACTCAGGCCTGGTCTACACTACGAGTTTAGGTCGACTTTAGCCGCGTTAAATCGAATTAAGCCTGGACACGTTCACACGACGAAGCCCTTTCTTTCGACTTAAAGGGCCCTTTAAACCGGTTTCTTTACTCCACCTCCGACGAGGGGATTAGCGATAAAATCGGCCTTAGGGTGTCGGAATTGGGTTAGTGTGGACGGAATTCGACGTTATTGGCCTCCGGGAGCTATCCCACAGTGCTTCATTGTGACCGCTCTGGACAGCACTCTCAACTCAGATGCACTGGCCAGGTAGACAGGAAAAGCCCCGCGAATGTTTGAATTTCATTTCCTGTTTGCTGAGTGTGGAGAGCACAGGTGACCACGCAGAGCTCATCAGCACAGGTAACCGTGATGGAATCCCAGGATCGCAAAAGAGCTCCAGCATGGACAGAACGGGAGGTACGGGATCTGCTCGCCATATGGGGAGATGAATCAGTGCTGGCCGAACTCCGAAGCAGTAAACGAAATGGCAAAATATTAGAAAAGGTCTCCAAGGCCATGAAGGACAGAGGCCATAACAGGGACGCACAGCAGTGCCGCGTGAAAATTAAGGAGCTAAGGCAAGCCTACCACAAAGCCAGAGAAGCAAACGGAAGGTCCGGGGCTGAGCCGCAAACATGCCGCTTCTACGCGGAGCTGCATGCCATTCTAGGGGGTGCAGCCACCACTACCCCAACCGTGTGCTATGAGTCCCTCACTGGAGAAACACACAGGGAAGCGGGTTCGGGGTACGAGGAAGATGAGGATGAAGATAATGTAAATAGCTCACAGCAGCAAGGAAGCGGAGAAACCGGTTTCCCCAACAGCCAAGATATGTTTATCACCCTGGACCTGGAACCAGTAACCCCCGAACTCACCCAAGACCCTGTGGGCACACAGGGGACCTCTGGTGAGTGTACCTTTGTAAATATTACACATGGTTTAAAAGCAAGCGTGTTTAATGATTAATGATTAATTTGCCCTGGCAATCGCGGCCAGTACAGCTACTGGAAAAGTCTGTTAACGTGTATGGGGATGGAGCGGAAATCCTCCAGGGACATCTCCAGAAAGCTCTCCTTCATGTACTCCCAAAGCCTTTGCAAAAGGTTTCTGGGGAGGGCTGCCTTATCCCGTCCACCATGGTAGGACACTTTACCACGCCAGGCCAGTAGCACGTAGTCTGGAATCATTGCATAACAAAGCATGGAAGCGTATGGTCCCGGTGTTTGCTGGCATGCAGACAACATCCATTCCTTATCGCTCTTTGTTATCCTCAGGAGAGTGATATCATTCACGGTCACCTGGTTGAAATGGGGCAATTTTATTAAGGGGACATTCAGAGGTGCCCCTTCCTGCTCTGCTGAACAGAAATATTCCCCGCTGTTAGCCACGCGGTGGGGGGGAGGGGTGAAGTGATCATCCCAGAGAATTGGGTGTGTGGGGGAGGGGAATTAGTCGGGTTTGTGCTGCACGTTAACCCTGAAACCGCAGCCCCTCCTTTTACATTGCAAACCCATTTTAAATGGCCAACCCAACGGGTGCTTGGTATGGTTAATGAGAGCAGTACTGTTTGAAACCATCCCCACATGTTAAGAAGGTTAAAAAAGCCAAAAGACTGTGTCTTACCATGGCTGCCTGCAAGCTGAAATCTGTGGCCTGGCACTGCGTGAGTGATCTCTCACACCAAACCGGCAGGCCCTCAATATAAGAGGAAAAATGCGACCTTGTAACGAAAGCACATGTGCTGTGTGATGTGAACAGCAAAATTTAACGTGAAAGAGTGTACCCATTGTTCTCTAAAATGTATCTTTTTTAACCACCTCTCCCTTCTCCTCCACCAGCTGCAAATCTTTCTCCTTCACAGAGGCTAGTGAATATTCGAAAGCGGAAGCGAAGGACACGTGATGAAATGTTTACAGAACTACAGACTGCCTCCCACACTGACAGAGCACAGCAGAATGCGTGGAGGCAGTCAATGACTGATTATAGAAAAGCCCAATATGAGCGAGAGGAGAGGTGGCGGGCTGAATCGCGGGCTGAAGAGCAGAGGTGGCGTGCTGAATCGCGGGCTGAAGATGAGAGATGGCGTCAGCTTGCACACAGAAGGCAAGAGTCGATGCTCTGGCTGCTGGAGCATCAAACTGATATGCTCCAGCGTATGGTTGAGCTGCAGGAAAGGCAGCAGGAGCACAGACTGCCGCTACAGCCCCTGTGTAACCAACAGCCCTCCTCCCCAAGTCCCATTGCCTCCTCACCCAGACGCCCAAGAACACGGTGGGGGGGCCTCCGGCCACCCAGTCACTCCACCCCAGATGATTTCCCGAGCAATAAGTTAAAGTTTTAAAGTTTTAAACTGCAGTGTGTCCTTTTCCTTCCCTCCTCCCCCACCCATCCCGGGCTACCTTTGCAATTATCCCCCTAGTTGTGTGATGAATTAATAAAGAATGCATGAATGTGAAGTAACAATGACTTTATTGCCTCTGCAAGTGGTGCTCGAAGGGGGGAGGGTAGTAGGGGAGGGTGGGGTGGTTGGTTTACAGGGAAGTAGAGTTAACCGGGTGGGGGGGAAGGGGGGGAGGGTTCATCAAGGAGAAACAAACAGAAGTTTCACACCGTAGCCTGGCCAGTCACAAAACTCGTTTTCAAAGCTTCTCTGATGCGCACCGCGCCCTGCTGTGCTCCTCTAACCGCCCTGGTGTCTGGCTGCGCGTAATCAGCGGCCAGGCGATTTGCCTCAACCTCCCACCCCGCCATAAATGTCTCCCCCTTACTCTCACAGATATTGTGGAGCGCACAGCAAGCAGCAATAACAATGGGGATATTCTTTTCGCTAAGGTCTGAGCGAGTCAGTAAGCTGCGCCAGCGTGCTTTTAAACGCCCAAATGCACATTCCACCACCATTCGGCACTTGCTCAGCCTGTAGTTGAACAGGTCCTGACTCCTGTCCAGGCTGCCTGTGTACGGCTTCATGAGCCATGGCATTAAGGGGTAGGCTGGGTCCCCAAGGATCACGATAGGCATTTCAACATCCCCAACGGTTATTTTCTGGTCCGGGAAGAAAGTCCCTTCCTCCAGCTTTCGAAACAGAACAGAGTGCCTGAAGACGCGAGCATCATGTACCCTTCCCGGCCAGCCCACGTTGATGTTGGTGAAACGTCCCTTGTGATCCACCAGGGCTTGCAGCAGCATTGAGAAGTACCCCTTGCGGTTTATGTACTCGGTGGCTTGGTGCTCCGGTGCCAAGATAGGGATATGGGTTCCGTCTATCGCCCCACCACAGTTTGGGAATCCCATTGCAGCAAAGCCATCCACTATGGCCTGCACGTTTCCCAGAGTCACTACCCTTGATATCACCAGGTCTCTCATTGCCCTGGCAACTTGGATCACAGCAGCCCCCACAGTAGATTTTCCCACTCCAAATTGATTCCCGACTGACCGGTAGCTGTCTGGCGTTGCAAGCTTCCACAGGGCTATCGCCACTCGCTTCTCAACTGTGAGGGCTGCTCTCATCCTGGTATTCTGGCGCTTCAGGGCAGGGGAAAGCAAGTCACAAAGTTCCATGAAAGTGCCCTTACGCATGCGAAAGTTTCGCAGCCACTGGGAATCGTCCCACACCTGCAGCACGATGCGGTCCCACCAGTCTGTGCTTGTTTCCCGGGCCCAGAATCGGCGTTCCACGGCATGAACCTGCCCCAGTAACACCATGATTTCCACATTGCTGTGGCCTGTGCCTTGTGAGAGGTCTATGTCCATGTCCATTTCCTCATCACTCTCGTCGCCGCGCTGCAATCGCCTCCTCCTTGCCTGGTCCTGGTTTTGCTTTGGCATGTCCTGGCTCTGCATATACTCCAGGACAATGCGCGTGGTGTTCATAGTGCTCATAATTGCTGCGGTGATCTGAGCGGGCTCCATGATCCCAGTGCTAGCTATGGCGTCTGGTCTGAAAAAAGGCGCGAAACTAGTATCTGACGGACCAGGGGAGGGAGGGAGGGAGGAGCGAGTGACGACATGGCGTACAGGTACAGGGAATTAAAATCAAGAAAGGTGGCTTTGCATCAGGGAGAAACACAAACAACTGTCACACAGAATGCCCCCCCCCCCTGAGATTTAACTCAAAAGCCTGGGTTTAGCAGGCCGTTGATTTGACGGAGGGAGGGGGGAAGGAAATGAATACAGAACAAATCTATTTTTTACATCTTAAGACGACGGTGCAGCATGACTGATAGCCCTCGGCATTTTCTGGGTGCTTGGCAGCAAATACTGGGCGCTTGGCAGTTAGCCTTCAGGCCTATTGCACGATCTGCTGCTCAGGGAAGACTCAGCTAACGTGCGATGAGCCAACAGGGCGCGTGGCAGAAAATGGCATACTACGACTGATAACCATCATCATCAAGACAGTTCCATAGGACTGAGCATGTCTGCCCAGGTGCCCATGATTGACAGCCACTGCTGTACGACGAGGACGGTTACCAGTCGTAATAAACCATCTACTGCCAAAAGGCAAAAGGCAAGGGGGCTGGTGCAATGCAGCCCCACGGCTGCCAGCCCCACGGCTGCCGGCACCCAGATCGCCAATGAAGGCTACCAGTCATGCTGCACCGTCTACCGCCAAAAGGCAGTTAGCTGCTGCTGCTGTATAGCAATGCAGTCCCACGTCTGCCGGCACCCAGATGACATATGGTGACGGTGAGCTGAGCTGAGCGGGCTCCATGCTTGCCGTGGTATGTTGTCTGCACAGGTAACCCAGGTAAAAAGGCGCGAATCTATTGTCTGCCGTTGCTCTGACGGAGGGGGAGGGGCCTGACGACATGTACCCAGAACCCCCCGCGACACTGTTTTGCATCATTCAGGCATTGGAATCTCAACCCAGAATTCCAGTGGGCGGCGGAGACTGCGGGAACTGTGGGATAGCTACCCATAGTGCAATGCTCCGGAAGTCGACACTAGCCTCGGTACTGTGGACGCGGTCCGCCGACTAGAGCACTTAGAACATTTTATGTGGGGACACACACAATCGGCTGTATACAACCGATTTCTATAAAACCGGGTTCTATTAATTCGATCTAATTTCGTAGTGTAGACATACCCTAAGAATTGGAGGAGACTCATTAAACTAGTCAGTGCTGCTGTTTAGTTGGTTGCTCATCAATGTGAGGCACTCCTAGATTTCAGCCCAAATGGCTGAACAAATTTTCTCTGGAGCAGTCCCAGTCACTGTTGATACCAAGGCTAGGAAGTGAACGACCTATGTTAGCTTTTGACTTAAGAACAATGGATCTGATCCAATGCCAGTGAAGTCAATTTTCCTCTGTTTTCAATGGTCATTGAGTCAGGCCCAATACCAGGAGCAAATAATACTTTATATTCACAGCTACACCTACCTTTTATTTCTTATTAAGCAGGAAAATAAACGGTTTGCTTTTTTTTAAAATACCCTTATTTTAAAGAAAAGAATGTTATATGTAAACTATACTAAATTTGTTTTTACTAGTTATAGGTATGAAGAATAATTTCTAATTATTCAGTACAGATGTCAGAACTCAGCGTTAATATTGAAGATTTTTGGCCTTTGAATTATGACATATGGCAACAAAATATTTTCTTAATAACGTTCTTTTTACACTTCTTGAGAGGAATTTACTAAATAGTATGGATGCTGTTGATTAGACAAAATTCATTTGTCAGTTTTATTAACGTAGCTGGTACAGAAATCATCTATCTAGGTAGTTATATGGCCCCCATCACCACAGTATGGTCACTTCATCTTCATGTGCTTCCATTTTCTCCTTCCACCTTGTCTATCTTATAGATAGTAAAATGGTGAGGTAAGGTACGGTCTCATTACTATGTGTATGTGCAGTGCCTAGCATAATGGGACCCTGATCTCAGTTGTGTTCTCTAGGCACTACCATAACAACATCTCACAAACATGAATTACCCTTACAACATACCTGTGAGGTAGAGAACTATTATTTTTCCAATTTACCTCAGTTTCTCAACTGTAAAAGAGAGACAAGTGACTTGCCCAAGGTCTCACAGGCTCAGGAATTAAACTCATATTTCCTGAGGCCCCGTCCATTGTCAGCCATGTGTCATTGCTTCACATATATATCAATGACAAAAAATTACATTGATGCAAAGTTAAGATTGCTTGGTGGTATGTAGTCCCCTTACACAACTTTGAGCTTAGCAAGCCTCAAACTTCTGAAAACCAGGAAATGAATCGTTAAGATTTCCCATACAACCTTAACTCTGCCCTCATTCTGCAATGCCTCAATATGCCCCATTAAAACACATATTTTTACTCTACCAACCTCACAGCTCACCTCTTTTTACTTCCATTCACTCTCACCCACAGGATTCCATCTAACACTATGAAAGGACAAAATAGCATACACTTACACTTAGCCATGTCCCCAGAAAGAATAGCACACGTATACAATTTAAGAAACACTTCCCAACCTCATAACTCCCTTACATTTACTCACAGGATACCATCTCAATCTACACTTTCACAATACCATCATTAAAGCATTAGAATCCTGTCATATTTCTATCTCACTCCTGACAGTATCCACTGTAATAAAAGCCCTATGGCCTGCTACTGACATAATCTACACAATTCTCCATAGAAACGATGCACGAGCAATCTTAACTGTGCATTTTCTGTTTTTTAGAAGTTTAGAGTTTTGCTCAGCGCAGCTTTCTGCAAGGGCATGACATACCACCAAGTAACCTTAACTCTTCATGAATGTAGTTTTTTGCCATTAAATTTCCTAGTTTTGTGAACAAGAAAAGGTATGCTGTTGATGGGAGTTAGTAGTCACTGTATCATATCCCACAATTTGCATATGGAGCCAAATCGGCACTCCCCATGTCATGGTGTAATCCTTGTTCTCCTGCAAGCTTCTGCAACCTCATGATCTAGGAACTGCGCAGAATCCATATGCTGGCAACCCTGGCAGCACACATTTTGTTTTCCTCAGTGATCAAGATACCTGCACTGTGAGTTCCAAACCTCCACACGGTGTCTCTTTGGAATCACCCCATTAATCTGTCCCGAGATCAGGAATAATCACTTTATCTTCCCCCTTCACCTCCCTCCACCGCCCTGGGCTAGCAAAATATGGATTTTCTCATACAACTGATCCAAGGCTTGCACACCACCCATTCTCATTGCCTAGCCCCTCTGCACCCACAACCCCTCTCCTTGTCCCTGTCCCCCAAAAAGTCTTCTGCCTCCACCCCCTCCCCATCCATTATAACAAAAATTTTGGTTAGACTGGCCGCTAACTATTCTGCTGTGTTCACAGTAAACCTCCACATAAAATAAAAATGTGTTATATTAACAACAGAGAAAGCTTGTAGCAAGCAACATGAGTAATTAAATCTTTATTGCACAGGTGTACAAAGGTTTGGACTTGAAACGTCAGTGCTGGGGTATTCAGTAGGGGGCAACAGTATTGGCACTGTCCTTCGAACTACCCAGGCAAGCATACAGGGGTTGCATAGAAACCCTCTCATGGTTTGTTTCTTTATTGGTCCATGCACATTGTAATGTCTCCAGACTGCACAGCTACGCAAGCAAAGAAGCGCACATTTTCTTAACTACCATTTACAGTCTGGGTCCCCCAAAGACTTAGTGAGTGCTATACATTACCTTGGGTAAAAATTGACCAACTGAGACCATTTTGACCCTCACCACAGCAATAGTTTGATCTCTAGCTCTCCGCAAAACAAACAAACACACGCCTGAAAACTTTCTGGAAAATAGCTCTTATTTTTCAAGGTTTATGTCTGCAGAACCCCTGGCTCAAGTGACCTCAAATGTGGGTCAGTAACTCTATTTTGCATTCCCACAAGACATAACAATTTTCAAGAAAATCTGTGCAAGCATGAGGATTTTAGAGCACTTTCTGTATTTCTACACTGCAATTAGACACCTGTGCCTGGCCCATGCCAGCTGACTTGGGCTCTTGGGGCTCAGGTTAAGGGGCTGTTGAATTGTTGTGTAGATGTTTGAGCTCAGTCTGCAGCAAGAGCTCTGGGACCCTCCCACCTTGCAGGGTCCTAGACCTGGGATCCAACCTGCGTCTGAACGTCTACAGTGCAATTAAACAGCCTCTGAGCCAGAGACCCACGAGCCTGAGTCAGCTGGCATGGGTCAGCCGCAGGTTTTTAACTGCAGTGTAGACATACCCTTAGGGTTGAGTATACTATAAACTTACCTTGGTATAACTACGTTGCTCAGGGGTGTGAAAAATCGACACCGGTGCTTTTGTCGGTGAAACTTATGTAGGTCGGAGGGTATTTTTTTCACACTCCGAACTGACAAAAGTATTGCTGACAAAAGTGCTAGTGTACACAAAGCCTAAGGCATGAAATGAGTTACACCTAGCAAGGGACATAAAAGGGAATAAGAAAAGGCTCTTTAAATACACTAGGAGCAAGAGAAAGATCAAGGAAAGAGGAAGGAAAGTGTAGGTCCTCAAATTAGTGGGGACATAACTGATGACATCAAGTTACAATAACAAATAATGGATGACATCAAGAAGACTGAAGTGTTTAATGCCTATTTTGTCAGTCTTTACTAAAAAGGTTAACGGTGACCAGATACTCAGCTCAATTAACATTAACAACAGGAGGAAAGGAATGCAAGCCAAAACAGAAAGAAAGAGAAAGAATATTTAGATAAGTTAGGCTTTGTCTACACTGGACTTTTGTCGGTAAAACTTTTGTCGTTCAGGGGTGTGAAAAAAACACACACACCCCCCGAACGACAAAAGTTTTACTGATGAAAAGCACCAGTGCGAATAGCACTTTGTTAGTGGGAAAGCTCTCCTGCCGACAAAGCTACTGCCGCTCTCTGGGAGTTGTTAGAGGAAAGGACAGAAAGGCAAAGAAATATATGTGGGATAAGACAAAAGATTCCTATGCTTCCTGTTTCCTTAGATTCGACCCTCCCTATCCAGCATCTGTCATCTGGTAGGTTTGATCTTCCCATAGAGGGTCCCTCCCACCTTGAATAATGAGGAGTCAGTTGTGTTAAGGTGAAAAACAAATGAAGTATATTGAGGGATTGGTGTACAATGAATGGGGCAAAGAAAAGGAGGGAGTAAACAGTAAAATTATAAAATACATTGATTTCCCCAAAATAAACCCTATAAACAGATAAGTAAACCCCTTATCAGAAACCTCCTTCTATAGCTCAAGCGTTGATTGTTGCCTGGGACCTCAATCCTCCGGCTAGTTGAAAGCCATTAGAGAGGAGCTCCAGGGAGTCCCTTGATGTTCCTCTGGGTCTGTAGAAGAGTAGATGGTACGTCAGGGGACAGCAGCTGAAGGTGGATGATGGTAAGTGGAATGTGGCTGTCTGTCTTTCTCTTCTCCTTGCAGGTGATGACAAAGTAGAAGCAGAGCTGTGGAAGGAAAACCCTAGCCCCCTCTACCACTAGGATGGGTCAGTGAGTGCAAGTCAGACCCTTACTATCACTCAGATGGACAGCAGCTGAGCAGTGCTCGGGGCAGACTTATATAATCTGGCCCAGGAAACCCCTTAGAAGGAGCAGAAAACCCCTTCTGGGAAACCCTGTTGAAAAGGCGGTAAAAATCAATTCTATCCAGAAGTTATTTACCACTTCTGAGGAGAAATAAAAGGCGGGAAAACTGATCAGCTGGATCACATGGGCACAAACTCCATTTTGAAAATCAATATGGGATCCTGAAATTATACAAAACATACAAAATGGATATAACCCAACAGAGTGGAATTTTTTTGTTGGCGGGAGAGCTCTCTCCTGCCAACAAAGAGTGGCTACAATGTGCACCTCTTAGCGGCACGGCTGTAGTGGCACAGCTGTGTCGCTAAAAGGTGCATAGTGTAGACATAGCCTTAGAGTATTCAAGTCGGCAGGGCCTGATGAAAAGTCATCCTAGAGTACTTAGGGAACTAGCTGAACCAATTCCCACTGAAACAACTTTGCAAGCTTACAATGGATTCTTCATCACGGACTATTTTTAAATCAAGGTTTTTTTCCCTAAAAGATCTGCTCTAGGAATTATTTTGGGGGAGTTCTATGATCTGTGTTTTACAGGCGGTCAGACTAGATGATCACAATGGTCCCTTCTGGCCTTGGAATCCATGAATCTACAGCCATCTATACTCATGAGTAATAAAGATGGATAAGGTTATTTTTTTAATTGCTTTCTGGATGGAAGGGAGGATTGAGAGGTATATACAAGCACAGGACTATTCTTTTGAGAAGCTGAGCAGAACTTTGTTGCAATAATACTAAAACAGTCACTTACTGTAGCTTCTCCAAGTGTCCATTAACTTCCCAGGCTAGTGCTCTCATTTCTGTAGATAGCCCTTCCAAACCTCAATTTAACCTGCATCCCTTTTGGCGAGATCTTCTCTTATTGTCCAACAGGTTATCTGTTAAAGGGAAAAGTCCCCCAACAGCCTGGTTGCCTTCCCACACCCTCAGAAGCCCCTGTTCCTCTCCCTGGGTTAGATTATCTTGTCCTCGCGCACTCTTAGTTCCCTGAGAAGGCTGTTTTCCAGATTGGAGACCCAATAAACAACTTCCCCAATTGTTCCCATTTGAAATTTTACCTCTCTGATTTTAACTTTCTTTGTGAACAAAAAACACTGAATGTAACACTGTTTGTATATAGTATATTGCTATTAATATCCTAGAAGCATATCTTAAACAAACACTAATATCAGAAATATGGTTCAACTACAGAAAACTTTAATGGAACATATGAATTGTTAGCATATGCCTATAAGGCCTAGATGGGGCTTGGTTTCTGACATGTTTGCCAGCTATCCATGAAGCACTGAGGTAGTTAATTCTTTTAAAAGTTCTAAAAGATATTTGTCTGCTAAATCATTGCAGCAGGTGGCCCCGAGTTGGCTCTTTAAATTGCTTGCACCTGGATCTGCCCAGATTGGCAGCAGTCTTTCAAAATAAATGGAAACTTGCAATGAAAATTTCACAACTAAAGGAGTCCCTCCCCCCACTCCCGCCCCCACTGTTTTTATTAGGGTGGTTTTTCAATACTCCTCTTCAGCTTTGAAGATAGAGTCAGAGAGGTTCCATCTCATTCTCCCTGGCCAATTCTCTCCCACTGGTGTTTCTTCATTATGAGGGAAGTAGCAGATTATCTACTGCCCTGACTTTTCTTAGCCAACCACAATGAGTTATAAGGGGGGGGGGGCAGGGCTCCTTTTCCTATACTTCAGAGTTTGTGTTCCCAGGCCCTCAAGAGAACATCAACCTTGGTATTTTCAAACTCCCAATTTTCATGCTAGGACCAACTCCTCTCTCTCAGCACGCCTCTGCCATTTCCTGTGTCTCTGACAACCCCACAACTTCTGGAAGGGGGTAGACTTCCTTTCTCTGGCAACTCACTCCACAATCCATTAATGTCTCCGGTGAGTTGGATTGCACTGCAGAGCAAAGTGATCACTGACTTCTCCCAAAGGACTGAATGTGCTATCTTCACAGTGCTCCCACATGCTGCTGGTCCTGGACTGATTGAGTAACATTAGGTTTTCTCAATTCATATCCTCCACACAGAGTAGTAACTTCTCAAATCTTAAAAGTAAAAATGGTGGTGGTGACCATGCGGAGAAGTTTCCAGCTTGCTTTTTCACATTAGCCATTCAGGTCTTGTCTGCCTTGTTTTTCCTAAAAGATATTATAGAGTCCTGTGAAACTAATAGGATTATATTACCAGGAGCATCAAGGAAGTAAAATATGATTAAATTGCAAGGGCATGAGAATTTTAATCAGACTGTTTAAAACACTTTGGGCTGGTCAACACAGTTTTTGCACTGATTTAACTAAAGTGGTTTGGGGTTCACCGATTTTGATTAATCAATGCAAAAACAATGTTTAACCCAGTCCTTTGTTTTGGTTAACACCTATTTAACTCAAACTCAGTAGAAGGTAAAGAGATCTGCTTGTGAAAGATTCAACTTCTCATCACCACCTTTGATTAAAGGTTGGGGAAATGCCCTCTTCAGCTCTGTGCCTTCTAAGGAGACCTCCAGGAAAACAGGGAAGACTAGAGACCACACTTGATATTTCTAAGTTAAAAAAATCCAAACCAGGTAGGGAGGGACCAAACCAAACATTTTTTAGGCCTTCTTTCAGCATCATAAAGTATTTCTAAAGGACACAAACACAATTTTTTTCGATTGCAAGTCACCTTTAAGAAAAGAGGGAAAGCGGTCTCCTGGACATTATCGTATGAGTCCCTGGAGGCTTTTCCAACACTTCATTTTAGTCATCTGGAATGACTTATTGGTACACAGTCATCTGTGTCTCGCTTTCTATGTTGAAGAAATTTGCACAGAAATTAACCCAGTGCTACCCACACTGAAAATCCAGTCTGACTGATGCTTCAATCTCTATTTACTCCTGCCATGCACTACGGTGCCAAATTCATGGAGGCCATCAGGTTTCTGAATAATCAGCAAAAAGGGATAGCTTCCAGACGTTGACAGTGTGCCATTGACAAGGTCTCTAACACTAACTGGGCCACTGCTCATCAGTTCAGAGGTCTCTTATGTGAATCTATGAATCTTAGAAAGGAACCTTGTGGTGGGAATGTGAGAGGTGTTAAATTAGCTACAGGAGGACTAAGCTATAGTTTCTTGAATGCAGCAGACACAGAATGAAAACTAAAATGAGGAAATCATTAGAAGTCAACGTATTTTGGCTTCTGTTACATTTCCATATAGAAAGGGGAGGAATGAGGAGCCCTTCCCCTTTACATTCCTATCCAGTGAGCAGCTAGAGAGCTGCTTCTTGCTCTCCCTGGCAATAAGGGTGCAGTAGGGAATCACACCTGGGGCCAGCTCTAGGGAGAGTACACAGTGCACTCTATTAAAGGGTGTAGCAGCTGTTACTCTTGCATAGGCTCCTCCAGTGGCCCTCTAGGCATTCTGCCTGCCTCTCTTCTTTGAAGGCAGTCTGCTGCCACTCTTGCTGGGACAGGGTCTTCTAAAGTTTAAACCCCTCTTCAATGAGGCAATGGCTTCTAATGCTCCAGCAAGGCTAATGTACTTTGCTGGAGAGCTGAACATGCATTTTATTACACTTGTTAGCCCCTCAGTCAATAAAAGCATTAATGATAGCCGCCTTAGATAAGGCAATGCACTTCACACTTAGGAGTGGCAATTGTATCTAAGATATAGACTACAGAGGAACAGGGGTATTAGGCACTGCACAGTCAGGAGATGAAAAAAAGTGATGTCTAGAGTTTGCGACCACCAGAAACATCTCATTCACATTACATGGTTTTTACTCAGATAATGTGGCATTTAAGAATCGTTCATCGAATTCTTCCAAACAGTCTTCTTTATTAATTAATTATTATTATTGTCAGTTCCTTTCAGTTTAACAGTTTCTCGTGATTTTAAAATAAAAATGGCTATGTTTTTCTTTCTATTAGGCCCTTGGCCAAATTCTGTCCTCAGTCAGACTGATGAACTCCCATTGACTTTCATGTAGTTGAATGGGTGTAGACAGAGAGTTTGGCCTCAGATTTCATTATTTATTTCTTATACACCTTAAGATATGGAATGTCAAGCAGCTTTCAGGGTGACAGTCTTAGGGCATAGTCCAGAGCCAGAGTGGCACATATACACATCAAGTTTCAGTTGTTGCCAGTAAAACCTTCATGCTTTTTCCTAATTAACATTACCTCAGTATGTGATACCACTAATACTGTGGTAACTTTGGTTACTTGTAAACTATAAATGTAAGGGTTTGCATGGTGACCACTGTACGTACACACACACACACACACATATATATATATATATATATATATATATATATATATATATATATATATATATATATATATATATATATTATTGGAAGGAAGTGGTTACTGTTCATAAAAGCATTCTATAGCCATAGGAACAGGCATCTGCTTTTAACCTCCGTTACAATGTTCCTTTGTTTTTAATTTTCCTGAACTGACTTAGGTAAGCCTTATTACGATACTGACCTCCTTTGTAAAGTGCTTTGATATCTACTGATGAAAAGTGCTATATAAGAGCCAGGTTTTATTAGGCAACTCTAACTGTATGCATACTCATTGTAGTGAAGTTACAGGGGCATTTACTCCTACCATATATCAGTTAAATATGGGAGCTACAATGATTCGTCATGACTACAGCAGCATGTGATTTTTACCTATCTGACCTCTGCTTCCTACACACAGGCATACTGTACCTGTTTTTTTCCATAGGAATGAGTATATTGTATATAGGTGACAAGAAAATTGTCTGATTTACATTAATCACTGAATTAGGATATGCCTCAGGCTGCCAGGTTTATTTTACTTTGCTTGAAAAAATGCACTCACAAATCATCCTTGTAAATGGTAGGGACTATCTCCTTTAGCTGTATTAGCACTTCATCTATGCGACTATTGAAAGGTTAAGTGTCTCCTTAAAGAGACAATTCATTAGTCCTGTCTGCACTAGAAAAATATGGCATACTAAGCACCACTTGGCCCCCTTGAACGTCTGTAACACATCATGCAGCCGCACACAAAAATGCTCCTGACTTAACACAAGTGTTAACATGAGATTATTGACAGCCACACTGTGTTCCTCCACCATGCCAGTCTCCACTAGTACCATGTCACTGTGGATGGCAATGCTGAACTATTGCTATCAGCCTTGCAAGTAGTTCTCCCACTGCTGTCCCAAGGTGCTCTGGGAGGTCACTGCTTAAGGGGCCCGTCTGGCTGGTTGGCATGAATCATGTTTGCACATACCATAGAGTTTGTTTTCATAGCAATCAACTTTAGCAGCAGTTCACTTCATTTTGCTCCAGTAACGAGCATGTGAGCACTTGTCAACTATCTGAGATGTGTAAATCCAGACCCAACTGAGCTAGGTCAAATGGCACATTCTGGTGTATGGCTAGGGGTAGAAGAACAAGCTGCAATGGGCAACTGATTGTGCTTGTTTAAGAAAGCTGATTTTGGGGGCTGAAAGTGACGGCTAGTGGCGTTCTGTTATTTTCTTTGTTGGGCCTGTCTTGTCATAGGTGACTTCTGGGTACTCTTCTGGCTCTGTCAATCTGTTTTTTCACTTCAGCAGGTGGGTATTGTAGTTTTAAGAATGCTTGATAGAGATCTTGTAGGCGTTTGTCTCTGTCTGAGGGATTGGAGCAAATGCGGTTGTATTTTAGAGCTTGGCTGTAGACAATGGATCGTGTGGTGTGTCCTGGATGGAAGCTGGAGGCATGTAGGTAAGTGTAGTGGTCAGTAGGTTTCCGGTATAGGGTGGTGTTTATGTGACCATCGCTTATTAGCACAGTAGTGTCAAGGAAATGGACCGCTTGTGCAGCCCCCAACTAAAACCTCTCTAGCGCATCATCAAAGATCTACAACCTATCCTGAAAGATGATCCCTCACTCTCACAGATCTTGGGAGACAGACCTGTCCTCGCTTACAGACAGCCCCCCAACCTGAAGCAAATACTCACCAGCAACTACACACCACAGAACAAAAACACTAACCCAGGAACCTATCTTGCAACAAAGCCCGATGCCAACTCTGTCCACATATCTATTCAAGTGACACAGTCATAGGACCTAATCACATCAGCCACGCCATCAGGGGCTTGTTCACCTGCACATCTACCAATGTGATAAATGCTATCATGTGCCAGCAATGCCCCTCTGCCATGTACATTGGCCAAACCGGACAGTCTCTACGCAAAAGAATAAATGGACACATATCTGACATCAGGAATCATAACATTCAAAAACCAGTAGGAGAACACTTCAACCTCTCTGGCCACTCAGTAACAGATTTAAAGGTGGCAATTTTGCAACAGAAAAGCTTCAAAAACAGACTCCAATGAGAAACTGCTGAACTTGAATTAATATGCAAACTAGATACTATCAATTTAGGTTTAAATAAAGACTGGGAATGGCTGAGCCATTACACACATTGAATCTATTTCCCCATGTTAAGTATCCTCACACCTTCTTGTCAAACTGTCTTAAATGGGCTATCTTGATTATCACTACAAAAGTTTTTTTTCTCCTGTTGACAATAGCTCATCTTAATTAATTAGCCTCTTAGAGTTGGTAGGGGAACTCCCACCTTTTCATGTTCTCTGTATATATCTATATATCTATATAGATCTCCTCACTATATGTTCCATTCTATGCATCCGATGAAGTGGGCTGTAGCCCACAAAAGCTTATGCTCAAATAAATTTGTTAGTCTCTAAGGTGCCACAAGTACGCCTGTTCTTTTTGAAGAAATTCTGTGTAATGAACACATTGATCATAGGGTTCATTAGTATCAATACAACAAACAGTTAACTCCCTCACTGAACCTAATAGACTTGGTGGACAAAAGTTTTCATTTGAAATTTTGCAGCAAAATAAATAAATAAATAAAAAGGACAAGTTTTTTCAAAGAGTTTCATGAAAATTTCTCTAATTTTTTTTGACCAGCTCTTATAACTAAATTAGTAAATCGGGAGAAAAATAAATACGTAATACAACGACCGCATAAAAACACTTCCTAGCAGCAGAACGTTGCTAATAATTATTACCTCAACAATACATCCGCAGTTCTACACTTCATAAAACCACTTGCCATATAAATTTTTAAAATGGGCTAAATATAGAACATTAAAAACAAAGAGAAACCTGCCACCTACGTGGCAAAAATGACTCAAAAATAAAAGGAAACATTTAGTTCACCAATATACATGATCCACTCCTAATTCCCCACTACCATTATGAAAGCATATGCATGCAGCATTTGTAATGTTGCTGCTTCTTCTGACCCTGCTGTCCCATTCTGACACCAGCACTGCCTCTCTGCTGAGTGGTAGCAGTTGTCCGGGGCCTTGCAGGTCAACTTCCTAGTGAAGGAGAAGCCAGAGTCATGGAGCCTGTGTATGATTAGTGTAACTTGCTTTATTCATACATCCACATCAGTCTTGGAACAGAGGTGGTCTGTCATAGGACAGTCCTGCCCAGAGTACCCCCCTGCAGCAGGCCACAGCATGACAAGTACACCTGCCTCAGTTTCCCCTTCAGTGGTTCCCAGATGTAGTCCACTAAGGCTTTACAAGTATCTATAGCCCTTGCAGGTTTAATTTATTACAAAAGAAAGCCCCATAAACATAAACCATGGTAAAAGTCCCACAACTATAATCCAGAATTCCTCAGAATAGTCCAAACAATACATTCAAGTCCCAACAGTCCATCAACACACCAAGTATAGCTTTAGCATGTCTCTCACCACACTCAGGTTTCCTGGGTACAGCTCCAGCACATCTCTCAATCCCAGCTTCAGTCCTCTCTGGTCCTCCAGCTTCAGGTTTCCAGATCAGATAGCCAGTAGGTAGCTTCCTCTGCTGCTCTCAGCCTTCCCTGGCCACAGGTCTCAGGCTCAGGAAGGTTAGTAGACTAATTCCTCCACTGGTCTTCTAGCCCTCAGCACTGGCTTTCTGGCTCAGGAAGGTCATCAGTCTGGCCCCTCTGCTGGCTTCCTCAGAATTCCTTTCTATTCCCAGGAAAGGCCTGCAGAGTTTTCTGTTCTCTTCAGCTTTCCCCAAAAGACAATGACAACAACGACCCCCTCCCCCTCAATCACTGACAGCTCTCATCTGCTGGCTCACCCATTCTGTTGCCAGGTTCTCCCATTTATATGGCCCAGGTGCCCTCTCTTAAAACCCAGTTAGGAGGCAGCTGACTAGTCAAAGGTGCACTAGACCCTGCTCCCTCCTAAAGGGGCACTTACCCTGTGACATTGTGTGGCCCAAGAACTTCTGGATGCCAACTGGAGAGGGCAGTGGGGTAAATAGGGGTACAGAGATCCCATTTGTTCACCAAAAGACTATTATGTAAGGTGTCTAATGAAAACTTGCATCATACTGGTCATTATGACCACTGTGAGATGTATGTATGGAAAATATGTATATATACTACAAATTATGTTCTCTAGGTCTAGGAAAAGGGGATCTTAACCAGGCTTGGCTGAAAACTGAAGAGAACTTTGGGTGAGGTTAACTTCTTTAGATAGGAAGATAACTTCTTAGTGAAGTTTAGGCTTTACACTGTATGTTTTGATGTTGCTTAATAGGTAACCATTTGTTCACATTTTTCACACTGGTTTTTATTAGAATCTCTATTTTTTCTTAAATAAATTTCCTTTAGTTTTATAACTGAACTCAAGTGCTGTGTGTGATAGGAGATGTAGTCTAAGTTAAAACTGGGTATCTGTTGGGAACAAAGGTTCTGGGTAATCAGGGATCACAGGCTGGATACCACAGGGGGATACTCTGAAGGGACTTAGGCCAGGTCTACACTACCGCGGTAGTTCGACGGCTGGCAATCGAAGTTCCGTGTTCGATTTATCGCGTCTGGTCTGGACGCGATAAATCGATCCCGGAAGCGCTCGCCGTCGACTGCGGTACTCCAGCTCGGCGAGAGGAGTACCGCGGAGTCGACGGGGAGCCTGCCTGCCGCGTGTGGACCGCGTCTGAACCGCGGTAAGTTCGAACTAAGGTATGTCGACTTCAGCTACGTTATTCACGTAGCTGAAGTTGCGTACCTTAGTTCGAATTTGGGGGTTAGTGTAGACCAGGCCTTAGAGGTTGAGGCACATCTATTGTCAGCCTGAAAGGCAAAGACAAGCCCAGAGGAAAGTGCTTGACAGGCTGGTTGTGTTAGGGAGCTAATACCCAACTAGTACAGGCAAGACTCCCTCGCACTGGAGGCAAGTGGTAACAAGGTGACTCACAGCCCTGGGTAGCCCCAGAAGCACCACACACGGTCACAAACAGCACATAAGCAATCCACTGTCTCAGGAATCTTAGTGCAACACCAATGGTTACTTCTCAGGCAGCAGCTGTGCCTCAAGAATCGACTCCAATCAGAGATCAAAGCAGAGAACAATCTCTTCTGGTGTTGGTACACCTTCTTCTACCGAGAACCTTGCATAAGAAAGCTAACAAAAACACAGCTTATTCTCTGAAGACTAAACATTAGCTCAAACACTAAGAAAAAGAACTCAGAATTTTTTGTGTAATAATGCTACCTGGTGGTGCCTGCCATAACAATAATTTGGGTAATATGCCAACTATGGACTGTGTTAATATAAGTAACAGCCTCAGGTACAACAGCTTGTCTACATATCTGTGCAGCAGTTGCTACTAGTCCTGCTACTTCCTCACTGCTGTGTATTGAACACCTCAGCTTTGCTTTTGCATATATTATGCAAAATGAAATAGGTAGATATTGTAACATTATTCACTGAATTCTTACTGCAGGTCAGACACATCCATCTTGCTTTCATCCTCCAAAAGCACACTCCACCACTACCTTCCAGCATCTGCTTAGAGTATAGTTGAATCAGTATCTCTTTGGGCTTGTGTTGACGGGGAACGCTTTCATGGCAAAAATGAATATGCAGAGTCACTCAGAATTGCTGTCGGGATGGAGACACTGTTAATATCAGTTTATTTTTGGTGAGAAGTGAGTGTCCAGATCACGCACTTTGCCTGGCCTCCCAGTGTTCACATCCAGGAATCTGCACAGTGATCCACTCAGAGTTGCACCACCATTGATGTAATTATTTTACATTGTATGCTTTTCAGGGCATGGCTATTTCTTCCTGTATGTATGTACATCACCTAGCACAACAAGACCCTTATCTTGGTTGGGGCCTCTAGGAATTATTGCAGTACAAAAAATAATCATAATAATAACCATTGATTAGTACTCCTATCTTTACTGTACTTGTTTTACTGGGAAGGGAGGTGGGGGAATGGGACCCAGAATAGGCAAATGGATGCCATCAATAGGTCCTGCAAAGACGAGGAAAATCAATTGCTTAAATTCCTCAGTCAAATGCTTCTGCAAAACACTGTGTATTGCCATGCAAGCTTCCCCAACAACAGCACCCAACCAGCAGCGCCTACCCAAATGGGTGCCTAGCTGACTGGTAATGATCTGGGGGTAGCCAGATTCCATTCGGCAGTCACCAGGCCTGACAGTGATCAGAGCTCTCATCCTGGAGGCCTGGTGCTGCAATATGAGGGACAGTTCACCTCAGAGGTAAAGAAAAGTCTCCCTCCTCATTCCAGAATTATATAGCTATGGCTGCTTGTCATAGGTCTTGAGAACAACTCTGTCTCACTAGTCTGTGCTCATGGATCAGAAGAACAAGCAGCGCTCCACCTGGAGGACACCATCTTCAGGAACTGCACAAGACCAAGCTACTCCAGGGGTAGGGTTGCATGACAAGTTCAGAAAAAACTCTTGGATGCTGGTTTCCTCTCTGGCGCTATGTAGATACCACCAGAATACCCTTCACTAGCTCAAGACAGTCTCAGATGCCTCAACTGCTTTTGAAAAACTCCAGCAGAAACCTTTTTTACCTAGCAAAGAATGAGAAGTAAATTTTGTTTCTGGTCTCAATTTTGAGAAAAGAACTTGGAAATGGTGTTGATTCCCATGGGGTTATAGGAGTTTCCTCAGGGACTCAGAGGAATCTGAGCTCTTCTCCCATAATAATTCCACTGGGCTCCCAAAAGGCCCTTCAAAATCTCTCACAAGCCACTACTTCAGAGTGCTGTGGCAAGAGCTGTGGGATATGTGTCCAGCGGGCAAGTGAAATATTTCAGAACAGCACAAGTGTGGATACAGGAAAACTGCAGTGAAGCAAAATGGTTAGTGTGGACACACTACACCATTAGTACTTACACTCGTGCCCTCCCACAGGTTCAGTTCTATAGTGTAGACACAGCCATAGGTGGCAAGTGAATCGTTCAGTCTTAAAATTAGAATTAAGCGGAGATTGCCCCTCTTTTAAAGCAACATTTTAGTCAATGTCTGACAACAAAAGTTTGTCACAATATACATTAGCCTAAGTGGGTGTTCTATACACTACATTCACACAATTAGTCACTTGCTTAAAGTACTCACCCACTCTTTTGGATGAGGATTTATGTAGCTAGGAGACCACATAGAAATACTGAGAAAGGAAGATATAGTAGAGAAAGGAAAATATAATGTACAGGTACTGTACTTAGAGAGAAAAATGTTATATAATAACTATGAACTAATTATTAGCACTGGCAACAGAAATCTGCAGCTAAAGAAAATGTTCAGCTTCACTAATTTAGGTTATTTATAGGTTGTGGATTATGCTATATTCTCCCATTTTCTAAACTTTCATTTTTCCCCATTAGGTTTATAATACCTTAATATAGCCTTTCCTTCCACAGCAGGTTATGAAAATCAGTGTCCTACTGTCTCGCTGAATTCACAGCAAAGACATTCAAATGACACTAAAGAAGATTTCAATTGCCCCTATTTATCTTAATGGGATGTTAACTTGCCTAGCTACGTCCACTTAAATGTTGACTATGCTAAACTGATTGTCAGTAGTAAGACAAAACATTGTGCATTAATAAAGAATATTAAAGTATAAAATACAGTATGTTAACTGCTGAATCATGTAAACTATGCCTGGGCATGGAGCTATAATAAGAAAAAAGAGACCATATTGCCCTACTGGCATGACAGCATTTCTCTTCATTCATTTATTTCATATACATTTAACCATCAGTTCTTCCAGTATCAGACAGTCCTACTGAAGCTGTTAAGGTGAGGGAAGGTTTTAGTGATCCACTCTTTACACAGAGCATAATATGTTTCCTCCTTCTGGTATAATTAATTAATGTCACTCCCATCAGACTATGGGTGCAATCCTATAAAGTGCTTAGTAGTTCAGCATCTTGCAGAATCAGATTCTATAGCACATGCTAGATCTGATCACACAAGACCAAGATCCATCTGAATTTAGAGTTTTGCTCCCTTTAATCTTTCAGAGCCAGGGCAAAACAGAGAATAATTTGGTGTGTCAGAAAAGGGGTAGAGAGGAAGAGACCTAGAGGAGGACATAACAAGAAGGTGGTATCTCAGATAAGAAAAACATTTCAGAGAGAGAGAGAGAGAGAGAGAGAGAGTAAACAGGAACATTATGATTCTGTAAAGATAACTGGAAGATACAGGTTACATAGGGTTAAATGAAGGAATATGATAAGCACAGCCCTGAGATAAAGATCAAACTCTCCTTTGGACAATGGAGATAAGTTCTTCTCACTGTCCATATCACAGGATGAGCGTGGGGGGGAGGGATAGCTCAGTGGTTTGAGCATTGGCCTGCTAAACCCAGGGTTGTGAGTTCAATCCTTGAGGGGGCCACTTGGGGATCTGGGGCAAAATCAGTACTTGGTCCTGCTAGTGAAGGCAGGGGGCTGGACTCGATGACCTTTCAAGGTCCCTTCCAGTTCTAGGAGATGGGATATCTCCATTTAAAAAAAAAAAAAAAAAAAAAAAGCTTGTCTTTTCCATACAGCTGCTACATTAGGATGCACCATAAAACTTTATGAGTGGGAGACGTCCTGTGAATTTCAAAGGGCTAAATTCTGCCACCTTTACTCATGCCACATAGTCCCATTGACTTCAGAGGGACTATTCACAGAGTGAAATTCTACTCAGTGTGAGTAAAGTTGGCAGAATCTGGTCCTGAATTTGCAAGTAAGGACCCAATCATGCAAACCACTACTTACATGAGTTGACCAAAAGGATTACCTGTGTGAGTGAATGTTTTTCAGGAGCAGGCACTTCACAAACAAAGTGAAAAAAAGCCAAGCTATTACATCACAAAACATACTAGTAAATGTACAGTAGTATATTTTGTACATATAATTAAGCATTGGTAATATATGAGTCCCTGACAGCATCTTGCTATTATCTTTTAGAGGCTCGGAGATTGGGAAAGGCTGTCAAAATTCTGTGCAGAATATAAAGTATATTGACGAGCAAAGTGCAGATTAGTGCACTTTGGATGTGTTCTACATGATTCCTTCTGTTAAGTAAGGTTCCTCCTAGGTCCTTCCCAATTTCAGTAGAAGAATTAAACGTGTTACAAGTATATGCAGGATGGCAAAAAATACATGTTGAAAACAGCAATTTTAAGCATAGATCTTCACAGCCTGATTAGCTTTTTGATTCCACATAGTCCAAAAGTTTGTACTATCCATTTTTACATGTAATGTGACATTTCAAGCACCACCACATATAACTGATAATCATTACAAATACAGCAAAAATGTTCACCATTTTAAAATTAATTTTTAATTATTTTATTTCAGCTATTCTTCCATCCGTTTTGTCTTTGCTTTTTGCAAACATTCATACGATTGACTTCTACTGGCATAAATGTTCACAGGAAACTAATTTCAAACTCCTATGCATAAGTATTCTCAGAAACTGAATTGTAAATTCACACATAAGTATTACTAACTGTAAGTGCTTGCAGATTTATCAAATCAGGGAATGGAAACAATACCATGCAACTTATCCAGTTAGTCACTCCTCAAATTGAGAATACTCAGAGAACTGTTTGCATTCTAACCAGAGTCCAAGAAACCTGCAGACATATTCATCAACTACTTTAGAATAACAAAAACAACTGAGGAAATCACAATCTGTTCATGGATAATCTTCAGGCAAAATAAAGAGGCTAAACTTGTCATTGTCAGTAGGTGCCAGTCCAATACATTCAAATAGTGGAGAACAAATGTCCTATAATGCAACTGAATAAAAAAATTTCAATACAAAAAGATAATACAAGAGTGAGGGAGCGAGAAGCAGCAGCTAGAGTCCCATCTCCAGCACCATTGCTTGCAACAAGTTGGTATGACATTTATAGTAACAACTGCTCATAAGCACACCATGACCTTTATTCATCAGCCAAGAGCAGGGTAACACAGTTAAGGAAAGCTCAACCTAACTCAATTATTGCAGTATTAATAGTAGAATACTCAGATGATGAGAGGTCATCTGTTTCAAAGGAAGAGCTTTTAATTGCTGAAATATTAGTTTTGTCCTCTGTTCTTATTTTTTTTTATTTTAATTTTTAATTGGGAGCTAGAAGGCAAACATTTCCATATCTTGTTAATATAATGAAATTTCCATTGTATGAGGCATTAAAACAATTTTACCAGAGCTCATTTTCAGTTTTATGCAGTAGCCCTTACATTAATTGTTTCTGGCAGGTTATATTAACAAGGTAAGAACTGTGCAAATACCTACATACTGAAAGTGCACATTAAAATCCTATGGTGCCACAAGTACTCCTGTTCTTTTATTAAAATCCTTGTCCATTTCTTAGGCTATGTCTACACTACGAGAGTACTTCGATTTTAGTTAATTCGAATATGTGGAATCGATATTACAAAGTCGAACGTGTGTGTCCACACTAAGGACAGTAATTCGACTTTGTGAGACTTTGTGAGTCCACACTAATGGGGCAAGCGTCGACATTGGAAGCGGTGCACTGTGGGCAGCTATCCCACAGTTCCCGCAGTCCCCGCTGCCCATTGGAATTCTGGGTCGAGCCGCCAATGCCTTCTGGGTAAAAAAAAAGGGTAGAGGGTGCTTTTGGGTAATTGTCGTCATCCGTCCGTCACTACTGCCCTCCCTCCCTCCCTGAAAGCGCCGGCGGGAAATCAGTTCGCGTACTTTTCTGATTACTGACAGCGCGGACGCCACAGCAGTGCGAGCATGGATCCCGCTGCGACCATCGCTGCAGTTGTGGCAGTTCTCAACGCCTCGCAGCTTCTCATCCACCTTTACCAGAGGCAGCTGCAGAGAAATCAGGAGAGGAGGCTACGGCACCACCGTGAGGGCATGAAGTCGGAGAGCAGCTCCGACCTCTCAGAAAACAGGAGACCCAGCGCCCAGGACATCTCGGTGTCACTGGGTCTTGTGGATACTGTGGAACGGCGATTCTGGGCCCTGGAAACAAGCATGGACTGGTGGGACCGCATAGTGCTGCAGGTCTGGGATGAATCCCAGTGGCTGCGAAACTTTCGCATGCGGAAGGGGACTTTCCTAGAACTGTGTGAGTTGCTGTCCCCTGCCCTGAAGCGAAAGGACACCCGGATGCGAGCAGCCCTGACTGTCCAGAAGCGAGTGGCCATAGCCCTCTGGAAGCTTGCAACGCCAGACAGCTACCGGTCAGTCGCGAACCACTTTGGTGTGGGCAAGTCTACCGTGGGGGTTGCTGTCATGCAAGTAGCCAAGGCAATCGTCAAGGTACTGCTATCAAAGGTAGTGACCCTGGGAAACGTGGAGCTCATCATAGATGGCTTTGCCGAGATGGGATTCCCAAACTGCGGTGGGGCTATAGATGGGACTCACATCCCTATCCTGGGAACGGACCACCAGGCCAGCCAGTACATAAACAGAAAGGGCTACTTTTCTATGGTGCTGCAAGCACTGGTGGACCACAGGGGACGTTTTACAAATATCAACGTTGGATGGCCTGGCAAGGTTCATGACGCTCGTGTTTTCAGGAACTCTGGTCTGTTTAGACAGCTGCAGGAAGGTCTTTACTTCCCGGACCACAAAATAAGTCTTGGGGATGTGGAGATGCCTACTGTGATCCTCGGGGACCCTGCATACCCGCTAATGCCCTGGCTCATGAAGCCCTACACTGGCGCACTGGACTCAGGGAAAGAACTCTTCAACTACCGGCTGAGCAAGTGCAGAATGGTGGTGGAGTGTGCTTTTGGCCGTCTCAAGGGGAGATGGAGAAGCTTACTCACTCGCTGTGATCTCAGCGAAACCAATATCCCCATTGTGATAGCTGCTTGCTGTGTGCTCCACAATCTGTGTGAGAGCAAGGGGGAGACCTTTATGGCGGGGTGGGAGGTTGAGGCAAATAGCCTGGCTTCTGATTACGCCCAGCCAGACAGCCGGGCGATTAGAAGATCCCAGCGGGACGCGCTGTGCATCAGGGAGGCTTTGAAAGCCAGGTTCCTGACTGAGCAGGGTCTCCAGTGACTGTTTAGTTTGTGGACACAGATGCTGAACCTGCCCCCGTTTCTTTACCCAGTTACTGTTGACTATCCTTCCAAGTTACATACCCCCTTCACCACCTTCCCAACAAATAAAATCTGTTCCGTTTTGTTAATGAACAAGGTTCTCTTTCTTACTGTTTTCGCGGGAATGTTTTAAACCGGGGACGCAGACTGTGGCGGGGGGCGGGTTTAGTGTTTTGATGCAAATGATGCTTCTAAACTCCGGGAATGACAGGCTCCGCAGTGCTGGATTGGTTGTTTCAACGGAGCCTGCCAGCAGTCCTGGGCGGGACTGCGTGTATGTGTCGGCCAAGTGACTTTCTGGCAGGGGGCGGAGGGTTACAGACCCCCTGCTGCGTGGCTCTGTGATCCAGGATAAGGACCGCGGCATAAGATCTCTAACTGCCCTCCCCCGCCACAAAGTCACAGATCAACCCCCCCGCCCCCCAGAACATGAAAACCACCTCCCAGACTGACCAGGGTAACTGGTGACTGCACTGTGTATCTGTCCTGATGCTGGACCTGCCCCCGCCTCTGTAGCCTGCTAAAGGTGACTGTCCTGTCCAAGTAACAAACCCCTTCCCCCCCTTCAGACAGAATCCCCTCTAAAAGACACTCTCGGAAACAGTACTTAACAGAAACAGATGTTTTATTATGAACCGCACATGAAAAGGGGGGGGAGGAAACTTGGACGGGGGCTTGTGTGAGATGGGTAGGAAAGGACTGTTCAAACTTTGTGGAACGAGAGCCTTCTATTGCTGCAGCAGTCTGCAGGGGCTGACTGAAAGTTTTAACGGCCCTTGCCGCCCCTCCTTCTTTGGACTTTTGGTGAGGGGGGTGTGGGACTTGGTGGCGGGGGAGGGCGGTTAGAGATAGACTGCAGCGGGGCTCTGTCCTCCTGCCTCCGGTCTTGCAGAACATCCACTAGGCGCCGGAGCGTCTCCGTTTGCTCCCTCATTAGTCCAAGCAGGGTTTGAGTAGCCTGCTGGTCTTCCTGGCGCCACCTCTCCTCCCGTTCCATGACTGCTCGGTGCATCTGTGACAAATTCTCCCTCCACTGTGTCGTCTGGGCTGCCTGCTCTCGTGAGCAGTCCATAAGTTCATAGAACATGTCCTCACGCGTCTTCTTCTTCCTCCTCCTAATCTGCACTAGCCTCTGGGAGTGTGATGCCAGGCTGGGTTGGGAGACAGTTGCAGATGTGTCTGTGGGAATGGGAAAAAGGGAGTGAATTCCTGAGACAGATAAATGAAGTTTCTAACAAAGAACATAGTCTTTCTCTGTGAACAACACCATGCACTGCACCTTTCACATGCGCACTCAGGACAAGGTCGAATTTTCGGCCCTCGCCTTCAGTGCCTGGGGTCTTGCAGTTGCGATCTGAGAAGCGTGGCAGGACACCTCTACTTTTGTTGCAGGAAAACATGGTAAGCCGTAGACTTGTGGCAGCTTAAAAATTTAATAGTAGCACTGGGCTCCTTTCGCACTGAAAGCAAGGCCACTCTCTGCTGGCAGCAATCAGGGAAGCATGAGCTCTGCCCCTGTCCCACCACCTCGCGGCTGTCCCAGGGAAAGATCCCTGTATGCTGCCCCTCTGCCGCCTCCACCGCGTGGCTGTAAAGCAGTCCCAATACTAACATTCCCCTCCCTAATTTAAAGCAGGGCGTCATGTGCGACATAACGCTGATGAGGATCTCGGAGAGCGAGAGGGGACGGATGCTTCGGGAGAGCATGCAGAAGCCAGGGCCGTATGCCGCCATGCTCTGCCGTGCTATGATCCCGGACTACTTAATAGAGTCATGGCGTGGGAACGTGTCTTACCACGGTGGACCGAACAAGATCGCCCTGCCACGGAACCTGATGCGCATGCTTGAGTGGTACCTCCAGGAGAGCTATGCTGAGCTCTCCCAGGAGGACTCTCTGTCAATTCCCGGACATATTGACCGTCTTTTCGTGTAACTGTACTGGAAGGGACTACAGAGTGGTGCGTCCTGTGGTTGCCTAATCATGAAAATCCGGACATTATTTGATTTTTTATAAATAGTTGGGACTAAATAGTTGCCTAAGGCAAAGAAATCATGAACACCCAATTGCTGATATAGTTAATATTCCTGTTGTGTTATAAATAAAAGTTTCTATGTTTAAATGAGTGAATGAAAACCCCATTGTTAACAATATAAATATTCCAGTTATGTTAAAATTACATGTTTAGATGTTTAAAGCACTCACTGCTTGATCCTTCCCCTGATTCGGTGTCCGGGGTAACGGATGGGGACGGTTGGTAGGGGATCTCGGTAAGGGTGATGAAGAGCTCCTGGCTGTCGGGGAAATCAGCGGTGCAAGCGCTGTTGACTGCCTCGTCCTCCTCATCTCCTTCCTCATCTTCCCCGTCCGCTAACATTTCCGACGAGGAACCGGCCGTGGACAATATCCCATCCTCAGAGTCCACGGTCAGTGGTGGGGTAGTGGTGGCGGCCGCACCTAGGATGGAATGCAGTGCCTCGTAGAAACGGGATGTGTGGGGCTGGGATCCGGAGCGTCCGTTTGCCTCTTTGGTCTTCTGGTAGCCTTGTCTCAGCTCCTTGATTTTCACGCGGCACTGCGTTGCATCCCGGCTGTATCCTCTCTCTGCCATGGCTTTAGAGATCTTCTCATAGATCTTTGCATTCCTTCTTTTGGAGCGCAGCTCTGAAAGCACGGACTCATCGCCCCACACAGCGATGAGATCCAAGACTTCCCGATCAGTCCATGCTGGGGCCCTCTTTCTATTAGATTGCACGGCCAACTCTGCTGGAGAGCTCTGCATCGTTGCCAGTGCTGCTGAGCTCTCCACGCTGTCCAAACAGAAAATGAGATTCAAACTGCCCAGACAGGAAAAGGAATTCAAATTTTCCCGGGGCTTTTCCTGTGTGGCTGGTCAGAGCATCCGAGCTCGAACTGCTGTCCAGAGCGTCAACAGAGTGGTGCACTGTGGGATAGCTCCCGGAGCTATTACCATCGATTTCCATCCACACCTAGCGTAATTCGATATTGCCATTTCGAATTTAGCGCTACTCCCCTCGTTTTCGAGGAGTACAGAAGTCGAATTTAAGAGAGCTCTATGTCGAACTAAATAGCTTCGTGGTGTGGACGGGTGCAGGGTTAATTCGATGTAACGGCGCTAAATTCGACATAAACTCCTAGTGTAGACCAGGCCCTAGTCATCTGTTGTCTTGACTATTGCAACTTCTTTCTCTCTGGCCTCCCTCTGTTGTAACTTTAGTTTCATTCCATGAGAAATTGTTCATACACTTACCACTGACTTTACAGGATTATAGAAATGTAGGGCTGGAAAGGACTTCAAGTAGTCATAAATCCAGTCCCTTGTGCTGAGGCAGGACCAAGTACACCTTGACCATCCCTAATAGGAAGAGTGACCAGATGTCCCAATTTTATAGGGACAGTGCTGGTATTCAGAGCTTTGTCTTACACAGGCACCTATCCCCACCCCGCGTCTTGATTTTTCACACTTGCTATCTGGTCACCCTACTAACAGGTGTTTGTCCAACTTCTTCTTAAAAACTTCCAATGATGAGGGTTCTACAACCTCCTTTGGACACTTATTGTCGAGCTTAACCACCTTTGTAGTTATAACATTTTCCCTAATATCTAACTTAAATCTCCCTTGCTGCTGCTTAACCCCATTACTTCTTCTGCTTTCTGTGGACATGGAAAACAATTGATCACAGTTCTCTTTATAACAGCCATTAACATATTTGAAGGCTGTTATCAGGTCTCCCCTTAGTTTTCTTTTCTCAATCCTGAACATGTCCAGTTTTTTTTAACCTTTCCTCATAGATCAGGTTTTCTAAACCTTTTATCATTTATGTTGCTCTCCTCCAGGCTCTCTTCAATTTGTGTACATCTCTCCTAAAGTGTGATGCCCAGAATTAGACACAGTACTTCAGCTGAGCTCTCATCAGTGCGACAATTGCCTCCTGTGTCTTACATACAACCCTCCTGTTAATACACCATAGAACGATACACTGCTCTACAGCCAAAATGCTTCTGAAATAAATGTAGTCAAACTTTACTAATTCTGGGTCACTGAGAATGAAAATGATGCTTAAAATTGTTGATTGGCTCTAGTTTTCAAGATATGCTATTGGGTCAGTATATACGACCCTTGACTTGGGAATGGCGGAGGATAAGTGAGTTATAAAGGGAAGGAATCTCAATTTAAACCAGAAATGACTAAAATACATCTTTGACTGGATCTATGAATAAATCTAGGACTGGGTTTGGACAGTACTTGCTTTTTAGGCAAAACAATGAATGATGCAATCTGAAGCTGGTATTGCGTCATACTTGATATGAATTGCATCATGTTATTCCTAGAAGTCATGGATGATGCAATCATAACGAAGCTTACATCACTCTGCTGAACAAATTGCCCTATATCAGCTCTAGAAATCATACAGTGTCATGCTCTCTTATTTGTCAGTGTTTGATTTTGCAAAGGGACACATTTCTGTTTAGCCAAAGTGAGCAGAGATGCCTCGTACTTGTGTGAACAGTGCAGATAACTTCTGCTATGTTTGTGGTGAAGTGACTTTTGCATCACAAAAGCGCAGTATAACCACTATGGTTAAGAAAGCCTATCACCTTTATTTTGGCTGCAAAATTGGAGATCAGGACAAGAGGTGGGCCCCACACATATGCTGCAACACTTGTGCAACAAATCTTCGCCAGTGGTTGAACAGGAAAAGGAAATCTATGCCTTTTGCAGTGCCAATGATTTGGAGAAAGCCAACAGATCATACCAGCAATTGTTACTTCTGCATGGTGCCTCCAGTTGGGAAAGGTGTGTCAAAGAAGAAAAAGTGGACTGTGCATTATCCAAACATTCCATCAGCTATACGCCCAGTACCCCACGGAGAAGGACTGCCGGTTCCTGATGCACCAGAATCATTCTCACTTGAGTCAGACGAGGAAGAGGAAGAGGATGAAACTTCTGGTCCTGAACCATCAATGTCACAGGACCCACATTTTCTCCCATCCTCCTCCTCTGAACCACACCTCATAACACAAGGTGAACTGAATGACCTTGTCAGGGATTTGGAACTACCCAAGAGTAAGGCAGAGCTGTTGGGCTCCAGACTACAGCAGTGGAATCTCCTGGCAGGTGATGTTAGGGTTTCCATGTTCCGTGACCATCGAAAGGATCTTGTCCCATTCTTCTTCATGGAAGGTGATCTTGTAGCCTGCAACAACATCGATGGTGTGATGGCAGCCCTCAACATCCTTCACGATCCAGATGAGTGGAGACTGTTCACTGATTCATCGAAGACGAGTCTTAAAGCTGTTTTACTGCATAATGGCAATGTTTTGCCATCAATTCCAGTTGGTCATGCAGTCCATATGAAGGAAACCTATGACAACATGAAACAACTTTTGAGGTGCATAAACTATGACCAACATCAGTGGCAGCTTTGTGGCGATTTGAAGGTTGTTGCTCTCTTGCTTGGTCTGCAGACTGGATACACAAAGTACTGCTGTTTTCTCTGTGAATGGGATAGTCGTGCAAGAGATTCCCACTACATCAAGAAAGATTGGCCACTCCGACAGTCATTGGAGCCTGGGAGGAAAAGTGTTCAGCATCCACCACTTGTTGAATCAAGGAAGATTTTGTTACCACCCTTACACATCAAGCTGGGTCTGATGAAGAACTTTGTCAAGGCCATTGACAAAACACAAGCAGCTTTCAAGTACGTCCGTGGAAAATTTCCAAGGTTAAGTGAAGCTAAGATAAAGGAAGGAGTCTTTGTTGGTCCTCAGATTCGTGAACTTCTTCGAGATGATGCATTTGACCATGCACTGCGTGGCAAGGAAAAGACGGCATGGAAAGCCTTCCAGTTAGTGGCAATAAATTTTCTCGGAAACAACAAGGCAGACAACTACAGGTTGTTGGTGGAAAACCTCCTCAAGGCATACAAAAGCCTTGGTTGCAACATGTCACTAAAGATACATTTTTTGCACTCTCATCTAGATTTTTTTCCACCGAACTGCGGAGCAGTGAGCGACGAGCATGGCGAGTGATTTCACCAGGACATTGCAACAATGGAGAAACGCTATCAGGGCAAATGGAGCCCATCAATGCTTGCAGACTATTGCTGGACAGTGACAAGAGATGCTCCATTTAATGAATACAAGAGACAAGCCAAGAAGCGCTGAGTAGACACTGAATAGGACTAAACTATGTACATAATAGTTTTTTGCCTTTTGTTTCATAATAAATTTTATTTATATAACGCTTTTGCTGATTTTTAAAGTGTTACATAAACAGGACAGGTGAAATATTATCATGTAAAGCAACCATAACCATATGAAAAGACCTAGGTTTACAATTTATGATTAAAACTACTATCTACACAATATACATAGACATAAAATGTAAAAACTTAAATATCTTAGAAACAGTAGCCAATCAGTTGTTTTAATTGTCATATTTGAATTCAGCACATCAAAATACATAATAAATAGCACATTTTATCTCTGAAGCAGACGACTTCTCAAAAATTGTAGACCAGTGTAATGGGAACATCTCAAATTTGCCATTGGACAGATGGAATAACTCTGTGTACCACTGTTATCTTGACCATGCAGGAGCAACCACAATCACCTTGGCCAAATCCTGTTTTATTTTCTTTAGAACTTTGAGGATAAGAGGGAATGGGGGAAATGCATACATCAGACCCGTTCCCCAGTCTAGGAGGAACGCATCCGTCAATGATTGATTGTCAGAGCTCACTCTTGAGCAAAAATGGTGACATTTTGTATTGAATCTAATGGCAAATAGACCTATGTCCAGAAGTCCCCAACTGTCAAAAATGTTCTGAGTCACTGTGTCCTTTAGAGTCCACTCAGGCATTTGCAAGGAATCTCTGTTCAGATGATTGGCAACCTCGTTGTTTTGCCCTACAACATGTAAAGCAATTGGCTAAATGTTGTATAGGATACACTGTGACGTTCCCCTCTGGTGTTATCTGGACCGGTGATCTGCTAGGCCTCTCCAATCCTTGACTCTGGGAGCCGGCCTTACCCTGCTCTGCTGTGAGAACCCCCACTCCTGGGCTGTTCACACATAGCCTCTGTTCACGCATAGCTGCTCCCAGCTACTTGCAAGCAAATGACACTAGCCGATATCTCCGGTCCCAGACACAACCCTAGGAACCTCTGTCTTGCAATATCCAGTTATACCCGCTGGACGCTGCAAGCTTATATAAGTTCGTCAATTTAACAAAGAAATTGATATATACCAGGCTTGTTATCCCAATGAGAGTCTCTGACACACTACAAACCAAATGCACTGCTTCAGGTAGAATAAACAAACAGATATATTAACTATAAAGGTAGATTTAAGTGATTATAATTCAAAGCATAAGTCAGATTTGGTCAAATGAAATAAAAGCAAAACGCATTCTAAGCTGATCTTAGCGCTTTCAGTGTCCTTACAAACTTAGATGCTTCTCACCACAGGCTGGCTGCTCTTCAGCCAGGCTCTCCCCTTTGATCAGCGTTTCAGTTGCTTGGATTCTATGATTCTATGGTGGTGGTGTCTGTAGATGTAGGTGGAAGAGAGAGAGCATGGCAAAATGTCTCTCCCTTTTATCATGTCCTTTCTTTCCTCCTGGATTTGCCCCCCCCCCCACCTTCAGAGTCAGGTGAGCATTACCTCATCACAGTCCCAAACTGCCCAAAGGAAGGGGGTGACTCCCTTGAGGCTCTAACAGATTCTTTTGTTGCTGCCTAAGCCAGTGTCCATCGTTCTTGTGAGGCTGGGCTGGGTTTGTCCCATCCATGCCCTGATGAGGTGTGAACTACCTCTCTGTTCTTGGAGAGTTTTTGCATGGGCTCGCTTTAAGCCATGAGGAAACATTTTCAGCCTCATAACTATATACATGAAATTATAACCTATAACCTTACTATAACATTACTGTAACAATTACTATAACATCACTATAACAACCATGCTCAGTGCATCATGAGCCTTCTGAAGACACCCAACATGACAAACTTTGCATTGGATACCACACAATCATTTTATAACGATGAACATGGGGGTGCTGGGTGTTCCCCCAAGGCACAGACCACCAATCCCAAAATTTTGTCACCTTGTGGCACAGCTGAGACAATCAAGTCCCCCTTTGTTTGTTCATGTAAAATATTGCAGACATGTTGTCTGTTGCCACCTGTATTACCGCATCTTGAATCTTCGCAAGAAACTCTGTGAGAGACAAATGAATGGGCCTCAGTTCTAACACATTTATGTGTAGTGAAGACTCCTTCTCATTCTAAAGACCTTGAATGAAAAGATTGCCGAGGTATTCTCCACAGCCTATCTTGGAAGCATCTGGGGTGACTATTTGCAAAGGGAGGTGGGTTGAACTATATTCCTTTGAGCACATTCCACAGCCATCACATTAAAGAGAGATGAATCTTTCTTGGAACGGTGAATATACTGTCCAAACTGGGTTTGACTTTCTTTAGTAGCCAGTGTTGCAGTGGCCTCATTCTGAGTCTGGCTTTTGGGGTTACATACATTGTGGATGACATGAGGTCCAATAACAACAGAAAGTACCTTACCCTCTAAGAAGTTGTAAAAGCAGCCTCTTTATTGCATTCTTTAGTTTCAGAAACCTCTCTTCCAGAAAGAAAGCCCTCCCCTTTATGGAGGTAAGGATTGCCCAGTGAAAAGAATCTGTTGTGATGGAATCAGAAAAGACTTCTCTTTGTTTATGAGGAGACTCCAGGCTTCGAACAGAGAACAAGTGGTCTGGATAGCTATGTTTAATTCATTTTTGGATGGGGCCTCGAGGAGCCAATTGTCTAGGTGAGGGAAGACGAAGATCCCTTGTCTTCTCAAATTCACTGCTACTACAACTAGGCATTTGGTAAAACCCCTGCATGTGGTGGAGAGGCCAAAGGGTAAAACTCTGTATTGGAAACGGTCTGAACCAAGGACAAAACATAGATATTTGCAGAGTGATGGTCTTATGGTGATATGGAAATATGCATCTTTGAGATCAAGAGCAGCGAACCAATCCAGGGTAGATAGGGAGGGGTTAAGCAGAGCCAGAGATAGCATTTGGAATTGAAACTTCCTGATGTATCTGTTTAGGACTGTGAGACCCAAAATTGGTCTGAGACTTCCATTTTTCTTCAGGATTAGAAAGTAATGGGAATAGAAGCCTTTGTTTCTGCAAATCAGTGGTACTTCTTCTGCAGCCCCTACATGCAGTAGAGTTTTTAACACTCTGTTGTGGGAAAGGCCCCTGAAAAGGGAATGTGGTGGTGGGGGAGGTTGCATGGCTGAAGGAATATGAATTGGATGAAATAACCTTCCTTTATTGTATCTAAAACCCATCTTTCCAAGGTGATTGTTTCCCATGCATTGCAACAAATGGTCTACAAAAATGTGGAAAGAGGTGTTTCAAATTGGTTCGAAGCTCTTGACTATCATATCAAACCTGCAGTCTTCCATTTGGTAGAGAGGATGTGGCCGAAGAATTCTTTGTTCTTGTCTGGGACTTTTAATATTTCTTCCTCTCTTGTGTATGAGAGGATGCATGCTGTTGGCGCTGCTGTTGATAATATGGCTGCCTTCTTTGGTTATGATAAGGCAAATGTGAAGGAGGTAGAACATAATGCCTGTAATACCTGAACACAGGCATAGATGTTTTGCGTCTATGAAGAGGCAGTAGCCCCAAAGATCTTGCTGTGAAGTGACTCTCTTTCTTCTTCTCCAGTAGCTCATCAGTTCTTGCACTAAATATACCATCTCCATCAAACAGTAAGTCCTCTATCTTCGATTTTATTTCCATGGGGAGTGATGATGATTGTAACCATTCATGTCCCCATGGAGCTATCAACAATGCCACATAGACTTTGAGGCAGTATTGGAGACATCAAATCATGCCCTTAAGGCATGTTTGGCTACGTTCTGGCCCTCTTTAATGAGAGCTGATGTTACCTTCCTCTGATCATCTGAGAGTTGTTTAATGAATATATGTATCTTTTCCCATAGCTGAAACTGATATCTGGTCATAACTGCCTAGTAGTTTGCTATGCACATATTTAATGAAGCTGAAGGAAACAATTTCCTCCCTAAAGAGTCCAACTTTCCCCCCTTTTTATCATAACGGGTAGAAGGCAAAAGATCTGACCTAGATCTTTGAAGTGTGGCTGCTATCATGAGAGAATTAGGCTGAGGATGTATGTGAAATCATCATGTGGGATTTGGTATAATTTGTCAGACTTTTTTAAAATTGGTTGGCACAATGAAGAATTGGACAAAGGGATTTTGCTGGTTGCCAGATGCCTTCTAATATAGGCAATGAGGCCTTACTCTTTGCAGCAGATCCCACTATGTCAATGTGTGGCCTCTTCAAAGGCATGTTGGTGACTGATTCTCGCCTAAAGATTTCAGGCAATGAACATATGTGTTAGAAGTTGGGAAGACCTCCAGACATGATGCGCATCTCTTAAACCCACATTTCTTCACATTGGGCTTCGCCATATCTTAACTAACTAATGACTATGACTACTCTATGTAAATTAACTTATCCTAATACTAACTATATTATAAACTATTTACAAGAAGAATTTTGAGGCACTCATCCACTACTGATCTGGATGATCTGGAGAAGTTCATGCACTGGAGAGGGGCAAGGTGCCCGAACAGGGAGTTCTACTGTTCTGGCGGCATCTGGTCAGCGCATCCCAAAGTGGGAACACAGAAGACACTCAAAGAAGAATGTTCCTTGCAGGTAGGTGGTAACAGGCACTTATCTCCTGTCTGGTCATTGTGTAGTAGGTATTATCCACCTCACAATCCATGTCTATTTGCATACCTAGCCTGAGGCTAGGCTAATCAGGAGATTGTGATATTGACAAGAGAGGAAAGCCACTGGAACATACTATCAGCAGGGAGCTCCCTGTTTATGAATATGGACAATGGATTGTTCTGATATATCTGGGGATGCAAACCAACACCCTGAATCCTTCACCTAGGAGACAAGCTGACAGCGTGTCTTATCTCATGAAAAGGGGATCACAGCCCACGTGGCTGGAAAGCACGAATGAGCAATATTTTATTAGACCGCAGAGTATCTTGTTAATTAAGTTTAGGCTCTAGAATGCCTGTTATGATTTTATGTTACATATAACCATTTGTTTCCAATATTTCTATTTGCTATCACCCAATCTGCTGTACTTTGCTAAATAAACTTTTACTTGTTTTCACAATACATTTATCTAAGTGCTGTGAGTTAAGTGGAGCGGTGATCTGAATTGTAACTGGTGTTCTTTTGGGAGCAGCAAATTTGTGAATACTGTGAGTGTCCATTGGAACAGGGGCTGGATGCTCCAGAGAGATGCTCAGAGAGCTTGGGAGTTGGAGTGTGCCTATCGCTAGAGAGAGAGTGGGGCCTGCATAGACCTATAAGGGAGTATTTGTGTTGCCTGTGGCCAGAGGAGTTGGGGAGCTGACCCATGGCAGGGAAGAGCGGTGTGCCCCCCAGCCCTGCATACCCCCTGGAAGTATCACACCTTCTTACTCTGTTCTCCCCATCCTGTCCCCTTCATCCTCATTCCCTTCCCTTGTCTTTCCATTTAGCTTATCCTCTCCTAACTAAACCCACCAAAAGAAAAATAAAAGGAACTATAAGATTTCCTGTCATTACATTGTTCACTCTGCTTCTCCCATCCTGTGTCCCTGTCTGTTTGACTGTATGTTCTTCAGGCAGGTACCGTCTACTACTCTGTGTCTGTATAGTGCCTTGCAAAACAGGGCCCTGATTTTGGTGGTTCTTAGGCACCAAAATATAATATAATTAATAACACAGCTTCAATTATCCATTCTCACTTGCATTCACATATTTTCCCTGAGGGCCTGAAACTTGTTCATCAAATAAAAACCAGAAGAAATAACTGTACAGAAGTATAACCTGTTCAGCCACAATCTGGATCTTGCAATAAGAAGTAAGGAACAAAATCCATTTGTTTCATACAGCCAGACATTTTCCCATTCCTATCCCATTCTTCAGCCCACACAATTTCTTTTAGGAATTGCAGTAGTTTATTCTGCTCCGTGCTAGCCATTAAAAGGTATTGTTTTCCCTCACAGATGGTGCTCATTTTACCTAGAAACAAAAGAGAGGCCTTGAACCTCTTGTTGGCAAAAGTTTTCTTGAGTATAACAAACTCCTTTGCAAAAGTGGTTGGATGAGAACATGGAAACATTTATTGCTTTCTCAGCTCAAGTATTACAGTCATGAGGAAACATTCAACATTGCTTTCCCTTTCAGTAAAGATTGGCTCAAACCAACCCCCGGACTTTGAAGACCCCCTAACTCTGAGTGTGTTTGAAATCTGAAAATGAATTCAGATCTGTATTACTCAAATGGCCTCTATCTTTATAACATACTGTAATCATAACATAACACAGTGGGGAGTATAGCATAAATGCCTAGATATCTTTCTTAGCTTTTTCTCAGGTGCCTATTGACTGTGTTATCAGGCCCTAGTTCTGCAATGAGACTAGGTAGGTGGTCTCCTGCAGAATCATACAAGTGATTGGTAAAATGACACAAATAACACTGAGTGAACGATTCAGTGAGAATTATTTACTTAATTTATTTAGTCTGTGTCTGCTCACAGAATTGCAAGCAGATTGCAATTTCCATACATTCATTCATTATTTGTAATTACTTGGTGATTTTTGTTTGTTTGTTTGTTTCATGTTTTTCACTCTATGGATTGATCATGAACAGTTCCACCAAGAATATCTGGTACTTGATATCTGAAATTGAAACTGTGTTGTGACTGGTCACATGGCATTATTTGTGTCCTTTGATATGATAAGTGTACCTCTTAAAATCAGGCAGAGGGCTTCAAAGAAACCAATGGGGGTATGAATATTTCAGGGTCGCAGGTTAGTGAGAAGAGTAGGTAAAGAGGCCTAGCTGGTAGAGCTGGTCAAAATATTTCCATCTAAAGGTATTTTTGATGGAAAATTACTTTTCTTGGGGTGTCCACGACTGTGGGTCACCTGCCTTCCCCTGCCTCCAACGAGAGGGAGTCTTTCTTGTGATAGCTGGCTGTCAGCTCCCTGACACTGGCAGCCCTTCAGCCACTCGAGCATTCTTCTCTGGACTCTGCCAGCCTCTGCTTTCCCTGGCAGGTAAATACTTGGTGTACCCTCATCCCTGAAAACCTCAGAAGCATCCCCCTGTAGTGTCCTGCCCCATCACTGGACCCTCACAGTAACTAACAAGTTTGTTACTCCAAAGGTAATAATATATACACATCAGCTTGTTTGATTCAGCTGAATATCATCTCTAATATAACAACACAGCCCTGTAATCTATTTATGTTGAAAACAAATTATGAATGAAGGTAAAGATTTTAAGAGAAAGTGAGCAAGAACAACGGGTTACAAACAAAACAAACATTTTTGACACGCACACAAAATAGTTATCCCAAAACCCAAAATGAGAAAATCTGAAAGCTAAAAAATTTCTGATTTTCGGTTTTCAACGAAAACCTGATGAAAATGTTGCAATTAAAAATAATTTCCAGACCAGCTCTACTCACAGGCCTTGCCCACAGTATCATTCCTGGAAACCACTCAGTAAGACTTGTTGATTGGGTCAGGGTTTATATTTAATATTATCTTGTTATAGTCACACAAAGTAACTATGGCCATGTCTACAGTACAAACTTCTGCCAGCATAGCTATGTCAGGCAGGGGTATGATGAAATGTGCTTTGTGACCAACATAAACCCTAGCAAAGAGGCAGTTTTAACAACTCAACCACACTCTGGCCGGTATAGTTCAGTGAGGCTGGAAGAAGCTATACCTGCAAAAGTGTAGTTTTGGTGGTATAAGTCGTGTTCCCACTAGTGCATTGCTGGTATGGTGTACTGGTATAGCTATACCAGCAAAGTGCTTTTAGTGTAGACATGGCCCAAGTGCGCTTGTGTGGTCCCACTTGAGAAGGGTGAAATCAGATCCTTGTTTAATTTACTCACTATCAGGTTTCTGCTGAGAGACTTTGGGAACTTTGTCACTTGCTGTGTCAATCAGCATCCCATGTTATATAAACAAGTTGTGAGGTTGTGAGCTTAAAATTTGCTTTCCATGACCATGTGTGCAAATAAAACACTAACCATGGAAAGCAAAGCAGCCAGAATTAATTTGTTTTAAAATATGAGAATGCTACAGTTGTGGAAAGCTGATTCTGGTATCAGAGAGTTCTAGGCACAAACCAGACAGCAGAGTACAAAGTTCAAAGGCTTCTTTTCTCTCTCTCTCTTATTTCTTGCCAAAAAAAATACTCACATACATTGTATTATTCTGATTTGTGCAGGTCCCAGAAGGGAGCCAAGCAACCTCAATAACAATCACCCTTTAAAAAGTCTACTGCTTACCCCTTTGAAAGTCAGTAGAGGTTTGAGGGATATTTCTAATACTTCAAATGAGGGCTAACACTGCCCTGAGAGAGAAAAAATGTGATAATTACCATACTTCCTTTCCTTCCCTCTCCTTTTTTTTTTTTTAAAGGAACAGCTACTAAGTTTATCCCAAGTTAAAAAAGGCAACAGTCCAAGTGCAGCTGAATGTTCTTGTTAAATAATAAAAGCCTCCCTACAGCTTAGTTTGTCTACAGCTATTATAAGCTTTAATTTTTAGATCAGACAGATATGTACATCACAGTGCAGTACATCCACTTACTTGTTTTGTTTTGTTTTTTGTCAGTGTCTGTTCTTTTGCTTCTGCACATTAGGAAAGCTGTTTGTGATTTGAAGATCTGGCAGAACTGTATTTTTACAAATGGTTGATTTTAATCATGCTTGTTGATTTTTTTAATTAATAGAAGGAGATTTAATTTTCACTAGTGTGAAAGGATACAGTCCTGCAAAAGATGCCAAGTGCCCTTAACTCCCACCATCTTCAATGAGGTGTTCAGCATCTCACAAAATTGGACCCTACATTTGGATTAATTAATTATCTTTATAGGCGTCTTATTTATTAAGAATGCCAGCACTCTCAACTATATCAAGGTGTTTCAAGTGAACCACACAAAATATACTCCTTGTATTGCCATGAGGAATGCATCCTATTTCTTGAAACAGGTGATTATAACTCAAGACATTAGATCTGCAGCAGGATGAGCTGTTCATTTTTGTGTGTTGACCTTTCCCTGAAGCAGAAAGTCCTGCTTGCCTGCACTGAAGACCCTTTCTAGGACTCCAAGATTCAGTGAACTACAGAGCTGTAATAGATGGTGTTTGGGTAGAGCTTCTGTACCATCACAACATTACTGACAGTCAGTTAGACAAACACTGACTCCGGGAGTAAGCAGGCAGCTCAAACCTCCCACAGAAATTCAAAGTGGAGTAATGAAGCTTGGTTGGCGACTGAAGGCCTAATCAGGAACTCTATGGAAAGCCAGGAAACTCTAAAGAACGGCTACCTGGTAGTCCTAAGGGAAAGGATCTCTGAAGAGGTAGAACTCCACAGTCAGCTGTTAAGAGAGTTGGAGCCTGAGATGGGCTGAGATTTTTATGGTCATGAACCTCAAGTGTTGGGGAGAAACACTTGGTCCACTCTTCCATCAATTTCAGGAGCTTTCACATTTTAGGATGGGATTTCCTAAAGCACTAAACATTGGCCTAACTCTGCTCTGAATGAAGTCAGTGGAACTTCCATTGACTTAAATGGGAATAGAGTTAGGCCAACATAGACAGTTTTTGAAAATGCCACCCATAACTTTCCAGGATTGATATGAGAAAGCCAAGATCCTAGAAAATCTGTCTTTGCTTTGTGGTTATAGCAAATGGCTGTTAAATAATGATGCCGTGTTAATAGCTTTTGTTGCCTTTACTTTGATTTGGCTTCATTTCAGCTACTGATTTAGGATATAATGGCAGTTATAGATGGCTAAATTTTATTACAAAATTGTGTAAAATGTACCAACTCTCATCTCATTCCTGGTTTGGAGAAAGCTTTTGTGCTCATTTGGGTAAATCTGATAATTTTAGGATTGTTGACTTCAATATAACTTACCATTAGAGGAAATTAAAATAAACAGTGGAAAGAGGCTACACTGATTCTTGTAATGTGGCTGAGTAAAACTAAGACTCCTTGACTCATTTGAACTAGGCTCTGAACTAGGTGACCTGGGCTGCGACTTTTACAGAATTTAGTGTTCTCACAATTTCAGCTTGTACAGTAGTTTCTTAAAGAAGAAGAAAATCTTCTCCTCCTGTCAGACAACAATCATCTACAGATGGAAAAGTGACTTTGAGGCAGCTCTGATGTGGAGAGGCCAACCTACTAAATAGCTCTGCAGATATCTCCGTGCAGTGAGCCTTCAAATCTGATAACGGATCCAAAGTGACAGATGTACATGAGATCTACTTTCATCCGAAAACTGCAGTAGCAGGGAAGATGTTTTTCTTTGCCATTCCATTCTGGTATATTAATAAACACAGCATACTTGAATCTGTAAGTGTGACACACTGGCCCATGGGTGCCAACTGGAAGAGGGATCACTGTTGTGTAACAGAAACTTCTAACCGGCCTGACAAACTGACTATACCTAGCGCACTGCTTTCATGGTAGCTAACCATAAATGATATCATGTGAGGTCTTTAATGAATGCCAGGATCATGATGATCATTAATATAATTGTGAAATGCATATACTGGTACTATTTTAAAAGTTATATATGTATAATGAAAATATGTTCCTAATGTCTGAATCAAGACAGGGTTGACACACAGGTTTCTGCCAGACAAAGGATGTATATTCATCTATCTTGGTTTACATGTAATTAAGCATTGTTAGCCAACATAGTGGAAGCCCCATTTACATATGAAGTCAACAGGAGGATGGGAAGTCAATAGAGACACAGCATTCTGGAGACTGAACCACAGGGTGTTGTCCTGTGTCTGGGAGCAGACAATAAACTCTGGGGAATACCAGGGGAAGGCAAAAAGACACCCTTTTATTCTGCAACTGAGGAAATAATTGGACAGCATGTTCACATTTATGAAAACAGGATCTCAACCAGGCTTGGTTAAAACGCTACAAAAGACACTTGGGGTGAGATAAACTTCCTTACACAGGAGGTTAGCTTGTTAAGTAAAATTGACTCTCTAGAAAATGTGTTATGATTTTGTTTTATATGTAACCTTTCAGTTTCCATTATCCCTACTATCTCTTTAATCTCCGTCTTTGATAATAAACTTATGATTGTTTTTACTGTAAAAATACCTCAGTGCTGTGGTGTTATACAAGCTGATCCTAAACTGAATCATCCAAGATAGTGTGTACACTGGGAACAGCAGACCTGGTATTTTTGTGAGTGTTCAGTGAATAAGGGGCTAAACACTACGGGGGAACACTTCAAAGAGTCTCTGGGACTGGGGTGCAGCTATTGTTGACTTGCAAGGCAAAGTAAGGACTGGCATAGCCCCAAGGCCGGCCCTAGACCAAATGGCACCCCATGCGAGGAGCGTCTTTGGCACCCCTCCTCCTTTGTTAAACTTTTGAATACCTTATTTTTTATCGCATTTGTAGCCCATTGCATGACTTTGATGCATGATTTGCATGCATGATTTATCCCTGTCATATAAGACGATAAATTTGCATGCTAGGATCTGTAAATCTGTATTTATTCGTGTCATATATAAGCAAATACGGAATACCTGAAACATGTTACTTCAAACATTCTATTTTCCTTTTTGTCACTAGCTACAAAAACAGCACCCCGAGCCCGGTGCCCCCAAAGCCCAGCACCCCAGGCTATTGCTTGGGTCCCCTGCCCCTAAATCCAGCCCTGCGTAGCCCTGAGTAAGATGTTTGGATAGCTAATAGACTGGGGGTGTCAGAGAGCTGACACCCAGTTAAGCACCAGCAAGTCTCTCTCTCACTTGAGGCAGGGGGAAACAATGTGACTCACAGTCCTGGGCACCCCAGGAACCGTCACAGTGAGATGTGACATTATGGAAATATTTTGATGGAAAATTAACAAAAAAGGATTTGCCAAATCCCTACAGTTACATCTGAGTTCAGGATTTCTATTAACTGCCATGCAGTGCTTTTTATTATACCAATTTGCTTTGCCAAAAGTGAGTGAGAATACTGATAAGATTTAGAGCATGAGCTTCTTTTCAGGGAATTGCTTCAACAAGGAAATGAAAAGGGTTATTTTATAAACTAATCAAAAACTCAACATGTTGCCAAAGTTAAGTTCTTTGATTGGGGGGAAAAGACAAACACTGGATACAATTTGCTGTTAGAAATTAATCCTCTTGGATGTGTTCTACAATCAGGAACACACTGTGTATCTGGGAAAAACTGCCTATATGGTCCCACAAACACACACTGCTAATAATGAATCATCAACACAGACCGAATACCATGTCTTTGCAGTGTGGAAGCTTCATTTGGGATGATGAATCCTAAGTGTTTTAATAAAATTACATACTAGATAAATCTTGATACAGGAGAGCTACCGTGGCACAGCTGATTCATTCTAAGCCTTATAGTTAGGAGATTGCTAATGTATCTATCTCTCTGGAGTACCAGCTCTATCACAGGGGGACCAGTTCTGCCAGCCTCACTCCACAAAGCAATATCACTGATTTCAATGGGGTCACTCTTATGTCAGTACACTACAGGGAAAGAAGGCATAAGGAACCTTCTCCCACTTAAGTTGCCAACATAATGGCCACCAGTCAGAATGGCTGTTTCCGTACTTGGGGTAATGCAGAAACTGCTTTTCCCCTTACTCTCCTTTCTATGCACTATCCAACAGAGTGTGGGGAGTTAGCTGCAACACACAAAGAAGTGTAGCAGCAGGAACACTGCCTCAGTGCTCTAGAGCGGGGTGGCCAACCTGAGTCTGAGAAGGAGCCAGAATTTACCAATGTACGTTGCCGAAGAGCCACAATAATATGTAAGCAAGGGAATGGTCCCGCTATTGTGGGGAACTTTCCTGGCTTCTGCACTACCCCAGTGAAATGGGCTAGCGGAAGGATCTGAGTCCTCGCTCCCACTTCCTTTACCCAGAGGTCTCCCCTTCCACTCTCCTGTCTGGCAGAGTCCTCGTAACCCCAACAAGGCTGGGCCCAGGATTCCTGGGGGGCTCAACCCCCAACCTTGCTGTGATCACCCAGGACAGGGGCTAGGGTGTCCCCACTCCGTGCTCTCTCTGCACTGGATGCTTTCCTGACCCACTGATCATTATATACGATTTAAAGCAATACAGTTTATTTAATTAACAATTAGTTTAAAAAGGAATAAGGAAGAATGGGAAAGGTTAAAGGAAACACATCACCCTGCTCTGAGGCAGGGAATATCACAAGCAGTGTCTCTGGAACGTCAGGGCAGTTCACAGTCTGTTCCTTGTAGGTCCCAGGCCTCCTTCTCAGGCCCTGGCTGCACTGCAGGGATGCTGTGGGTCGGACACTTGCTCTGGTGGTGGCCACACGCTCTCAGGCTCTAGGTGGCAGGACCCTTCTTCCCAGCGTCGTCCCCGCCCTGTCAGGGTTACGATCCCCCTCCAAGTCTGGCCTGCAGAGCCTCTTGGCTGAGGCGTCTCCCTGTGCTGGGCCCACTGCCCAGGGTCCTCCTCGCTCTGCCCAGCTGCTCACCGCACTCAGCTCCGGACTGCTCCAGCCCCTGCTCCAGCCCCAGCTCCACTCTGCCTCAGCACTGCTGCTGCTTCTGCTCTGCCTCCAGCTCCTCTGGCCCCTCTGGCTCTGGTTGCTACAGCTCTGCTCCCAGGGCAGGTCTGCTCTCTCTGGGCTGTGCTCTGGCTTTGGGGCTGCAGCTCTGCTTCCAGCAACTTAGCTCAGGCCCCCGCTCTCTCCTTAGCTCGGCCCCACTCTGTCTGACCCAGGCAATTCCAGCTCACACAGAGGATGGGACCCCCTGACCTCCTGACTCCCTGATTAGCCTGCCCATCCTGTCAATCAGGCTGATCTGGAGCATTGGCCTCTCCCCATTGCCCCTGGGGACTGTCAGTCTCAGGGTCCTCATTTCCCATCGACCCTTCCCCTTTTGGTACTGGGAGCTAGCCAACCAAAACACCCCCTCTGAGTGTTAGTAAGGGGATAATAGTCCCCTTAGAAAATACATCAGCAGCTACCCCTCCACCAGCTCCCAGCACCTCCTGCCCACTGGCAGACCCACCAATCAGCGCTTCCCCCTCCCTCCCCACACCTCCCGATCAGCTGTTTTGTGGTGTGCAAGAGACTCTGGGGGGAAGGAGCGAGGGCATGGCAAGCTCAGAGGAGGGGGTGGAAAGGGGTGGAGTGGGGGCAGGGCCTGTGGCAGAGCCAGGGGTTGAGCAGTGAGCACCCCACGGCACATTGGAAAGTTGGAGCCTGTCGCTCCAGCCCCGGAGTTGGTGCCTATACAAGGAGCCGCATATTAACTTCTGAAGAGCCGCATGTGGCTCCGGAGCCACAGGTTGGCCACCCCTGTTCTCGAGATTCAGAGGACATTCTGTGTCTCAGGGCAGCTCTGCACTCCCTCTTTTCCTTTCAACACAAGGCTGTGCCTACAAGGCACTATCAAGCCAAATGGGGCTACTTGTGGAGTAAGATACCACTCAACATAAGGGGCACACTCAGGCTTGGAATAAGGAACATTTGAAGGGCAAGGTAATAAAATCCAGGGGAGCCAGATATAAACAGATCAAGTTTAGAACTTAAGGACCCAGTTCTCCTCTCATTTACCACCCCAGTGTAAATCTGGAGCAACTGCACTGAAGGCACAAGTGAGAGGAGAATCATGCCCTAAGGCAGCAGGATGACTGCTTTAAGCCATGGCCCTGATTCCCGATTCACCAGTTTTACACCAGTGTAACTCCATTGACTTCAACAGGCATAAAACCAGTGTAACAGAGTGGAGAATCACTGGACAACGGTCCTAAAAACATACAGGGCCAAATTGTTTTCTTAGTTACATGAATGTAAATCAGGAGTAACTGCATGGATTTCAGAGCAAAATTTTGCCCACAGGACACTAGCCTTGAATCAAAGTAGGACAAGAATTGAGAGGTACTAGTAACTAGATCATCCCTGCACTCCAGATGCATGTGCTTCTCTCTCACTGCCTAGAAGAGTATGCTTCACAAGGGGCTTGATTCTAGTTTCACATCAGTGTAACTCATTTGACATAAATGGGGTCCTTCCTGATGGCCCCCCCCCCCATGTGGGGAAATAGCAGCGTGTACTGCGGCTGTTCTTGCTGAAAAAGGACAGAGTCCTGGCCCCTGCAGTCCTAGGGACTGAATTATAAGAGCAGCTTTCTCTGTAACAAAGAAAGATATTCTGAGCGGCGGGGCTATATTACTACCATAAGAAAAAGGAGATGCGTTACTCAAGGAATAGTCAAGGGTTTTAGTTTAAATTCAGACAAAAGAGATAAATAAAGTATAATGTTTAGAGAAACTGTAAGAACTTAGCCCTAGGCATTCTTCTGAATAGGCAGCTAACATGTGTCCCTTGCAATCCACATTTACATTCTACAGGTTTGTTACACATGGCCAAAGATGCTGGAGGTGAAGCACTTTAAATATACTCACTATGGAATTCAAGAGGTTACACCTAAAGCAGTGCCTTGAGCACTTTGCAGCTGCTTGAGATCTTGCTCCTGCTATTTCTGCCCCAGGAGTGCTTGACAGGCAGAGATGTTGGCCTGAAAATAATGCTTCCATTGTTTGTGGTTAGGAGGAGGTATTAGGGGTAGGAGAACCTGTCTCAGAAATGCTATTGTTGCTGGAGAGTCAAACCAGAAAAACTGGTTCCTCCCCAGAGAATATCCTGGTTTTTGCTACTACAGTACTTTTCAAGAGTGGGTGAGCTGTTCTGTTTGGGATGAAGAGGCCTATGCTAGATCAGCACTATTTTTTGTGTTTTGTTTTTGAAGATGACAGAGAATAAATTTGTTGAAAAAGAGGAAGGCTGTCAATCCAAATTGTTTGGCATTCTGGACTTTGGCTGGGAATTAATACATTTTATAGACTTATCTGAGAATTGAATTTAGTTTATGCTGCTTCCATATTTACCGTCTTTGGGCTGGTCTACACTACACAGTTAGGCCAATGTAAGGCAGTTTAGGTCTGCCTAATTAAATCAGCGTCTACACTACAGCCTTGCTCTCACTGATGTAAGTGCTCTACTACACTGACATAACTCCACCTTCATGAAGGACATAGGGCTCATGTCAGTAAAGTTAGGGTGATGCAGGGTCTGTGTAGATACTGCCTTACTTACATGGCTGTTGGCTGTCTTGTCAATTTCATGGCAGGAAAGCCAGGCACCAGCTACCCCCTGCTCCCCTGCAGAGTTGGGAGCTGGGGCGAGAATGGACCCTGCTCCAGGCTGGGAGCCAGGCCAAGAAGCCTTGGGCAGCTGGACCCCGCTCCCAGTTGGGAGCCAGGGCGAGATGCCCCAGGTGTCTGGATCCTGCTCCCGGCTGAGAGCCAAGGCAAGAAGCCCCGGGTTGCTGGACCCCATCCTGGCTGGGAGTCAGGGCAAGAAACCCCAGGTGGCTTCCCTGTGCTCCGAGTGGGGAATGTGGAGAGGAGGGGGGCACAGCCAACCAGGAGCCCCCACTCCCCAGTGCCCCTCTTAGGGCGGTGGAAGTGCTCCTGGTGAGGAATGCCACCACCAACAGAAGGAGGGTAGTGTGGACAGTAGGTTTCCGGTATAGGGTGGTGTTTATGTGACCATCGCTTATTAGCACAGTAGTATCAAGGAAATAGACCGCTTGTGTGGACTGGTCTAGGCTGAGGTTGATGGTGGGATGGAAATTGTTGAAATCATGGTGGAATTCCTCAAGGGCTTCTTTTCCATGGGTCCAGATGATGAAGATGTCATCAATGTAGCGCAAGTAGAGTAGGGGCGTTAGGGCATGAGAGCTAAGGAAGTGTTGTTCTAAGTCAGCCATAAAAATGTTGGCATACTGTGGGGCCATGCGGGTAACCTACTGACCGCTATACTTACCTACATGCCTCCAGCTTCCATCCAGGACACACCACATGATCCATTGTCTACAGCCAAGCTCTAAGATACAAGTGCATTTGCTCCAATCCCTCAGACAGAGACAAGCACCTACAAGATCTCTATCAAGCATTCTTAAAACTACAATACCCACCTGTTGAAGTGAAAAAATAGATGGACAGAGTCAGAAGAGTACCCAGAAGTCACCTACTAGAGGACAGGCCCAACAAAGAAAATAACAGAACGCCACTAGCCGTCACCTTCAGCCCCCAACTAAAACCTCTTCAGCGCATCATCAAAGATCTACAACCTATCCTGAAAGATGATCCCTCACTCTCACAGATCTTGGGAGACAGACCTGTCCTCGCTTACAGACAGCCCCCCAACTTGAAGCAAATACTCACCAGCAACCACACACCACAGAACAAAAACACTAACCCAGGAACCTATCCTTGCAACAAAGCCCAATGCCAACTCTGTCCACATATCTATTCAAGTGACACCATCATAGGACCTAATCACATCAGCCACGCCATCAGGGGCTCATTCACCCACACATCTACCAATGTGATATATGCTATCATGTACCAGCAATGCCCCTCTGCCATGTACATTGGCCAAACCAGACAGTCTCTATGAAAAAGAATAAATGGACACAAATCTGACATCAGGAATCATAACATTCAAAAACCAGTAGGAGAACACTTCAACCTCTCGGGTCACTCAGTAACAGACTTAAAGGTGGCAATATTGCAACAGAAAAGCTTCAAAAACAGACTCCAACGAGAAACTGCTGAACTTGAATTAATATGCAAATTAGACACCATCAACTCAGGTTTGAATAGAGACTGGGAATGGCTGAGCCATTACACACATTGAATCTATTTCCCCATGTTAAGTATCCTCACACCTTGTTGTCAAAGTGTCTGAAATGGGCTATCTTGATTATCACTTCAATAGTTTTTTTTTCTCCTGCTGATTATAGCTCATCTTAATTAATTAGCCTCTTAGAGTGGGTAGGACAACCCCCACCTTTTCATGTTCTCTGTATGTATATATATCTCCTTGCTATATGTTCCATTCTATGCATCCGATGAAGTCGGCTGTAGCCCACGAAAGCTTATGCTCAAATAAATTTGTTAGTCTGTAAGGTGCCACAAGTACTCCCATTCTATAATCCGTATGCTAAAAGGCTGGAATGCAACCTTAGTCTACTAACAAAATAAAACCTAATGGAAAGCTCTGTTAAGCAATGAGGATACAAGGAGAACCTTGCAGTAAGGCTTGTTATGGGATAGCATCCTGCAAATACTGGATTGGGAGTGACTTCAAACACAAATGATGGAATATCCTTGATGCAGGGAATTAAAAACAGTCTCCCTGAAATGGGGAGAGCAACCTGCCCTTCTTATCTCCATTTCACTGCTGTAAATTACAGCATGGATGTTTCCATTTAGGTCATACAAAAGGCAAGGCTGATTTGTGACCTTGTTAAGTAGGCTGACATGTCTATATGGTACAGTTTGGATATTCACAACAATGTGCACAATGTTTGGTAATAATAACTGTTGTTAGCAAGCTGACAGAGTTTAACTAAAACATCCCACCCTGATAGCAGATGTGGGTTCTGTTGATTCACTGGGGACAGAATATATAAGGAAAATAGGAGTGGCTCTCTGGAGAGAGAGGATCTGGGATGTAGGCTGAGAAATCCTTGGAGAGGACTCCTGGAAGCAGCCAAGTCTGAGCAGAAAATCTGGGCTGGATTTTGTCTTGTTTTATTTTGAGTTCCTTTTGTCAATCAATCCAAACCCCAGCAAGGAGGTGAATTTTTGATTCTCTGCTATATGTGCATTTTGTTTTAGAGCAGTTTGGGAAAATCCCTTGCTCACCATGTCTTATAAATACTGCTAGAAAAACAGACTAAAAATATCCCTCAGTGCATTCTTGTATATTGTTAAACAATCATTTGTCTCCACACAGGATACATTTGCATTATACATTGTAGCTACAAAAATAAAACAATGGATTTGATCCCTTTTTGTCATCTTCTTTAAAATTTTAGTTCGTTCACACAATGTGTGCTCTAATGGCCAAGCAAAGATTGAAGCCAGGAGCTGCATCCAGGCTGCCCTCTTCAAGCTTCACATGTCAGTGTAATGCCTGCAGCTTTATCCCATTTGTCACAGCAACTAAGAGACTGGAAAAAATTAGTACTTTGTTTTGGCCCTATGTAACTAGCTGAAGTCCATTTATAGTTCAGAGGTGTTGAATGACACTGGTTTGCTCTGAAAGATTGCCCAGTGCAGTCTCAGATAACTGGACTAACACAATAGAACTGGGAATTTACCTTGCAAGAATTATGTGTTTATGCAAATAAACTAAAATTCAAAAGGAAATCTTGGCTGGATAGCTGTACACATAGAATCATGCTAATTTAATTAAGTTATAAGATAAAGCTTCACTCCCTATGAGATCATATTCCACAGTAATTGATCAGAAGGACTTTTCTTTACTTCCTTTCCGTGACCTTGGAAACAAATAAAATGACATTGAGAATTCTTCCCAATCTATTTTTTTTTTTGGCATCCATACTAATTATTTGTCAAGGTGATGAAATGAAAAGCAAGGGGTTACATGACATAGTGTACTAGACCTGGTGTGCCCATTATGTCATTTCTGACTCCACTGCCTGCCCATCTCAAAAAAAGTGATTATGGTCACCGGATATTGGTCAACAGCCAGGAAGATTTGATCTAGTGCAGGGAGGGTTCTGACCTATGAATAAAAAGCTCTCTCTTCTAATCCTAACTGATGGCACTCTCCATCCCCACTTTCCTCATGAAAGGGACAGTTTCATACTGAGGCATCAAAACCACTGTTTTACGCACAAGATGTACTCTCAACAAATTGTGAGAAAACTATCAATGGCAATTTACATACAAGTAAAAAGCATTATCTAAAAAATAGGTCAAAGGGGAAAGTCTTACAACTCTTTTCTCTGTTGAAAAAAATCCTGAGCGACAAGAAAATATAAATTCGAAATTTGTCTTTACTTAGTGGGACTTTGTCAGGGTTAGGACAGCCCTGAGGGAGGATTCATGCCATTGCTGCATCTCCTCAGTGCTTGACAAAGATACTCGGGCTGGGAGTTGGGAAATGGATTCAATGCTTACTTAACATAATCACTTATGACACAGAGTATTTGTGTTAATATCTGTATTTCAGATATTTGAATCTGAGGGATGGGAATTAGAATCAGGGTATTTACTTTCTCTATTAGCAGTTCTATAAAATCTTGACAAACAATTAGAAAAGGGGGTTGTTGTTTTGTTTAACTTAAGGATTTATATAGTAGCTTTGCAGTATTTGACACTCTATGGAATAACATCACATTTCCTGCTCTAAAGAGCTTGCAATATAATGTCTATATTCTGCATTGATGTATACTCTATACCACCCCACTGACATCAATGGGATTGTATGGCAGAGACTGTGTGTGAGAGCACACTGTACCTAATTATCAGATGTAAATAAAACCAAAATTATTTTAATTTGTGTTTGGAGTAATAACTAGAAGAGACTAGAAGTGAATTAGAAAGGTGCTTTATCAAGAATTTTAAAGGGACACATATGTAACTCAAGACCCAAATTTGCCTTTTGTTAAAGTTTTTACACTGTCTATTATTATTATAAATGTATGTATTAACATACATTTTTAAAATTTCAGTGAGAAAGGTAGTTTGCCTCGATTTAAATATTTCACTGTCATGTTTGCAACCCAAGCATTGCAGAATTGTGATGGTACATGAGAACCAGCAAGAAAAGTGACTCTGCTGTCTATAAACAAAAGTGAAACTGACTAAATTTATTACTGGCCCATCTGAGAGAAAAGCGAAAAGGAAACCACATACATGGTGAGAATGTGATTTTGTAATTCTTTGAGCTTTGGAAATCTAATGGGGCATAGAACAGGTAAAGATATTTTGGTTTTGTTATGGCTTAAAATATTTTTAACGTGAAGTATCTCTTTAATTCAAAATCATCATCAGAAAAAATGAAACTGGAACATTGTTTAAGGTACAGAGCTCTGCTGAACTCAGATTATATTAGCAGAACTCCACCCAAAACTCTTTCACATGATATTAAAATGACAGTACAGTCAACAAATGAAAAACAAGATAGAGACATTACAACATCAGAACAAACTGTCACTGGCTGATCAGTAATCCTGAAAGCGGGACACTATTGCCTAGCAACTGCTCAGTGCTGGTTAACCCTTCAGTGGCTGTTACATGCATCCTATAAATCTGTAAACTTGTGTAACATCTCTTTTTTAAAAGACATTTTAAAGGTTTGAGAACCTTGGCCCAACCCAGGATAAAAGCATTTAAACTAAAATGAAACAAATATAAGATAATTCTTCCTCCCTGAAAAAATGCACCTTTCTCAGGACTGAAGATCCAGTTTTATTTCTGCTATCAGGTGAAAGGAATATTCTGCTTTAATTCATCTACTTCTGATATGCAATATCTGTCACTACATATAATGGGCAAAATTTGTCTTAGTTACATCTGTGTAATTCCATTGGTTGAGGTCACCCCATCAGGAAAGCAGAATGTTATCCAATTGCTGTTTTATTGGCTGACAGTTGATGCTTCCACTGAACGTTCTCTGCTGGTAACACTTTCACTTGATTTTGGCTTTCTCTATTCACTTAACTTTATTTTGGCATAATCAGATGACTATGATGCAGTTGCAACTGTATGTTCTAATGCAATACTTCTTCCTTTGTTAATTATGGTCACCCAAAGTTTTGCTTACTGTTTGCAATCTCTTTTATTTTAGTTAGCAGTCTATTGCACTTGAGTAGTTTTCCATTTGCGATTTGCTTCATAGTACTCATTTGCCAACTGACTTATGTAAATAGTCACCTAAGGCCATATTTACAAAGGTATTTAGGCACCTAAAGATGCAGATAGGCACCTAGAGGGATTTACAAAAGAACCCAACTACCCAACTCTGATGGATTTTCTGCATTTTATGCAGCTAAATACTTTGTATATCTGCCCGCTCCTGAATATATAACTTTGGAATCACTTTTGTACATCTGTTCATAATGCAGCTTTTGGTTTGATCTGTTTCCTTTACTTTATCCTTAACTTCTAATGGGGTCCTATCTTTAACCGCAGATGTTGTTTTGAACAGGGTGTTTTGGACAGGAGCAGCTGTTCGTCACCAGTTGCTGATGAGCCACACTCTGATCTGAGTGTTTATATTCCAAAACACTGAGATATTCTATTCTATCCAGTTTCAAATACCATGCTCATCACTGTAGTATCTGATCATCTCTCTTCCCAGTTTTACTTTCTTAGATAGCTTAACAGTCTTCTTGGTAAAACTTGATTTAAAGGTAATCTTTCTAATTGTTTACTTGTAAGTTGTGATCCACTATCTGATTTTTCTTTCATCAGCTAATACCAGACTCCAATGTGATGTATTTTGTGTGACTGATCACATTATGCTTTTTGGAAATCCTGAGCTGTGCTATCTTAAAATATATTAAGTCATTGACTAAAATGAACATAGATAAATTTTCCTTCTGTGCCAACAAGTCTGTTTCTAGCATTTTGCTATGGGTGAGTCAGAATTAAATAAGTGCTGAGTATCTCTTTTTGCTGAGAACATCAGAGAGGTCAATGTTCATCATGTTAATGATAAGGGTTGTATATTTTTAACTGTGCAATGCTTTTCATCCAGATGGATCCCAATCAGCACAAATTGACTGGGGCCATAGTTTGTACAATCTTACAGCCAGATTTACTAGCACAAAACCCTGCACCTGTGTAATGTTCCATTAAAATCGAAGTGATGGTTTGTCCGTAAATATACACCTCCAGTTTCATTGCAAAATTTTATAGTATTTAAGACTTGTGGTGTGCATAGCTTTGGTCTCAATAATGACCTGTCATCTTCATTATTTACCACTCCCCCAATCTTTCTATCATCTACAAATGTTATCACTGATTGTTTTATAGTTGTCTTCTAGATCACTGAGAGCATAGGGCTCAGAACCCATCCCTAGGGGACCCTACTAGAAACAGAGCTGCTTGGTAATGATTCCATGTTTACAATTACATCTTGAGACCTTGATTAATTAGCTAGTTTGTAATCCATATAATGTGTGCCATGTTGAATTTTACTTGGGATGCTTCTGTAATTGCTAACCAATGAGACCAGTCCATAAAATGAACCAATAGTCCTCTAACCAGGACAACAGTTTGGACCAAAGAGTGATTTCAGTGGGAATGTATTAATACAATGGGGAGCAGAATTTGGCAGATTATGCCCAGGATTGTATTGCTTCTACTCTCTGACTGGAAAACTGAGGTTTTAAATTGGAAAATCTGGAAAACAACATGTCAATTTTTTGGGTAACCTTTTCATAAGAATAATCATTTGGCTAAAAAAATGTGGTATTTTGGGGATTCTTGAACATTTTCACAACACTGGTGGCTGCCAACCCCCTGGGATTAACTAATTATATAGTCCAATGAATCAAAAAACAAAACTCAGTGTTTTTGTAAAGATTTCAGAAGATAAAATCTCACCAGCTCTAACTGTGCTTTGAAGGCACACAAAAACTAAGATGGGCATGGTGGATGCCCAGGAACTCAGAGCACCAGTCACATAAACCTAAAGAACCAGCTCCGGTATGTGGCCCCTGGAGAATACATTCTTCAGAACTGTGATTGCATTCCATTTATATGAACATCCAGTTCACATCTAGATGAAATTCAGAGTAATGATTACTGTCTACAAAATCCTACCTGGAGTTAAGTCAATTAAGTTAGAGCTCATATTTCCCTGCTATGCCAGGATTCCCTGCATTTGACTGGAATGCTTTGGCTATTGGTGCAAGCATGACGTTGAAGGGAGCCAAGGAAGCCTAAAATTCCAGGATGCCCTTCCCTCTGGAATCAGCTTCTGCTGGAAATATATCTCAACCTGAGCATGGTTTCATTTAATACCTAATGCACATTTTGTCCCGACTTTCCACTAACTGCAGGCTCTGGAATCCCTGGCATTTAGCCTAGTATCTAGGTTTTGTCCATCTGTCCTTGACAGTGAATGTAGTGTCATGGTGTGTATGTTCCCTATATTTTTGGGAAAAATTACTTCTTTTAATTAAAAACAATTATATATATGTGTGTGTGTGTGTGTGTGTGTGTGTGTGTGTGTGTGTGTGTGTGTGTGTGTGTGTGTGTGTGTAACTATGCTCAGGCTGTCTTTTTCACATCCCTGAGCAATGTAGTTATACCGATGTAAATTTGTAGTGTAGAGCAGACCTAAGACTTTGCATTTTTACTTTTACTGGCAAATCTTTTCACTGTGAAAATGCAGTAATAGATAATTTTGATGCAAATTAAAATAGCAACTGCTGCCCAATAAGATAAATAAGATTGTGATCTTCCTTTGCCTAATTAATGGATGAGTGCTGACTATACAGAAAATTCTGGGAAAGGCAGACAAATTGGCACTGAAACTGTGATCCGTGTTGGAACATTGAGGGAAGGGCGAAGACAATAAAAACTAGGTATGATATGTAGGTCAGGGCAGGATGACCTGCATAACTCACCACCCACTAGTAATGTGGCCATCCCAAACTCATTCCAATGAAACCTTTATATTTTCTCATACTGTCATGCCTCCTCTCCTCACATATAAACACATATTGATTTCTGTCAACATATATAATTGTATCTGTAATGGTAACACTCGTTCAAAAATCACTTTCAATTTGAGAGTGCATGATGTCTCCAAAAGACTAAATTTCCACTGGAGCTTAATATCGATCCATCCCATGCAAATGTATTCATGGGTTTTCTATAGATGGATATGATCTTTAAAAGATTACATTTATAAATCATATTTTAAAATATCAGAGAGAGGTTTATCTGTCATGGGGATTCCCAGATGTTGAACATTAATGAAATTCATGAAACAATTAAACCAACCAATCTTATACAATATTACTAAAAAACTGATGTGCTATTAAAATATTATAGTTCAGATTGCAGAAGGTTAATATCTGAGATTAACTAAGGTTTTTTCTAAATTATTGCCAATTCCTAAAAGAGAGCTGGAACAGCTGAAGACTGTAGATTTAAATTAGATGAGCTACAAAAGAAATTTAGGATGAGGTCCTATTACATTAGACAGTTAGAGGAAGGAAAGAGCAGTCGATAAGAAGAGATTATAATTGCTCAGCAAAAGAATTTAAAAGTATGAAAAATCCTCCATTCTTTTCATCACTTCTCTTTGTATGTTCATCACAATTCTTACTCGATAGATAGAAGTAGAATGATATTGGCTTATTTTAGTCTCACTTGTCAACAGTTAAGAGATTTAAGGGCCGATTCTGAGCCCTCCTTTATGACATGGCAGAAATAGACCAATTTAGTTTGATTCATATTGAATAAGTCATAGATCACACACCCACACATTTCCTTTCAACCACAGTGCTAGGGAGTTTCCTGTGTAATCATTTCTCAAATTGTCGAAACAGTGTTAGGTTCATCCTTTTATCTTCTTCATCATGGCCATGAATTCAGAATTAGGCAATATATTAAGTACAAATTAGGATTTGTTGTATAATGTATCCAGTAAATAGCCTGCCTGCATCAACAAGGAAATTGAAATGACAAATACACGTGTTGGGAGACGATAGGATAATTGCTGAGGAGAAACATAATATTGTGCAATTTATGGGGGGTAAGGCAGCACCCAAACTTGGAGGCGCACATAAAGAAACTTAAAGAAAAAGGATTTAGAATACATAAACTCAAAACAGTCATCTGACGGCCTCATTGATAGAAGATAAGTATTTTGCCTAGCAGGTAAACTAAAACTGTGGTGACAATATCCACTCTTAAATAATGGGCTAACATTTCTACCAGTTCATGTTTTTCTCCATAATCTAGTACCAGTTCTGGTTCCTTTTAAGGCTGTACATATGGTTTATAAACAAAACTGGAAGAAAAAAATGGAGATTCCTAGGATTACTTAAAATAATTGATGTAAATTATCACTAGATTAAAGATATGCATAAAACAGGTGATGACATGTGAAATGGCAATTTTATCCCTAGCGAAGTGGAGGTCTTGGATGGTACAAATTATAATAGGAAAGATATTTCCAGATTTCTATTCAGTGCAGTTGGGCAAATACCAGAAAATATTTTCCACAAGTCATTTTGTCCAAATTTAAAAGTGACTTTGCTTTGTGCTCCTATCCCTTTCAGGTTTGCTGAACTTGAGTGAGACAATGCTTGTGGAAAGCAAACATTAAGATCACTCATTCAGGTACTACTAGATACTGAATTTTAAAATCTCCAGTATTCACATTTAAACAGCTCTGTGCTCATCTAGCTATTGCAAAAATTGTGATGAGCGAGTGTATAGGCAGGAGGTGGTGGGTGGGAAGGGAGGCAGGGAGAGAAGTAGAAAAAAATTCAAGGTGAGGGAGAAGAATGAGTGGCAGTGAGGAGGAGAGTACACACGAGTTTGGGATGGTCCTGCAGCAGCCATGCCAGCCATCAAAAGCTATTTCTAGCCTATGGCTGGACCTTGAAGATGAATCATTTACCAATAGTATGTAAGTGACTAATACTGAAAGTGTTGCATAGCAGATAACACTGTAATTCTATACTACAACCTCTCAGATTCATTTACTCACTTGGGTTTTTTTTTAATTTAACACTTTACATATGATAATTGCAGAAAAACCTTAAAAAACTAGGTGAGTTTTTCAAAATGCAAATCTGCTACAGTAGGTCATCTCGTAGCTATGTCCCATAACAGCGAATGCTTTCTTTGTAGCTCTCACACTTAATTGCATTAAGATCATTGTCATAACTATAAAGGGAAGGGTAACAGCCCTCCTGTGTACAATACTATAAAATCCCTCCTGGCCAGAGACACCAAAATCCTTTTACCTGTAAAGGGTTAAGAAGCTCAGGTAATCTGGCTGACACCTGACCCAAAGGACCAATAAGGGGACAAGATACTTTCAAATCTTGGTGGGGGGAAGGCTTTTGTTTGTGCTCTTTGTTTTGGGGGTTGTTCGCTCTTGGGACTAAGAGGGACCGGACATCAATCCATGCTCTCCAAATCTTTCTGAACAAGTCTCTCATATTTCAAACTTGTAAGTAACAGCCAGGCAAGGCGTGTTAGGTTTATCCTTGTTTTCTCAACTTGTAAATGTTCCTTTTGCTAGAGGGTTTACCTCTGTTTGCTGTAACTTTGAACCTAAGGCTAGAGGGGGTTCCTCTGGGCTCTTTGAATCTGATTACCCTGTAAAGTTATTTTCCATCCTGATTTTACAGAGATGATTTTTACCTTTAAAAGCCTTCTTTTTAAGAACCTGATTGATTTTTCCTTGATTTAAGATCCAAGGGGGTTGGATCTGGACTCACCTGGAATTGGTGGGGGAAAGGAGGGGGAATGGTTAATTTCTCCTTGTTTTAAGATCCAAGGGTTTGGATCGGTGTTCACCAGGAAATTGGTGGAGAAGTCTCTCAAGGCTACCCAGGGAAGGGTTATAGTACTTGGGAAGGAGATATTCTGGGGGTGGGGGAGGTAGACAGAGTTTCCCAAATAACTCATAAATAATTTGGGTGGTGGCAGAAAAAGCAGATCTAAGCTGGTAGTTAAGCTTAGAGGTTTTCATGCAGGTCCCCACATCTGTACCCTAGAGTTCAGAGTGGGGAAGGAACCTTGACAATCATGGATTCATAACCAGCCCTGTGCATCAGTCCTTCAGAAAGAGCAGAAGACATCTAAAGAAAACCAGGGCACAAATTGCCTTTCTGTTTCTTGAGGACATCCAGAATGTTATTGTCATTGCTCACTGTGATGACAAATTAATAATAAATAATAATAATACCTAGCTCTGATATAGTGGTTTTCATGCATAGATCTCAAAGCACTTTACAAAGGAGAGCAGTATCATTAGCCCCATTTTATAGATGTAATAACAGTGAACACAGGTCAATCTTGATTCACTACAGACTTTTTAACAGCAAAACCCTGATTGATATTTTTTTTTTGGGTCTCTTGCTGTCAATATTCGGCCCAAATCTGCTTAATTACACCTCTGCAACCCCAAACCAATGGCGTTACATGGCCATCACTGAAAGCAAAATTTGATCCTAAATTTTCAATTAGCTTGGGAAAAAAGATCTTTCATTGAATATTGTTTTTTTAGTTTTAAAATGTTTCAACTGAAATAGGGCTAACTGCTCCAATAGGCCAAAATGACTCAATTGTAAGTGCACAGGCATTAATGGCAGAGGAAGGAAAAAGAAAGGTCTCTGTAGGGATATTTATTTAATAGTATGGTGAGCTAAAACAAGACAAAGGCACAGACCTACTGTATGATTCATTTTTATTTTCATGTGACTGCAATACTATTTACGTTCTATCTGGGAAAAAGGCCTGTGAGTAGTAACTGTGATCCTCAATGGGCTATAATGGAACTATGCAAGTGCTTAAATTTACACACATGCTTAAGTGCTTTACTGGATTGAGGCAAAAGGTGGTGTAAGTAAATAAGATAGCGAACAAAGGCCTATATATTAAATAAGTTGCTAAACCTGTCTGATCACAGTAGGAATCAGTATCGGTGCAGATATGCATTTGAGCTACTGCATAGGGAGCATTCAGTCTAGAACCACAAACTCTAAATGGCTTCATATTTCTGCTGTTTATTGCCTCTAATTATGCTGCTTATTTTTAGGAAGAATTTCTAGAGCCAGTGTGTAGCTGAGAGCTCCTTCTACATGAATCATAATAATGTCTCTTATTGTTTACACAGCAATGAAGATTATCAAGATGAATGGAGAGTAGAGAATGACCCTTTTAATGGCGTAGTTCAGTTCTCTTATTTTGCGTGCTGAGAGATTTACTGGTAATTATTGAAGCAGATAAGCTCTGCTGAAGGGAGCAAAATTCTCATGACTAGAGGTATTCTTTAGGTGAGGGAACTGTAAATAGTTCTTCGTGTTATTAAAATCAGATATTGAATTATGCAAAAGAAAATGCAAAAAATCCCAGCAGCACTTGCAAAGGAGCGATCAGCATGTGTTGATTAGCTTTATTAGCCATCTTATTTTGAGTAGAGTTTTCCAGGGTAACTTTAATATACCATTTATTCTTTTGCTTGAAAAAAGTTACTTCTGTCTTTTAAAGAGGGATATTTTTTATAATACTTGTTTTATTTGCTTATACATGCACTTGGCTCTTAGAAAACAGAGCTATACTGTCTCTTTTAGTTTTTCTGAAGACTAGTAAACACAAATATTATTCCTAATAATTAGGATCAGAATCTTATACTTTGAATCATGTTAAATAGTGCCTTGTTCCTTGAGTGGTCCCATTGAAGTAAATGAGGCTACCGGAAGAGTGAGGAACTTCTCAGTACAGATAAGAGTATCAGAATGTGGTCGTAAATGGTTTGCTTTATTTTTTAACATTGGCAACTTTTTGATTTGCCATCGGATACTAAGCACTTACTGGAGGTTAGTTTAAAACTGATTAAATAAAATCAAAGCAGAGCACACTGACGTGGTTTTGTTTATGAAGGCTGAAGACTGAAGTTTGATATAGTTATTCATGTGACGACTGGCTCACATTCAAGTCACAAGCCTTTCTACATGTAATCTATCTATCTAGCTTTAATACAGGCCTGAAGACACACTAACAGTGTTCACTTTTAGTACATTAAGTGAATGTTCAATTAATAAATGACTATAAATGGCTTATTATGTGACACTAATGGCTATGCTGGGAGTTTTGTGTGCAGTTTCTGCAAGTCCACAATGACTGATTTGTGATGGATTGGATCTGTGTCAGAGGAAGGGGAAACACAAATATTCTTGACTGCAATTGACTATTAAAATGATTGAAAGTCACTGGGCTCTTAGTTTGTGGAAGGAGTTAGTTATTTAGTTTTTTTCTGACCTATAGATGCAAGGAATAGAAAACGTGAGACAGTACAGACTACGGCACTTTTAAAGGGTTAGAATGACTTACCAGTGAAATGAATTTTGTGAGCTCAGTCCAGTTACTAGTGGACAGGTATCCAAATCACAAAACTCATTACAGTTGGGATTAATGGGCATCCTTGTTGACAGTCTGAATGGACATGGAGACATTTGAAGGGTACGTGTCCCAAAGAATCAGTGACAATAGAGAAAGAACACACCTAGTCATCTAGTCCACCCTGTGCCAATGAAGGAATGTTCCCTTCAGTATCTGTCCTACAGGAATCCTTTGAATTAAATATTTTATTGGATTTTAATAGGGATACACAGTTATACAATTAACCTAAGGAAGGGGGGCTGCACCCCAGAAATAAATAAGGTATGAACTGGCTGTGAGAAACCAGAAGGGAAGAAAGTGATCCGGAGTTTTTTCATGAATGAAGGATCTTTAAGTGAAATAATTGTATAAATGTTTACAGTATGTAACAAGGGATGGATGATTAATCATACTGAGGTTTATGGATGATCATTGTAAGGAAAAGAAACTATAGGTTTTTGAGTCTGTTAAGCCTTGCCAGCCATCCTTTCCAAGGTAGCCATACCATAAAGCTCACAAAAGCCAAATCCTCTAGGCACCAGAATGTTGAGACCTTCCATCTCTTCAGCACTAGTTTTTAGCTAGTAGGGAGACATGTAAGACCCAGTATTCATGAGGTCCAGAGACTTTGGAATTGATCTAAGTATGTGGTAGGAGTCAGACAGTCACTCAGATGATGAGTAAATCTTGGAACAAAGCTCCTCCCAAGATCTTTTATGGCAGAGCATTCCTACAGGATATGTCATAAAGTGCCTCTTGGGGTAGGACAGCAGAAGCAGCAGGCATCTCATTGTCTTGAGCATTCTGGGGTGCTCATAAATGTATGCAATTATCCACCCACATCAGAACTTGCGGCAGTGTAACTTTAAAATAGGAAGGCCTTCTGGTGGGAGACCAATGGAGGCTGTTAATAACATCTTACATTTGTACACTGAAAAGTCAAGAATCCACCAAAGAGAATACGTTTCTGTAAAAGTATTTGCTCTTAGACCTTGAGGAACAGTCTGAAAAGTACCCAGAGAGCTATGAAAAGCTCATAGAGCAAATTATAAACGTGAATAGGATGAAATAAGACATCTAAGATGTAGATATAAAAAAGACCAAGAAATATTTGCATAAATTATGTTATGCAAAAAAGTCTGAGGAATCAGGATTTGGGTGATCTAGCTTATGACAGGAGTCAGAGACACCAAGGAAGGTAACTTTGAAACCTTTTAGTGCCAGAACTACAGGGCTATTTCCAGGAGCGCCGCCAGCTTTTTTGCTGCCCTAGGCGGCGGAAGGTCCCGCCCCCGAAATGCTGCCCCCGAAATACCGCCGGGTTGGCCGAAGATCTGGCCGCCGTGGTTGCCGCCCCCCAAATGTTAGTGCCCCAGGCGACCGCCTAGGTCGCCTAATGGGTTGCGCCGATCCTGGCTATTTCTAAAACTAGACAAATCACTACCACCCTGTCCCCGCAATCAGCCTTCAGCCAACATTGATGGGTTTGCGGGGGTGGGTGTTTTGAGTTTCCTTCAGGTCTGTCTAAGTAAGTGGTCACCAACCTGTAGACTGGAATCGACTGGTCAATCCAGGAGCCTCTGCCAGTCAATCGCAATCTCCGGCCACTAAAAGTCTGGTGGCACAGCAGGGCTAACGCAGACTCCCTGCCTACCACACCGCTCCCGGAAGCAACCAACACGCCCCCGCAGCCCCTGGGCGGGGGGGGGGGGCAGGGGTCTCCACGCACTGCTCCTGCCTGAAAGCACTGCCCCCGCAGCTCCCATTGTCTGGGAACGGGGAACTGCAGCTAATGTCAGTTGTGGGGGCGGTGCTTGCAGGCAGGGGCAGCACGTGGAGCCACATGCCCCCCCCGGGGGGCCACAGGGGCATGTTCGCAGCTTCTGGGAGCAGTGTGGGGCCGGGGCAGGCAGGGAGCCTGCCTTAGCCCTGCTGAGTCACCGACCGGGAGCCGCTCGAGATTAGTGCTGCCCGGTGGAAACCTGCACCACAACCCTCAGCCCTGAGCCCCCTCCTGGAGCCAGCACCCCTTACCCCTTCCTGCACCCCATACCCCCTCCTACACTCCAACACTCTTCCCCACCCCTGAGACCCCTTCTGCACCCAAACTCCCTCCCAGAGCTTGCACCCCTCACCCCCTCTTGCATCCCAACCCCCTGCCCCAGGCTCAGCCTGGAGCCCCATCCCACACTCCAAGCCCTTCATCCCTAACTCAAAGCCCGCACCCCCTCCCAAACCCCAGCCCGATGAAAGTGAGTGAGGGTTGGGGAGAGTGAGCAATGGAGGGAGGGGGGATGGAGTGAGCGGGGTGGGGCTTCGGGGAAGGGGCGAGGCAGATTCTGGGTTGTACTTAAATACAAAAAGTGATCTTGTGCATAAAAAGGTTGGAGAACACTGTTCTAGGAGCTCAGTCTAGGAATCAGACAATACTCATTAGGTGAATGCACAGATAAATAGAGTGTAAGAGGGTAGGATGACAAGTCAACAGTCAAGACAGGTGGGATTGTATAATTTACCAGTCATAGAGGTCTCATTCACAAGTGCACATGCTGAAGTTTCTACATTCCCCCAGAATGTTGGATATATTTTAAAAACAAAAATACATTTATCTTCTTTGTAAATCAATTCCTCTGGCTCCCTAGATATTTTGTTGCTCTTCTGTAATCTCCCTTCTACTTGTCAATATTTACCATGATGATGCACAAGATATACATTTATATAAATCCATATTGAGATGCTCAGAACTAAACTCAAATATTCCATGGCTCCCTCACCAAAGCTGAACAAAGAGGGACTTTTATCTCCATAACTCCTTCTCCATGACTTGATCGCTTTGTGTATGCAGCCCAGAATTGCTCCTGTACTGTATTTTATTGAAAATTCATGTCTAATTTTTTGTCCATTATCACTAACTCTAGGTCTCTTTCAGCATCACTGCTTCCTTGTTTTCTCCCACTCTCTGAATGTGTTTGGAGTATGTATTGCAGTTTATTTGAATTATCTTTCCTTGTATCTATTAACTTACATTTTCCAAGCGGAATCTCTGCTCTTTTGCTGTCTCCTGCCCCATATCCCCCATCAGGTTAAGGCTTTTTCCTTCTTTTAAGAACAAGTATTTTGGAGAAGAGAAGAATTCAGTATCAGGGAGATTTGGGGTGTTTAAGTCAAGGCATGTTGTTTCCATTGCTATTTTCCTCATACTTTTGAGGGAACCTTAAGATTAGAGCCACTGACAATATGGAGTTGGGGTTGTTTCTCTCACTGTTTTTGGCTATTGGAGTTTATATTTGAACTATGTTGTTCCGGGTATGTGTGTGAGCAGAGAGAAGAACAGTGTCACCTACGAATATTAGTGGTTTGGCAGTGGTAACGGTGCTCACAGACCAGTTCTGAGATAACAGGAATCCCCGTTAATGGATGAATAACTTCACTATTTTTGTGACTCTGCCAGAGTGAAGTACAAGAACCAAAAAAAAAAAACCCTATTTCTATTCCTTTTTAACTCTATGTACATGGTTCCTGTTATGTCACTTACTCTGGCAGAGAAAACAGGAAGTCTGCTACTCAGATTTCTCAAGACATTAAACATGTGGTAATTGTCTCAAATTTTGTTAATACAGCCCTAAATAGACTTCCTTAACAATAACTAGATGCACTTCTTTCTTTTTTTGAAAGCATACCAAAAAAAGTGGGGAGGTTTTGTTTTAAGACCTTCTTCATGTAAGGGGACTGTTGCCCCCTTACTAACACTCAGTGGGGGTGTTTTGGTTGGCTAGCTCCCAGCACTAAAAGGGGAAGGGTCGGTGGCAAATCAGGAGCCTAAGACTGACAGTCCTCAGGAACAATGGGGAGAGGCCAATGCTCCAGATCAGCCTGATTGACAGGGCAGGTAGGCTAATCAGGGAGTCAGAAGGCCAGTGGGGTCCCGTCCTCCATGTGAACTGGAATGGCCTGAGTCAGACAGAGTGGGGCCGAGCTAAGGAGAGAGCAGGGGCCTGAGCTAAGTTGCTGGAAGCAGAGCTGCAGCCCCAAAGCCAGAGCACAGCCCAGAGAGAGCAGAGCTGCCCTGGGAGCAGAGCTGTAGCAACCAGAGCCAGAGAGGCCAGAGAAGCCGCCCAGAGAGCTGAAGGCAGAGCAGCAGCAGCAGTAGCAGCAGCCGTGCTGAGGCAGAGTGGAGCTGGAGCTGGAGCTGGAGCTGGGGCTGGAGCAGTCCGGAGCTGGGTGCGGTGAGCAGCTGGGGAGAGCGAGGGGGACCCTGGGCAGTGGCCCAGCGCAGGGAGATGCCTCAGCCAAGAGGCTCTGCAGGCCAGACTTGGAGGGGGATCGTAACCCTGTCAGGGCGGGGGCAACGCTGGGAAGAAGGGTCCTGCCACCTAGAGCCTGAGAGCGTGTGGCCACCGCCAGAGCAAGTGTCCAACCCGCAGCGTCTCTGCAGCACAGCCAGGGCCTGAGAAGGAGCCTGGGACCTACAAGGAACAGACTGAACTGCCCTGACGTTCCAGAGACACTGTTTGTGATGTTCCCTGCCACAGAGCGGGGTGACGTGTTTTCCTTTAACCTTTCCCATTTTTCCTTATTCTTTTTTTTAAATTAATTGTTAATTAAACAACTTGTATTTGCTTTAAATTGTATGAAATGATCAGTGGGTCAGGGAGGTGCCCAGTGCAAAGAGAGTACCCTGGAGTGGGGACACCCTAGCCCCTGTCCTGGGTGACCACAGCAGGGTTGGGGGTCGAGACCCCCAGGAATCCTGGGCCCACCCTTGTCGGGGTTTACGAGGACTCTGCCAGACAGGAGAGTGGAAGGGGAGTCCTCAAGGGCAGGGAGGCCTCTGGGTAAAGGAACTGGGAGCGAGGACTCAGATCCTTTCGCTAGCCCACTTCACCGGGGTAGTGCAGAAGCCAGGAAAGTTCCCCACAATAGCGGGACCATTCCCCCGCTTACATTCAGTTTCCCTTTCATTACTTATTCAGAGAAGACAGGATAAAAATGGCTGAATTTATACAGGAAATTCTCTAATGGGACTATTCTCTCTCTTATCTCAAGTTCCTCAGGTGAGTAAACGTTTGCTGGATCAGAGCCTATATTTGCTAAGCAACCCATGACAGAATGAGAATAAATAATATTAGGCTACATAGTTGCACATTCCATACATTTTAAAACACTTTCACTCTAACAAAGAACATTGTAATCTATAGCCAACTATGCAAGTCAGCTGTAATTTAAAAATTTAGTGTCTCTCGCCTTTAGAATAAAACAAGTTTGTTAGAGAGCAGCATTTTTATAAAAGATCCCCTTGACTACAGATATAAAAAAATGAAAACACTATCACCATTTTAATTTTCTTTCAAGTAATTATTCTTTTCCTGCTCACTTTCAACTCATGAAGAGAGTCAACTTCAAAACTACAACTTCTAAAGCCCATCTCCTGCATCTGTTCACTGTGGTTACAATTTGTCTTTGATAAACTGATATCAAACATTCTATCTTTATTTGATCAAGCAGGAAGTAAGTGTTAGTTTGAAACTGAGCTGATTTAGCAAGAGCAGCAAAAGAAATGCAGACAAAATGCAAGAGTTTAAATACTCATACTTCATACTCCTTTGGCTTTCAAATGGCTGCCTGTCTCCCAAAGGTGTCATATATCTGTTCAGCTCTGTTTTCTCAGTAGCCAAGGATTATCTGTTCTGTCTCAGAGATGTTACTCTTGGATCTGTCCATCAGTTTGGCTCTCGGAATATTATCATTCCCCATTATAAACTATTTTCATCTTTTGAAAAGTATCCTAGTTTAAATGTTTCTCCAAAACATCAACACATTTCAAATTCTTCCAGGAACATCCATCACTGAGTGTAAGTGGGGCCATATCTTCAAGTCCTTATTGAGGCAAAATTCTTCAGTGGGATTTTTTTTTATACCTAAGATGAAATGAAAGCAAAACAATAAAAGAATCCAACTGAAATAAAAACAATAAAAGAATCCAAATGAAATAAAAATTTTCTGCTTTGGTGTCATGATTATACTTTTCCCTTTTCCCTGTTACATTCTCTTTCTTTGTTGCCTTGGCCTGTAAAGGCCTGTTATGTGAAAGCCTAATACAGATAGTTAATGGAAACGTAGGTATAATGTTCCATTTGCAGGATTTCTTTTGCTTTTCTGAGTGTGGCAGTCAGAGCTTATTTTACATTTTCATTTATGGGCAAAGATGGAGAGCAAAGGGAGTTTCATGGTATTCCTCTTTGCAGTTGGAAAGGCATATTTTTTTTCAATTTTTGCGAGCATTAAAACATAGTTTAGCATTAAAGTCAATGGGAGTTTTGCTTGTAGTATGAGTAGAAAATAAAAAGGCTTACACAAAAAATGCAAAACAGTAAATGTTTTGCAAATTGTGAAACAAAATGTTTCCTTTTTATCTATGTACATGAGTGAATCTGCATATGAAAATTTATCAGGTTGCTCCACAAGAGAATCCTTGTGTATTACAAAAGTCTTTGTTTTTTAATTCCTAAAATGCGATCACCTCCTGCAATCTTTACTCGGGCATGTCTATTGATGCCTATAGGATAATGTCTGGAGTAAAGACAGAGTAGACAGTACAGGATTTGGCCTATTATGCCTATTCTGGCACTAGCCATTTGTAGCAGATGCTCTGCAAGGCCCCACGACAGGGACGTCCCTATAGGGGTGCGGGGCCCAGGACAAATCAGCCTCTATGGGCCCCCCTTAACATGTTTTTATATGTGTGAAATCTGTGGGGAGGGGACACCAGTGCTGGGGGGTGAGGGACGATGGAGAGTCCCAGGGTGGCACTTGTGCTGGGGCGAGGGGGATCCCTGCACTGGGGGTCCCGGAAAAGGGAAGGGTCCAGGGCAGAAGGCAATGCATGGGGTCAGCCTGGCGCTGGCGTGTTCCGGTGGCGCTAGGACGCTGGCAGCCGGTGCAGTGGCGGGCGAGCAAGAAAAAGAAATACAATGCGCACTTCCCGCCAGTGAGTGAGGGCCCAACCCCCGCTGCTGGCACCAGGCCCCCCGCTAACACCCCGCGCCAGCCTGCCCCCCCCAGGCATCCCTAACCCCACCCCCCAGGCCGGCCTAGCACCCCTCGCACGACACACACACACTGAAGCGCGGGGCCTGGAGCAGCCACCCCGATTCGCCATACCCAAGGGACAGTTCTGCCCATGATCCTATCCTAAATCCATTGCAATCGATACAAGCTCTTCCATTCACTTCAAACAGCTTTTGATCTGACCCATAATGATCCCTCACTGCTCTATGCAGTAGGGGGGAAAAACACACTGTAAAGCACAAAGGGAAGACAGATAAGCACTACACCAGAGCAGCAGCAAGGTTTGATTTAATTGTGTTTGCTGGATTCTTTTGGTTTGTTTGTTTTCCTTTCAGAAAACTGGTTTAAGTGAGTAAAGTGCATACAACAGTACAGCCCTGGCTGGGTATAAGTACTGGTTCAATATAGTTTGCCCTGCTTTCTTTCACGCTCTTTGCAATTTTTGATTACACAAATCAGTAAGTGTTGATTAACCATAACAGTTTCCTGTAGAAGAAGAATGGAGATGAGTTACAGATAAGAAAACATTAATTCATGATCAAGATTATGTCAGACACAAAAGAGAACTCCTAAAGGGACCAATGTAGTTTATGGGGATCCTGTTCTTGAGGTTTCCTTTCTGAGGCTGCCTGTTTGCAAGATGACTGATGTTTCATTTGCAATGCTGTGTATTCTTATTGGTGCATCTACGCAGAGGAGATCTAACTTTTCTTTTGTGTGGAGGGATCTCTGCAAACAGCAGCACTCTTTCCATTTGGGATTAGTTGACATGTGGGAGAATGGTGTAATTGTCTGCAGTGCTGGAGAGATGCATACCTGACTGAAGTTAAATGCAGCTTTAGTAGTTGACATGGCCAACAGACGGATCTTGAAAGGGAGGTGTGTTTCAGTCTGTCTGATTGAGAATATGAGAATATCCTATTAGCTGAGCTTCTGCAGCTGCTCACCTGCCAGACTGACTGTTCCAGAGGCTCTGGTTTTGATTTTCCTCTCCATTTTTGTGCTGGCGTCGTACACTAAGCTGTTACCACTGCAGTTTTTAACATCATTTTACAGCACAATGCATTTTTTTTAGATGACAGCATTTATGAGCTGTTCCAAAGGAGCTATTTAGCTTTTAAGATGACTGCTCTTGGAAGAATTCTCTGGCTTAACAGCATCAGGAAAAGGGCACGGGAAATACAGATACTGAATTCTTGTTAAGGAAATGACAAGCTCTTGTGTTGTAATATTTTAACCGTAGTCTCTAGCTAACACCATTTATGAGCTGTTACTTATGGCTGTAATCACACCCAGGCTCAGTGAGGCTTTCCACAGAACTCACATTTGTTTTCACATTCATTTGGTAAATGAGTTTGTAATGGGGTGCAAACAGGAGCAAATGGACAATAAATGAGTCTTTTGTGCGGACTGATACTTTGCAAATATATATCCCATTACAAAACCAAATAATCAGAAGTCAAACTAAACAGCAGCAGCCCATGTCAGAAAGCAATGAAAAAGGAGATGTATGCTTCCCTGCTTTACATACACAGCATTTTGATATGTGGGTTTCCTGGTTAAATTGTTTCCTTCCAACCTCAACTTCTCTCTCTGTAGTAAGCCTACAACATATTTTATGTCATCGTGGATACTTGGGACAGAAAATTGTGTGCTCCAGCAATTATTTCCCCCCCCAGGAAACTATTCCAAAAACACGTCCCACACTGAAATGTCAATGTGTAGTTTTTGTTTGACATTATACCATCTTTTGCTAAGGGGGTATGTCTAGCTGATGCATTAGCTGCCACTGAGTTGTTGCTCTGATGCCCGGGAGATTGCTGAGTGATGTTCCGTCACCGAGTTGATGGTATTCGTCATGAATTCTCACTTAACACAGTGGGCTGTGTGAAGGCTGCCATCTTTCACTCCCAGGTACAACCTGGGGTGCATTGGTATCAGTGTTGCGAGCATGTGCAATAGCACTTGTATATTCGGTAGCTGAATATTGTGCACTGGTATGGAGCAGATGCAGCCACATGCAATTTGTTGATACCCTGCTGAATACAGTGATGCTGGAATCCTTAAGTTGACTCCAACACCATGGCTACCTGTTCTGTCTAACATCAAACTCCGCGAAGTTCAGTGAGTCCAGGAGAACAAATTCCGATCTACCAAGACCTCGTCAAACCCTCCTCCCCACAAATGTCTTAAGGCCCGCAAGCCTTTCTGGGAACATTCACTTAGCCTTATGCAATCAGGCTATGATCAGAAGGAGGCTTGGAAAGCAGATTGGGCTTATCAAGAGTTAAAAAATAAGCACCTTGTGCCAGATCCCACACAGAAGGTTCCTGGGTTCGACCTTCCATGGTCATCTTAGTCAACTCTGAACCGAATTCAAACCAACCATGGTAGATGGGGACATCTAAGGCACAAATTGAAAATCAAGGACTCCCATGCATGCAAGTGTGGCACCCTGTCATAACTATAAAGGGAAGGGTAACAGCCCTCCTGTGTACAATACTATAAAATCCCTCCTGGCCAGAGACTCCAAAATCCTTTTACCTGTAAAGGGTTAAGAAGCTCAGGTAACCTGGCTGACACCTGACCCAAAGGACCAATAAGGGGACAAGATACTTTCAAATCTTGGTGGGGGGAAAGGCTTTTGTTTGTGCTCTTTGTTTTGGTGGGAGTTCGCTCTTGGGACTGAGAGGGACCAGACATCAATCCATACTCTCCAAATCTTTCTAAACAAGTCTCTCATATTTCAAACTTGTAAGTAAACAGCCAGGCAAGGCGTGTTAGTTTTATGTTTGTTTTCTCAACTTGTAAATGTACCTTTTACTAGGGTGTTTACCTCTGTTTGCTGTAACTTTGAACCTAAGGCTACAGGGGGTTCCTCTGGGCTCTTTAAGTTTGATTACCCTGTAAAGTTATTTTCCATCCTGATTTTACAGAGATGATTTTTACCTTTTTCTTTAATTAAAAGCCTTCTTTTTAAGAACCTGATTGATTTTTCCTTGTTTTTAGATCCAAGGGGGTTGGATCTTGATCCACCAGGAGTTGGTGGGAGAAAGGAGGGGGGATGGTTAATTTCTTCTTCTTTTAAGATCCAAGGGGTTTGGATCTGTATTCACCAGGGAATTGGTGAAGAGTCTCTCAAGGCTACCCAGTGAAGGGAATTATCACATTGGGAGTGGTGGCAGCGGACCAGATCTAAGCTGGTAGTTAAGCTTAGAAGTTTTCATGCAGGCCCCCACATCTGTACCCTAAAGTTCAGAATGGGGAAGGAGCCTTGACACACCCCATGACAGACCATTGAATATATCACAACCTACTTCCCAATTTATAAATATGAAGGAGGCATCACTGCAGTAAATTCTGCTACTCCTGATGTAGCCATTTGGCTCGATCACCTTCAGGTGAAATTGTAGTTGCTCCTCTACGCCAGCCATACGAAAAAAAGAAGATTAGCTGCCACTTTTAAGGTTGAGAAGGGTCTATTGCTTTCCCAGTGTATAAGGTAGCTACAGGTATTCCTTGGCTGCGACTATTGCTAAGTGGTAGCATTCTTCTTAGCAGGGCATGATGGAGTACAGCAAGAAACATCCCTTAGGATGCAAAGAAGAAATGCAGGTTAACTAACCTCTTCTAATGCAGTCATGAGGCCCAAACCTGCTTCAGTTAAAGTCAGTGGTAAAATACCCCTTGAGTTTAATGGAAACAGGATGGTTTAGCAATCTAGGCAGTTATAAAAGCACCTCATACAGGCATCATGTTGCGGGACTATGTAAAGGACAATTCTGGACCATATGCAGGGACAGTTCCAAGTCATTGCTGAGTTTTTCACTTTGGGCAATTTGAGTCAGATTCTTTCCCCAGTACCAACAATTTCATTCCACAAAGCAATTGGAATCTGACCCTAACTAGCCAACTGAGCATTCCCATAGTATGAGGGAGCTCTTGGCTGACAGAAAGCTGGCACAGCTGGCTCAAACATTAACTTCCCCCTTCCCTCTGATAATAAAGGGCTTGGCAGGGACAAGGTGGAGTGGATCTGTTCTCTGTCTACTCTCAACTGGAATAGCGCTGCTCTATTTAGGTCTTGTCTACACAAACATTTAGTATGTGGCTAGCTGGGGTGCTAGCCCCACACTAACTTAGTGTGCATCAGCAGGGTCCACATGAACCATTCATTAGTGCACTTTAATCTATTCCCGTTTCAAAGTGGGGTAGACTCAAGCACATTAACAAACTGTTAGTGTGCATCAGCAGGATTCACGTGGACAATTGGTATGTGGAACGTGGACAGACCCCGGTCATCAGCGGGCAGGATCAAACTTGGGGCCTCTGGACCTTAGTGCATGAGCCTCTACAGCTAAGGCTGTAGAGCAGATTCATTAATCTCTAACCGGTAGTGCACATACTCTTATGCAATCTGCTCTGAATTTTAAGTGGTGCTGTGAAGAAACTTGGATGGCTCAGCCAATATTTCAAAACTTCTTTTTCGAAACAGTCTCATCTCATGTAATGGGAAATCCAACAGATCGATTGAACTCGTTATCTATTATTTTTGAAGGGATCCAGTTCTTCTTTAATATCAATTTTAATTTAATTAAAAAACTGGAAAATGTGGGGTGTTAAAGCAAAACAAAACTACTGCTGACAGCCTCTCTGACTTTTTGGTGACGGATGAGTCAGAGAAGCCATGTAAACCACCTTTCAGAGTAGTATTTCTGTCATCCATATGAGGATTCTTCACTGGGCCCTGATTCAGGAAAGCACTTAAATATGTGCATAAATCCCATGGACTTGGATTTAAGCATGTGCTTACATGCTTTCCTGAGTAGGGAAGTTTTCCTGGCTCAGAGACTGAGTGAGGTGGTGGTGGTAATAATGTGGAAATGGGTTGAGGAAGCAATATGTGCCTTTGGCTGCTGTCATCTAATGGTTTCTTCTGACTGTGGCATACACGCTGGCTGGTGGTGGGGTGGGGAAAGTTAGATTGCCCCTTAACTTGCAGACCACATCCTTTGTTTTCATGGCACATGGGTTGATGGATTTTCTGGGCCCACTTGCTAGCTTAAAAAAAAAAAGTGTATAATCCAAACTACTCAACAATACTAATGCATATAGACACACCTGTGATATTAATAGTATGCACTATAGAGGAATGATAGACAGCTGTTAAAGCTATGACTGAGATAGCATATTAGCATGATAATATGCTTTAAAGTACAGGAGCAAAAAAATTTCCAAATTCTAATGTGACATACCTGGTCAGAGCTCATGTGAGTTTTTTTATTTTTTTTATGTTTAGGCCAAATGTTAATTTTTTTTATTCTGTTGGTTTTGAAATAGATTAATATTTACATTTTTTCTTCTTTCCAGATTTTCGTTTCTACCTGGATAACTCAAGAAACAGCTTTTTTGTTGTTGTTGTTGTTTTGTTTCTCAAAATCAGATTTGGCAAGTGATTAATCAATAAAGACTGAATGTTTGCAGATGAAAATGTGGGATTTAAAGTGTGCTATAGTGCATCAGTTTTGTAACATCTAGGTTATTGTGCAAATAGAAAGCCAGTTGATTATGCTTAATTCCATGTTTGTGAAGTATCTCAGTAAAGAAATATTTCAAGTGACTTTGCTAAGTTAATTATAGCAGGAGCTATCAGTGACCACTATAATTAAGTTTGTAAAACAATTTTCACATTATAACCCTATTTTCACATGGTCATAACTTTCTAAAACAGTCATTTTTGGGGCAGGAGTTTTTTTATTCTTAGCCTCTGCCTGGAGGTGGAGAGGGGAGCTGTGGGGAGAGAGGGAGGTAGAGTGTGTTTGGATATGTGGGACACCATGTGGAAGAAGTTGGAGTAAGAACTATTGATAGGTTTTGAGATAGTCTAGATATCTTTTTCTGAAAAAAAAAAAAAATTACAGCAAAAGAGGTTGATGTTTGAAACCTGAAACTTGGCAGTGGACTGCCCACTGAAATCAATGGAAAGACTCCCATTAACTTTGGTGGGCTTTGGATCAGGATTATAGTCTTCAGTGAGAAGGGTTATCTTTGTTTGGTTTAAAAATAAAAATGGGTTTTGATTCAGAGATATGATGGTTTGAAAATCTCATGTTTTGCATACACAATAGAAAATTTCCACGCAACTACACATGATGAATCTGCATTTGTAGTGCACGGAGGGCTTGTCTACACACAAAAGTTGTACCACTAACAATACTGATATAGTTAAAATAGTACAACCACCACTACCTTGGATGCAGCTATATGTAAGTATATACCCCTTATACCAGTATAGCTTAGTCCTGAAGGGGAATAAGCTATAGGAGTATAACTATCCATACTAGAGGCTGTACCAGTCTAACTATATTAGTAGTTAAAAAAAAAAAGTCACATCTCTAAACCGATGTAGTCATAGCAGTACAAAATTTGTGCTTAGACCAAACACAACAGTGGCAATTTTTAAAAGCACTCAGCACTGAACGTTGCTCCCATTGAAATTTATGAGAGTTTTACTTCAGTGGAAGCAGTTAGGTGAATGCCAAGTGCTTTTGAAAAATCCTACCTCTAATGCATATTTGGGATTACGAATTTAAAACAGCTAAAGCTATGTAGCAAGCAGTTTGCAAATTCCTCTTGAAAAAGGCAGCATAGCTAGCCCGTTCGTTTTTCAAGCTGAATACTTCCGGATTTTCTTTTTTTCCTTTTAAAAAATATCTAGGATTTAAGAGGAAAAAACAAAACCAAACAAAATCCCTTTGTAGTGTAACATTAAATCTGCGCAGTTACAATAACAGAATCAGGAAATGATAAAGTGAAATTTCCATTAACAGCATTAATTTGGCCATGTTACAGCGACATGGTGAGGAATGAGTCTAGGAGTCAGAAGACCAAGGTTCAATTCCCTGCACTGTGGACTTTCCTGTGTGACCTTGGACAAATCACTCAGTCTATGCCTCAGAGAGGGATAATAGTGCTTCCCCGCCCTCACATGAGTGATTTGAGAGTAAATACATTGAAGAGATTATAAGGTGTTCAGATACTACAGTAATGGAGACCATATAAGTACCCAACATAGCTAAGTCCCAGTCCTGCAATCTGATTGATGTTGGGAAACCCATGTGAACACAGAGGACTCCATTAAACCAGGGGGACTGGGGTTCCACACAGGCACTGGAGTCAGACTGCAGGATTAGAGTTGCATACTGTATTGTTTTTTCTTCCTGTTTTTGGGTTGAATATATTGCTTATTATTACACTGTTGTGAAATATATACCATAAAACACACAGAATATGCTATGTTGTAGCAGTAGGTGCACATTGCTATTGAAACCCTAATTTTTACATTTACGGACTCAATTATTTTAACTGAGCAACCATAATGTTGTATTAACAGACATCTTTGCACTTAATAATACAATTACGAAAGGTAAAGATAAAACACAGCTCAAATTAAGGAAGCCTTAAAATGAACATTGGGTACTTGGCAACTGTATCCCCCCCTTCTAGGATGCCACCTGATGTACTGGGGTTTCACTGAGCCTGCCTGCTCCACTAGCCTGGGCTCCCTCTCCCGGTTCTGCTGAAATAGGCTCTCCAGCCTCTGGCAGCACACACACACAGGTAGTGACGCCCCAGCTGTAGAATTACACAGAGTCTGCAAACAGCTCTCTATGAGAAGACTCAGCTAGGAAATTTCCCAGCACTCAAGTGCAGCTCCCCTCTGGAAAGTACACCCAAAATAATATTGTCTTGTGCTGTAGAGAAATCTATACAACGTAAGCTCATAAATTTACCCCCTCCCTCAATGTGGAGAAAGATATGCACAACTTCTTGCCCCCGCCCCCACCCCTGCCCCAGTTCTAAATTGCACAAACTGGGTTTAATAATAAACAAAAACAAGTTTATTAACTATAAAAGGCAGATTTTAAGTGATTATAAGGGATAGCAAACAGAACAAAGCAGATTACCAAGCAAATAAAACAAAACACACATAAGAAGCTGAAGATCTTAAAGAGACTGGTTTCAAGAAGTAATTTCTCACCCTAAATGTTGTTTTAGTCAAGTTGCAGAGTTTCTGTAGCTTAGAGTTCCAGTTATTTCTCTTTACGGTATAGACTCCTGTCTTAGTCTGGACTCAGCCCGTGCCTTTCCCACCACTCAGCTCCTTTGTCTCTTCAGGTACTTTCAGCAGTCTTTCTTCTTGGGCAGGAAGGCAATGGAGAAGAGTCCTGTTTGCCTTACTCCACAGCCTTAAATAGAATTTACATAAGGTGGGAAGCCTTTGTTTCCAGTGGAAAAGTACCAGCAGTGTCCAAGGTGGCACTTTTTACCAGGTGACATTATCACCTGACCTTGCTGTGTCAAAGCAACCATGAAACCAGGTTTATTAGCAATGTCCACCGGAAGGAACTCCCAGAAAATGGGGGATCCACATCTTCGAAGACTCATTGTCTTTTTCCTAATGGCCCATTAAGACGATTGCTTATTGTCTGGTGGGCGTCTCCAAGTATAACCACAGTTGTAATTGTTACATAGTCACTATTCCTAACTCCAGATACAGAAATGATACATGCATACAAATTGGATACTCGCATTCAGTAAATTATAACCTTTCCAATGATATCTTACATGAGCCATCTTGCATAAAATATATCTTAATTATGCCATATTCATATAATAAGCATATCTCTATAAAGAATATGGAGTGTCACATCACACAGACTATTTACTGAGTAGTTAGACATTTTTGTTTATGTTATTCCACATGGGAATATTTACCTTAAATGGATCAAAATTTAGGAAGCAAACACATGGCCCTGTGTATGCTTAGGTGAAGTAAATAATTTTGGATGATTACTTTAACAAAAACTTTTGTAGCTATATACCAACAAGCCTACAGACCAGTAACTATATCACTCAACCCTCCATCTCTTATTAACATATAGTGTTTTATCATTAATACTCAAAGATGGCCATGCTTTCTAATTTCACAGCATGAGCAAAGCATACCATTTTTCTATTTGTATATCTGGAAAAGTATTTGTGATATTTGTATAACATTTTGCATGCATCCAACACAAACACTTCTGAAATACATTACGCAGGAATATAATTGGATGTGAAAAAATCTTCGAAACATTTGGTGAAATAATCCAGGCTGCCTGATTTTGCCTATTTTTACCAAAACAGAAATAATAACAGCATTCAGACCCAAGAGCAAAGACCAAGATTTTCAAACTAGGGAGCCCAAAATTAGGTACTTAACTCCAGTTAGCAGCTAAATAAAAGCTCAAATTTTCAGAGATTAAATCAATGGAAACTGGAGGTGCCTAGCACAGAACCTCTGAAAATCAGGCCAATCTTGTTTAGATAACTAATTTGAGGGTCTGGTTTTCAGATAGTCTTCTGAGCACCCACAATTACCTCAGTTGGAGATATGGATGCTTAGCTGAAACTCAGACCTCAAGCTTGAAATTATTGGCCTATTCCTTTAAATGGGTTACATCTCCTTTTTTGTCTCTAGAAAACCTGCACTTTCCCCCCCAGCAAAGCAGATTCTGTTAGTATTAGCAGTGGAATTACTAGCGAGGGCCAAATTCTGCACTCTTGTAGTCTGGTGTTAAAATCTGGAATAATGGCACTGAAGCCAATGGAGTAACTTTGGATTGATCCTGGTTTCAAAGACAAGATGCTAGCTCTAATTTAGTAAAGTAGTCAAATTGTTTTAAAGTTTTCAATTAAAATGTAAATGCACAGTTCTAACACAGGTTAATCAATTTCACTCTATTAAAAAGAAGAGCAGCAGGAGAGGAAGTTTCACCATATAATCATGATATTCAGAAGTGAATAGTACTTCATCTACTATTTGGATCTAAAGGTCAAACTGAGATTTAATAATAGTTTTAAAAGAAAACCCTGTTCACATAACATACTGTACATTCTCCAGTTATAGACCCAAACAACAGTAGCATGTGATGCAAATTTCTGGATAAGGCAAACAGGGCTACTGCTGTTGAGATCAAATGTAGTTTTCTATCTGAGGAATTTATTTCTTTAGGAAGCCAATGTCCTTTTGGTGAGCATTTGGTAAATCATCTATTTTTGCTTCCTATCTTTAGTCCAAGAACAACAGAGACCACTTTATCTTGTGTTTGTCAGAAGTTTGTTTTCATAAGCAGATTTCAAATAAAATGTGACGTTTCCACTTTAACTCTCTCTTTGTAAGAGTTAAACTGAAATTTAAAATTTTAACCTCTCCCAAAAGATATTTAAAATAATTATAAGCTCTTTGTGACAGGTATCCTTGTCTTCATCTCTTTCTGTAAAGTAGTGAGCACACTGCTATTGTTATAAATATAGCCAGCTAAAATTTTGAAAATGTGTTTAGAAATAAGCGAATAATACTCATTAAGGGCCTTGAGCCTGAAAAGATTTCTGTACATGCTTCAAGTGAGTTGTCCCAATAAAATTAATGAGGACTACTGCCCATACTTAGAATCATAGAATCACAGGACTGGAAGGGACCTCGAGAGGTCATCTATTCCAGTCCTCTGCACTCAAGGCAGGACTAAGTATTATCTAGACCATCCCTGACAGGTGGTTGTCTAACCTGCTCTTAAAAATCTCCAATAATGGAGATTCCACAACCTCCCTAGGCAATTTATTCCAGTGCTTAACCACCCTGATAGTTAGGAAGTTTTTCCTAATGTACAACCTAAACCTCCCTTGCTGCAATTTAAGCCCATTGCTTCTTGTCCTATCCTCAGAGGTTAAGAAGAACAATTCTTCTACCTCTTCCTTGTAACAACCTTTTATGTACTTGAAAACTGTTATCATGTCCCCTTTCACTCTTAAAGTTAGATATGTGGGGAAAAAATTGGAGGATTGTGGCTTTAGTAAGTATTACTTCTATGTGCAATCATATTCTCTCAGACCCCAATTCAGGAAAGCATCCTTGTTCAATTATTAAGATAAGCTTAACTTTAAGTATGTGTGTAAGTGCTTTTCTAAAGTGGGCCCTTCCGTGCTCTCAGAATACTGCAAGGCTCTCAATACTCTACCCTGGCCTATGATGGGGCTGCACTGAGATGGAGTGAATAAAGCCTAGTAAAGATCATCTCTGTATGTTCTCGCGCATTATGAAGGGACCATTCAAACCATCCCAGAATAGGTTCAGGAGCAGTATACCTAGATTAAATTTAATAAGCCTGACATTAGAGCTGGGCAAAGGTTTTTTAACTGAACTTATTTTCCCCCTTGGCAAAATAAAATAAAACAAATGCAGATTTGAATCAAGTGAAACATTTTATGAATTTGTGTGAATTTTGATAAATTTATTTGGTCAGAAAAAAAGACTAAAATAATTCCAAAAAATTGAAGCGGTTCGTGGCAATGTTTTCTAAATGAAATATTTTAATTACTCAATCTGAAATGACTCTTTTTAGAAATTTCCTTTTATTAAAGATTTTTTTAATGTATTAAAATGTTCATAACTCAACAAAACAAAATGTTTCATTCCAGGTGAAATATTTTGTTCAACCCAAAATGAATTTTTTTTATTTTTTGCGGTGGGGGAGGGGGGGGAGGAGGAGGGCGGAATTGGCCCAAAACATAATTTTCCAATTTCTTCGAATTGCCAGCAAACCAAAAAAAATCAGTTATTTGCATGGCTCTACTTCACCGAGGGATTATGGAGCAGTCATAGCCTTTACTCCAGCATATAAACTGGAATAATATCTGTAGATGGGCTATTTTACAATACTGTGGCCCAGAAAAAGGCCCCATTGTGCTAGGCGCTGTATATACACATAATAGACAGTCCCTGCCACAAAGATGTTGCAGTTTAAACAGAAAAGGTAAAAGTTGAGAAAATTTGATTCCCTTTTTACAGATTGGAAACTGAAGCACAGAGATTAAGTGAGTTGTCCAAAGTTATACAGGAAATCTATGGAAGACCCGAGAATTGAACCTGATCTCCTGACCACCACCTAACAAACTACCTAACAAAAAGTGGTTGTCAACCAGGGGTACATGTACTCCTGGGGATATGCAGAGGTCTTCCAAGGGGTACATCAACTCATCTAGATATTTGCTTAGTTTTACAACAGGCTACATAAAAAGCACTAGCTACGTCACTACAAACTAAAATTTCATACAGACAATGACTTGTTTATACTGGTCTATATCCTATAAACTGAAATGTAAGTTCAATATTTATATTCCACTGATTTATTTTATAATCATACGGTAAAAATGAGAAAGTAAGCAATTTTTCAGTAATAGTGTGCTGTGACACTTTTGTATTTTTATGTCTGATTTATTAAGCAAGTCATTTTTAAGTGAGGTGAAACTTGGGGTACACAAGACAAATCAGACTCCTGAAAGGGGGACAGTAGTCTGGAAAGGTTGAGGGCCACTATTCCCATAGCCCTACTCGTGGACAGACCCAGTGCCCATTTAAGCCAATGGGAGTTTTTCAACTTACCTCTCTGGGCACTGGATCAGGCCTTTTATACAATAATGTCTTTAGTTCAAAGATATGACAATTACAAAAGTTGGGATTTCTTTTCAGTGTATATAAACTGAGTTTTCCCATTCCCATTTTTTCTTTTCAAATTAAAAAGACAGCAACTGAAAGCCTTCACTATTAGAATAATTTTCATGATTGAGTTTTGTTCCCAACACAGGAGTGCACTAACTCCTGGGTGTGAGGGAGGTATCTTCCTGGTTTTTCAGATAAGCACAGACAGTGGAAGGTTTAGTCATTCCAGACTAATTTGCAGATCTTCTACAGGCAGGTGACCAATTGGGATTACTGATTTCAAGGTTTGGTTTGGTTTGACTTGATTTCAATCCTACTTAAACACTGAATGATTTACTGTGGATGTAACCCTAGTCTATGGAACTACACCTCTACCTTGATATAACGCTGTCCTCGGGAGCCAAAAAATCTTACCGCGTTATAGGTGAAACCGCGTTATATCGAACTTGCTTTGATCCACAGGAGTGTGCAGCCCCGGCCTCTCCCCCTCCCCCCCGGAGCGCTGCTTTACCGCGTTATATCCGAATTCGTGTTATATCGGGTCGCGTTATATTGGGGTAGAGGTGTATATGTCTTTAACCCTGTTCTTAGTCTAGCCTTCTGCATTCCTGCCATTAATTTGTTACATCTAATCTTAAATTAGATTATGCGCTCTTCAGGGTAGGGATACTCTGTGTGCGCATGTATCCATGTACAGGATCTAGCATCTGGGTGCTATTCTAATACAAATGAGTCAAATCTAATGTGTTTCTCAAAGAAAGAAAATGGAATCTTTCATGCCAAAACTTGTCTGATAGGCTGCTTTAGAGTGCTGAGAAACTAGTCAGAGTGCTTGGGAGGTTGTGAAATAACATGTCATGGCTATCAACTGCCTATCTCTATTTAAATTAAAGTAATCACAATTCTATCCACACAAATGTGAAGGCCTGCAGTATGAAAAATTATATTTTTTTACACAAATCCTAAGGGGTTACCCTAGTTTTAGATGCCTTTTTCCATTCTATCTGGCTAGTTGGCTGGTGGTCTAATAGCAAATAGGAGCGGTTTGTGAGAGAGGTGAAGGACCCTTGTGGGGAGTTGGTTTTCTGTTAGTTAGTTTGTTTGTTGTTGCTTGCTTGCTTGCTGTGTTCCTGCTTGACTGAAATTTATAATGTGGTCTGTTTGGGGTGGCTATGTGCTCAGACTAGCAGCCTGCTAGCCAATGCTGAGCGCTTCATAGCAAGGCAAATTTTATAAGTTCTTTTATCCAAACACAAGAAGTCTAAATTCTAAGATGGATGAACTTGAGTGCCTGGAATTAAATGAGGATATTGATATAATAGGCATCACAGAAACTTGGTAGAATGATGATAATCAGTGGGACACAATAATACTCCGGTACAAAATATATAGAAATGAAAGCGTAGGTTGCTCTGGTGGGGGAGTGGCACTGTATGTGAAAGAAAGCATAGAGTCAAATATAGTAAAAATCTTCAATGAATCAAACAACCATAGAAAATTTATGGATAGAAATTCCATGCTTGACTAATAAGAGTATTAAACAGTAGGAATATACTACCGACCACCTGACCAGGATAGTGACTGTGATTGTGAAATGCTCAGGGAGATTAGAGAGGCTACAAAACAGAAAACACAATAATAATGAGGGATTTCAATTATTCCCATATTGACTAAGAACGTGTTACCTCAGAACAGGAGGCAGAGATAAAATTTCTAGATTCCATTAATGACTGCTTCTTGGAGCAGCTACTCCTGGAACCCACAAGGGGAGAGGCAATTCTTGATGTAGTCTTAAGTGGTGCACAGGATGTGGTCCAAGAGGTAAATATAGCCGAACCACTCGATAATAGCATAATGTCATTAAATTTAACATCCTTGTAGGGGGAGAAATACCAAAGAAGCCTACCACAGTAGCATTTAATCTCAAGAAGAAAACTGCACAAAATGAGGACACTAGTTGAACAGTCACAAGGGAGACATGCCTGTAAGCTTCATGGAAACTTTTAAAAAACACCATAATAGAGGCTCAAATTACAGTAGAACCTCAGAGTTAGGAGTCTGTAATGCTGAAATGTTCGTAATTCTGAACAAAATGTTTTGGTTGTACTTTCAAAAGTCAATGTTTAGTTGTAAACTTAATACAGCTTTGAAACTTTATTATGCAGAAGAAAAATGCTGATTTTAACCATCTTAATATAAATGAAACAAGCACAGAAACAGTTTCCTTATCTTGTCAAATCTTTTTTTTTTAAACTTTCCCTTTTTTCATTAGTAGTTTATATTTAACACAGTACTGTACTGCATTTCCTTTTTTTTTTTTTTTTTTGGTCTGTGCTGCCGCCTGATTACGTATATCCAGTTCCCAAATGAGGTGTGTGGTCATGGGCGGCAGGTATAATAGGCCAGGGGAAGCTAAGCATCCCCAAACCAAGGCTGTGGCCCCACCCATGCTCCACCCCAAAGCCCCGCCCTCACTCCCCCTCACCCCCAAAGCCGGTGGTGGACCAAGCCAGGGATCAGGGCGGCCGGGGCATCTAGGGTGGGCTGGCTGGCGGCCTGGGTCTTGGGGTGGCTGGGGCGGGCATGTTGGTACTTGGGGCAGTTCGGCCGGGGCTCCTCCAATCCATGGGGGGGGGGCCCTCCGGCGGGAAGGGGGGTGGTAGAGGCTAGCCTCCCTGAGGGGGGGGGGGGTTCATGTGCTGCCCATGTGTGTAGTTGATCGGTCAATTCGGAACTCTGGTGTTCATAACTGAGATTCTACTGTATATTTATACTACTGTATATGTATACCCCAAATTAAAAAAACAGTCAGGACCAAAAAACACCATGATGGCTAAACAACGTGAGTACAGTAGAGACAAAAAGACATCCTTTAAAAATTCGATATCAAATCCAAAAGGACTATACATTCTGGCATGTCAACTGTACAAGTATAATTAGGCAGGCCAGAACGAATTTGAAAAGCAACTAGCAAAGACAAAAAAAAAAAAAAAGTGGTCTATTTTTGTGAGTACATCAGAAGCAGGAAGCCTGACAAACAATCCATAGGACCATTGGGTAATCAAGGTGCTAAAGGAGCACTCAAGGAAGACAAGGCCATTGCAGAGAAGTTAAATGAATTCTTTGCATTGGTCTTCACTGCAAAGGATGTGAGGGAGATTCCAACACCTGAGCCACTTTTTAGGTGACAAATCTGAGGAATTGTCCCACACTGAGGTGTCAGTAGAGGAGCTTTTGGAACAAATTGATAAATTAAACAGTAATAAGCCACCAGGACCAGATGGTATTCACCCAAGAGTTCTGAAGGAACTCAAATATGGCATTGCAGAACTACTAACTGTGGTATGTAACCTATCACTTAAATCAATCTCTGTACCAGATTACTGGAGGGTAGCTAATGTGAAGCCAATTTTTTAAAAAGACTCCAGAGGCAATCTTGGTAATTACAGGCTGGTAAGCCTCACTTTAGTACCAGACAAATGTACTATAGTAAAAAACAGAATTATCACATACTTAGATTAACACAATATGTTGGGGAAAAGTCAATATGGCTTTTGTAAAGGGAAATCATGCCTCACCAATCTATTAGTATTTTTTTAGGGGGTCAACAAGCATGTGGACAAGGGTGATCCAGTGGACATAATGTACTTGGATTTTCAGAAAGCCTTTGAGAAAGTAAGGAGTCATGGGATAAAAGAGAAGGACCTCTGAGGGATCAGTAACTGGTTAAAAGACAGGAAACAAAGGATAGGAATAAACTGTCAGTTTTAACTGGGTGGAAAGAGGCAAAGGGCAGGGTCCCTCAGGGACCTGTACTGGGACCAGGGTTGTTCAACATACTCATAAATGGTTTGGAAAAAGAGATAAACCGTGAGGTGGGAAAGTTTGCAGAGGATACGAAATTACTCAATATAATTAAATCCATAGCTAGTGGCAAAGAGTTACAAAGGTGCCTTAAAACTGGTTGCCTGGGCAACAAAATAGCAGATGAAATTCAATTCTGATAAGTGCAAAGTAATGCACACTGGAAAACATAATCCCAAATGTACAGACAAAGTGATGGTATCTAAATTGGCTGTTACCACTGAAGAAAGAGATCTTGGGGTAATTGTGGATAGAATGTGCTCATGTCCATCAGCAGTCAAAAAGCCAACAATGTTAGGAACCATTATGAAATGGATAGATAATAAGACAGAAAATATCATAATGCCACTATATAAATCCATGGTACGCCCACACCTTGAATACTACAGGCAGTTCTGGTCATCCCATCTCAAAAAAGATATATTAGAACTGGAAAAAGTACAGAGAAGGGCAACAAAATAATTAGGTGTATGGAACAGTTTCCATATGAGGAGAGACTAAAAAGACATGACTGTTCAGCTTGGAAAAGAGACAACAAAGGGGGGAGGGAATATGATAATGGTCTATAAAATCATGAATGGTGTCGAGAAAATGAATAAGCTAGTGTTATTTACCCCTTCACATAACACATGAACCAGGGGTCACCCAGTGAAATTAATCAGCAGCAGTTTTAAAACAAATATAAGCAGTGGTGAGCTGGAGCCAGTTCGCGCGAACCGGTTGTTAAATTTAGAAGCCGGTTTAGAACCGGTTGTTAAAGGGATGGGCAAACTCCGGCCCGCGGGACCGTCCTGTCCGGCCCGCCTGAGCTCCCGGCTGGGGAGGCTCCCCCGGCCCCTCCCCCGCCTTCCCCCCTCTCACAGAGCCTCAGCGTGCCGCGCCGCCGGCGCCAGCGCTCTGGACCGCTCCTGGGCAGCTCTGCAGCTCCTGCCGCTTTGAGCAGCATGGTAAGGGGGTGGGGCTGCGAGCTCCAGCGGGCCGCACGGCATCCATACACACTGCCCTGAGCAGCATGGTAAGGGGGCCAGGCCAGGGCTGGGAGGAGGGGTTGGATAAGGGGCAGGGAGCAGTTAGAGGGGGCGGAGGTTCTGGGGGGCGGTCAGGGGATGGGGGGCGGGTTGGGTAGGCGTGGGAGTTCTGGGGGTCTGTCGGGGTGGTGGTGGATGGGGTCGGGGCAGTCAGGGGACAGGGAGAGGGGCGAGTTGGGTAGGGGGTGAGGTCCTGGGGGGCAGTTAAGGTGGGGGGGGTCTCGGGACGGGGTGGTCAGGGGACAAGGAGCGGGGGGGGTTGATGGGTTGCGGGTTCTGAGGGGCGCAGTCGGGGGCAGGACGTGGGTGAGGGTCAGCTGGGGGGGGGCAGGCTGTTTTGGGAGGCACCGCCTTCCCTACCCGGCTCCCAATACAATTTTGCAACCCCGATGTGCAGGGCCGGCTTTAGGAAGTGCGGGGCCTGATTTGAACAGTTTCGACGGGGCCCCGGCAGGGATGACTAAAAAAAAACACGTAAAAAAACACGTGGGGCTTGTACTCACTGGGCGGCGCTCTGAGTCTTCGGCGGCGGGTCCTTCACTCGCTCCGGGTCTTCGGCGGCACTGAAGGACCCGCCGCTGAAGTGCCGCCGAAGACCCGGTAGGGAACCGGTTATTAAGATTTTGGCAGCTCATCACTGAATATAAGTAAGTATTTTTTCATATAAACACAGTCAACCTGTGGAACTCATTGCCAGGGGGATGTGGTGAATGCCAAAATTGGTTCAGAAAAGAATTAGATAAATTCATGGAGGATAGGTCCACCAATGGCTATTAGCCAAGATGGTCAGGGATGGAACCTCATGCTCTGGGTGTCCCTAAACCACTGACTGGATCACTGGATACATTGCCCTGTTCTGTTCACTCCCTCTCAAGCATCTGGCACCAGCCACTGTTGGAAGACATGATACTGGGTTATATGGACTATTGGTCTGACCCAATATGGCTACTCTTATGTTCTTAAATAAATAGGAGACAACTGAGAGCAAAGTTTTTTTTCCAGGTAGAACGAATGAGGAGACAGTTGCAAAGATTTACTGTGTAGTATCTGGTAACATAGTTAAAGCATTAGTTCCCATCTTTCACACTCCTTTTAAATAAGTCATATTGCCTTTAATAAGCTTGATAATCTTCAGCCAGCCATTTATGAAAGGGCTTGGAAAGAGATATCTTTAAATACATCCTCAGTAAACAGATGTACTACAGGCTACTGGGAGAAAGGTCTGCATGCCTGCCACTATGGCAGAGGACAGAGGGCGAAAAAACCTTCTTGCATCCAAAAGCAACACCCAAACCCTTCCCAGGCAGCTCCAGGGATCAAACAACCTGGCTTTGAAAGAGTAAGGAAAGCACTCTGGTATTGACATGTAAATGTTCACTCCCAGTGCACTAACCATAGGAATCCTGAAGGAGAGCAGAATGCCTAGCGTATTTATTTATACACTGATACCCAGACTCACAGGTGCTGACTTTTCTTTTGCCCGGTGGGTGCTCCACTCCTGCTCCACCCCGAGGCCCCGCTCTCATTCCCCCTCTGCCACCTCCCCCGAGGCCCCTCCGTCCTCCTGCCTTCTTCCACCCCCGAGTGCCTTCCGCAAGCCCCAGGACACCGCCAAACAGCTGATCAGTGGCCAGTCCTGGGTCCGCAGAACCACTGTGGCTGGTGGTGTTGAGCACCACCTATTTTTTTTCCATGGGTGCTTGAGCCCCAGAGTACCCCTGGAGTCAGTGTCTATGCCCAGACTACTCTCCCTGATAGTTCACAGAAGAGCTTTTTTGTTTGTCTGGAACATGCAATGCTTTGGGGATTGTTCTTCAATTCTCTGAGCTCTTTTCTATGTGCTTTCTGGTACCAAATGAGATTTGAAAAACTGGTTCAAAAACAGGTGAGTAAATACCTTTGTGACAGGCATCAGTCAGAGTTTTTTAGGCCTTGTCTACACACAAAAGATGCACCAGTTTCATGTGGACACTCCTATACTGGCTTAGAGAGTTCCTTATATTCATTTTAAGTGTATGTGAGAATCAAGCCTACAATATTCTAACCATTAAATCACTTTTTTTACAAGTACCTGAAAAACATAAACAACAATCAAATAAAAAGATATCTTAACAACCACAGAGACATGGTAGAATGGAGAAAATTCTTGTCCCATTAGCAACTATTGGAGGAAAAAAGCAGACAGTTTCATAGCTGTTAAGGTAGTTTATATTTTTGTTTCTCAATCTGACTGTAGAGGCAACCAAAACACTTTCAACAAATTACAGTAGAATTTACTCTGAAAAATAAACTATTATGTAATGCCTTATTCTTCAACAGATCTGCTACTTGTGTGTATTCAGAATCCTTTCTACTGACATTGATAGAATTAGTTTTTACTGTTTTTAATGGTTAGCCCTGTAGAGCCATTACAGCTAACAGAGTTGAATTTAACTGAATTCCTTCTTGCGCATCAACAGAATTATTTACAAAGTTCTAGTCACAAGACAGATCTGCAACACCCACTGTAGGTCAGCAACCATTGAAGACAAAGGGGTGGCAGAGTTGTAATAGAGGGCATAATTTGGTCTGCAGACCTTTATTACTGCTGATGTACAAGGAGGAAACAACGCAGTTTGACATTTGGATCTTAGGCAGAGTTTGCAGGGGTGGCAGTTAGGAAAGCCATTTCTTCACTTGTAAAGTAAGCACAGTTTACCTGCTGCTCCTATAAGCAGATCTGGTGGTTGCAGGTTGCCTAATAAGTTAATAGCAAGGAGGCAGTAAAAAGTAAACAAAACCAGCAGGAAAAATGTTCTCTGTGCTTCAACTGCCTTCCTTTGAACCCTCCTTTGTAAGAGTGACCTCTGGAAGTTCCCTTCACACTCCTCCCCCTCACACCGTCTAACAGCAATGATTCCTCCAAAAAAGCTCCAGTTCTCTCTCTTCTGCACTCCACTCCCAGAAAACCCCCTGCAGAGTGGCCAGCTAAGGGCTTGTTTACATGGGGACACTCATGAAAGTTAAAGTGAATCAATTACAGATGTGAAGTCAATGCCATACCTTCAAGCACGTTGCACCACTCCCACTCCTCATGGATGCTTTCATTCAAGAGTAAAGTGGCTTTAGTTCACAGTAACTTAATCCTCCTCCAACTCAGATTGTTCTGCTTGGTTTGAGACTGGATCAAGCACAGCAAGCAGCTGATCAAAGTTATTGGTAGCCTGGGGACCCAACTCAACAGAGCTCTTTTCCAATCTCTGGAAGCAAGGAGATTGGCTGCGGTGTGTGGGAGAGAAATAACCTCGGGTAGGAGAGGAGGGATTAAGTAAAAGGTGAGATGGGACCAAGCTGGCTAAAAAACCCAAACTTGGGTGAAATCTTTCAGTCAAAAGTTACTATTTTTGAAAATAAATAATTTTACAGAACGAGGCTTCCAAAATTTTTCCTTGCTACTTTCAAAAATGGAATAATAAAACTGCTTCTGCAATTTCTTTGTTCAGTAAAAATCATTTTAAAATCATTATTTTTTATCAAAAGAAATGGGTCCATTTGTAACCTTGGAACATGAAGCTTCAACATTTTGAAGATTTTCACACTTTAAACAAACAAACAAACAGCTCCAGATGGGGACACTTACACATTGAAGTTTGCGTAGGGCAGCAAAATACCTAACTCTGATCCTGTATCTAGAGGCAAGTACAAAAATAAAACCAAATTCTCTGAGCATTAAGGGAGAGTTGGTGCTGGCCTTGGGAAAACTGCAAGAAGCTTTGAATGTACACGTTCATCCCAGGCATGGTTAAATCTAATGACTATTAGGAACAGAAAAGGACACACCAAACCTCTCATTTCAAAAAATGGAGATTACCACCCTTTCTGCTAAAGGGATAACCTTCCTTACATAAAAGTCACTGTATATTAAGACACCTGTTAACTCAGCAGTTCAAAAGAATTAACTCCTCCTCACATTGAATAACCTGCAGTTACAGTAAATTAAACCTGCAGTTGTGCAATGCCTGTAGTAGATAGTGGCTGCCAAATCCTGGCCCTGCTCAGGTGAAACTCCCCACTGCAATAAAGGTTTTTCGTCCATTGTTTAGTCCCTTTTGACCGAATTCACTTTCACCACCCCTGAGTAAGGAAGGGGACATTTTGTGTCTGTGACAGTGAGTGCAGATAGAGGGGCCAAAGTCAAGTCTGACATAACTCCAGTGGTGTTACACAAGGGAGGGATTTGACAGAGTGCTGAGCAAGAAGCCCAGTGTAATCTGGTCAGAGTAGTAGTTATTATCACTTCTCTCCTAAATAAAGATCAAAGTTAATTCACTTAAGGGTCCTTTATCATTCCTACAGATGCAACTCTGGCAACTACAGGTTAGGATCAAACTACCACGAACCCACCCTGATTACTGTAAACAATGGAGTGTGGGCTTCCAGCTGGTGAGCTAGCAATCTGTTCTGTACCATCCTATTAGTGTCTTAAATGTGACCAGTGAAGACGAAAGCTTTTTCACTAGCCATTTTCTGTCAGATTTGCTTCCTCATCCTTTAGGGATTGGAAGAAATGTCAGAAGTTAGTAGTGGTGTCAGCCTGCTATAGGGTTGCCAACCCTCCCGGATTGGCCAGGAGTCTCCTGGAATCGACCTCCTGGTGGCTACTGAAATCAATCCAGGAGATTTTAATAGGCTGCTAAAAGTCCAGTCGGCGACGCAGTGGGGCTAAGGCAAGCTCTCTACCTGCCCTGGCTCTGCGCGGCTCCTGGAAGTGACTGGCACATCCCTCTCGCTCCTAGGCGCAGGGTCTCTGCGTGCTGCCCCCGCCCCGAGTGCTGACTCTGCAGCTCCCATTGGCCAGGAATTGTGGCCAATGGGAGCTGCTTCCCAACTGTACACCATCATGTATGTATAAGTGAAATATAATGAATCCTTATTTAATGCTGTCTTACCAACAGGTTATCCTATAAATGGTGAGAAATATTATAGATTTAGTGCTGGTTTGGCCCCACAAGTTACAGAAGAAGAACCAAGAGTCTGGATCTCCTGTTCTTTAGGATGCTGGCTGTATTGCCACTTCTTGCATGAAAGCAGAAGTAGCAGCACAATACTTACTCTTGTCATTAACATGCCATCCACTGGAATTTGCAGAGTACAGGAAACACTCATCTTTAGGGCTGTTGCAAATGTAAACTGAAAGGCACTGACAAATGTGTACAGTGGGGCCTCGATTTACACGGTGGTTACGTTCTTGAAAAAAACACTGTGCAAATAGAAATTGCTTAAAAAGATACCAATGGTTGATGGGAAATGAGGGTTTAGGTTCCAGGCTCACAAGATGACCTCCCTAATATATCCAATACAGGTTTTATTAAAAAATTTTAATAAAATTTAAACTTGCTACTATCCTTTACTGATGTTAAGGATGAACTTGATATGATGATAATGCTGATGTTGTTGAAGTCAGAAGTCCGAGAGTTCATCTGGGGTATCTAGGGAGGCCAGGGAGTGTGGAGCAGTGGCATAGCCAGGTGGGACACTTGGGGGGGCGGGCATGATGGGGGCGGGGGAGGAGAGACAGGAGGGATGGAGCAGGAGGGATCGGGGCCGCCTCCCCTCACCCCCTCCAGCTGGCCTTGCGGGGAGCGATGGACACTCTGTCCAGGGGCCCCACGGACCCAGGCGGGCAACCGGGGAGCCGGATTGGGGGCTTGCCCTGCTCTGCCTGCCTGGTGCTCAAGACGGGGAGTGGGATTGGGGCGCGGGGACTTGCCCACTCCCCAGCTGGAATGCCAGGCAGGTGGAGTGGGGTAAGCCCCCGTGCCCTGACCCTGGTCTCCGGCTGGAATGCCAAGCAGGTGGAGCGGGGCAAGCCCCTATGCCCCGATCCTGCTCCCTGGCAGGAGCGCCAGCTGGAGCTGGGCGAGCCCCTGACCCCGCTCCCTAGCAGGAACGCCAGCCAGAGCTGGGCGAGCCCCCGACCCTGCTCCCTGGCAGGACCGCCAGCCGGAGCTGGGCGAGCCCTCGATCCTGCTCTCCATCTGGAGCGCTGGGAGGGCAGGTGGAACTAGGCGAGCCCCCGACCCCAGTCCTAGGCAGGAGCGCTGGGCTGGTGGAGCAGGGCAAGCCCCCGTGCCCCAACCCCGCTCCCCGGGTGCGCGCCTGGGGCGGGGGGGCCCTGGCCAGAGTATCTATCACCCTATGCAAGGCCGGCTAGAGGGGGTGAGGGGAGGCAGCCCCAATCCCGCCTGCCTCCCCTCCCCCACCCCCACCATTGCCCACCCACCCGAAGTCCGGGCCCACCCAAGTGTCCCATCCTGGCTACGCCACTGATCTACACATCTTGGTGACCGCGCCACACCGTGTAAAAATGAATTCATGTGTACTCCTTTAAGCTTTGGGAGATGTGGGTTCAATTCTCTGCTCTGTCATGGACTTTCCTGTGTTATTTGTGCTTACTCACTCTGTGCACCAGTTCCCCATCTACTAAATGAGATGAGCAGCATTCCTGTACCTCACGGCAGGATTGTGAGGTGCTTGGATACTACAATAATGGGGGTTGGGGCATTTAAGAACTTAAAAGAGATGGATTGATTGCAGGGGTAGCCAATGTTAAGGCCAGCTCTGATATTTTCAAATCACATTTGGCATCCCTAATATAATGTGTATAATCTTTTTAAAATAAAGGGAAAACTAGACACTGATCAACAAGAACATTCAGACAGAAGCTAAATTGTGGATATGCCCCACTTCGTATCAAATGGCTCATACCAGAAGGTTACAATGTCAATCTCAGGGCAAGGCTACCACAGAATTTGGGAAATAGTGATATTGTGGACAACTACCCCCCAACTGGCTATTATATTTTGTTAGAAAAAAAATTGCCTATAGCACATAAAAAGTAAGACAGAGGACAGACAGGTTTATCTGCATCTTGTTATCATTTCATTTAGGAAGGCTGGTACTTGAGAAAATGCACAGTCGTACTTTTTCCAATCAAGGATGACCATTCCTGACGCATTGTGTATCAATTTTCTGAAAAGCGTCTGACTTTTTCTCAGAGGTAATATATTTGCTGGTACAGCCGGGGATGACAGGAATGTAGTTTCATACATAGTACGTTAGTCATTTGCTTTACCTGCCACGTCAGCCATGTTGTTTTGGACAGAAACCCAAAATGACAGACATGACTGAGCCAGCTGCTGGAGCAAATACTGCTTCCCCGAAAAACTGATCTTACACAACAACACTGCAGCATGGTGGCAGTCCCTGAGGATTACAGCATCACTGCTGACCTTTAGTTAACCCTTCGGAGCACCGTACAGCAAACAAGATTGCCAGAAAGTTTAACGAGCTGCTTGTTGAAAAATAATGACAACTTTCTGCATTCAGAGGCACAATGCTATGTATTTACTATATCACTATTACTGTAAATATTTTTCTAGTAGTTGAAAATACAATTCTCTCTCAAAGTAGATTTGAAAATTTACAGAATACGTTTAACTAAGAACAGTGTATTAATAAACTATTTGTTGTGGTTCCAGCATAACAAATTCCCTCAACTCCGCTTTAAAAAAAAAAGAAACAACAAATTTTAAAAAAACCTTTCAGAGTTTTGGAAAAAAAACAGACTCCATCAAAGCATTAGGAGACAACAATGCAGCATCAATATCTTCGAGAAATATAACTTTAGGAACAGAGTAATCACAAAACATTTTTTATAGTTACTCCTTTAAGTCAATGGGCCTGACTCTTAGCTGGTATAAATCAGCATAACTCAGTGTGTACACTGAATTTAGATGCAGTGTGTTTAATTTATGGTATAAAGTATTTACAGAATATCAACTGCCACATATTTTTTTAAGTTAATATTTATAGCGCTCAAAGTGCCACACTGAAAGCCCTGGAGAATGAATTTTTCTGTTTATCACTACCCTAAGTATAGAATGGCAAGCCAACCTTCCTGGTGGACTCCTGTTTACAGGAGCAGTTTAATATTTTGAGGACCAGGCAGATGCATTTTTACCTGTCTCCACCCCTGGCCTTCCCGAAACTTGAATTTTCTATCTTGTTGTAATGCATATTAATTGCCAGTTAACGTGTTATTTATGCAATTGTAAATGTGAAACAGACACATCAGATGTTTGTTATAGGCTCAGCCTAAGAACATAAGAACATAAGAAAGGCCGTACTGGGTCAGACCAAAGGTCCATCTAGCCCAGTATCTGTCTACCGACAGTGGCCAATGCCAGGTGCCCCAGAGGGAGTGAACCTAACAGGCAATGATCAAGTGATCTCTCTCCTGCCATCCATCTCCATCCTCTGACGAACAGAGGCTAGGGACACCATTCTTACCCATCCTGGCTAATAGCCATTTATGGACTTAGCCACCATGAATTTATCCAGTCCCCTTTTAAACATTGTTATAGTCCTAGCCTTCACAACCTCCTCAGGTAAGGAGTTCCACAAGTTGACTGTGCGCTGCGTGAAGAAGAACTTCCTTTTATTTGTTTTAAACCTGCTGCCTATTAATTTCTTTTGGTGACCCCTAGTTCTTGTATTATGGGAATAAGTAAATAACTTTTCCTTATCCACTTTCTCAACATCACTCATGATTTTATATACCTCTATCATGTCCCCCCTTAGTCTTCTCTTTTCCAAACTGAAGAGTCCTAGCCTCTTTAATCTTTCCTCATATGGGACCCTCTCTAAACCCTTAATCATTTTAGTTGCTCTTTTCTGAACCTTTTCTAGTGCTAGAATATCTTTTTTGAGGTGAGGAGACCACATCTGTACACAGTATTCGAGATGTGGGCGAACCATGGATTTATATAAGGGCAATAATATATTCTCAGTCTTATTCTCTATCCCCTTTTTAATGATTCCTAACATCCTGTTTGCTTTTTTGACCGCCTCTGCACACTGCGTGGACATCTTTAGAGAACTATCCACGATGACGCCAAGATCTTTTTCCTGACTCGTTGTAGCTAAATTAGCCCCCATCATGTTGTATGTATAGTTGGGGTTATTTTTTCCAATGTGCATTACTTTACATTTATCCACATTAAATTTCATTTGCCATTTTGTTGCCCAATCACTTAGTTTTGTGAGATCTTTTTGAAGTTCTTCACAATCTGCTTTGGTCTTAACTATCTTGAGTAGTTTAGTATCATCTGCAAACTTTGCCACCTCACTGTTTACCCCTTTCTCCAGATCATTTATGAATAAATTGAATAGGATAGGTCCTAGGACTGACCCTTGGGGAACACCACTAGTTACCCCTCTCCATTCTGAGAATTTACCATTAATTCCTACCCTTTGTTCCCTGTCCTTTAACCAGTTCTCAATCCATGAAAGGACCTTCCCTTTTATCCCATGACAGCTTAATTTACGTAAGAGCCTTTGGTGAGGGACCTTGTCAAAGGCTTTCTGGAAATCTAAGTACACTATGTCCACCGGATCCCCCTTGTCCACATGTTTGTTGACCCCTTCAAAGAACTCTAATAGATTAGTAAGACACGATTTCCCTTTACAGAAACCATGTTGACTATTGCTCAAGAGTTTATGTTTTTCTATGTGTCTGACAATTTTGTTCTTTACTATTGTTTCAACTAATTTGCCCGGTACCGACGTTAGACTTACCGGTCTGTAATTGCCGGGATCACCCCTAGAGCCCTTTTTAAATATTGGCGTTACATTAGCTAACTTCCAGTCATTGGGTACCGAAGCCGATTTAAAGGACAGGTTACAAACCTTAGTTAATAGTTCCGCAACTTCACATTTGAGTTCTTTCAGAACTCTTGGGTGAATGCCATCTGGTCCCGGTGACTTGTTAATGTTGAGTTTATCAATTAATTCCAAAACCTCCTCTAGTGATACTTCAATCTGTGACAGTTCCTCAGATTTGTCACCTACAAAAGCCAGCTCAGGTTTGGGAATCTCCCTAACATCCTCAGCCGTGAAGACTGAAGCAAAGAATCCATTTAGTTTCTCCGCAATGACTTTATCATCTTTAAGCGCTCCTTTTGTATTTTCATCGTCAAGGGGCCCCACTGGTTGTTTAGCAGGCTTCCTGCTTCTGATGTACTTAAAAAACATTTTGTTATTACCTTTGGAGTTTTTGGCTAGCCGTTCTTCAAACTCCTCTTTGGCTTTTCTTATTACACTCTTGCACTTAAGTTGGCAGTGTTTGTGCTCCTTTCTATTTGCCTCACTAGGATTTGACTTCCACTTTTTAAAGGAAGTCTTTTTATCTCTCACTGCTTCTTTTACATGGTTGTTAAGCCACGGTGGCTCTTTTTTAGTTCTTTTACTGTTTTTCTTAATTTGGGGTATACATTGAAGTTGAGCCTCTATTATGGTGTCTTTAAAAAGGGCCCACGCAACTTGCAGGGATTTCACTTTAGTCACTGAACCTTTTAACTTTTGTCTAACTAACCCCCTCATTTTTGTATAGTTCCCCCTTTTGAAATTAAAGGCCACAGTGTTGGGCAGTTGAGGTGTTCTTCCCACCACAGGGATGTTGAATGCTATTGTATTATGGTCACTATTTCCAAGCGGTCCCGCTATAGTTACCTCTTGGACCAGCTCCTGCGCTCCACTCAGGATTAAATCTAGAGTCGCCTCTCCCCTTGTGGGTTCCCGTACCAGCTGCTCCATGAAGCAGTCATTTAAAGTATCGAGAAATTTTATCTCTGCATTTCGTCCTGAAGTGAAATGTTCCCAGTCAATATGGGGATAATTGAAATCCCCCACTATTATTGGGTTCTTAATTTTGATAGCCTCTCTAATTTCCCTTAGCATTTCATCATCACTATTACTGTCCTGGTCAGGTGGTCGATAATAGATCCCTAATGTTATATTTTTACTAGAGCATGAAATTTCTATCCATAGAGACTCTATGGAACCTGTGGATTCGCTTAAGATTTTTACTTCATTTGAATCTACACTTTCTTTAACATATAGTGCCACTCCTCCCCCTAGGGTGATTCATGACCAGGAATAAGTGACCTTCCTGTTATAAATATTTGTTAAGTGTCTACTTTAGCATTTACAATCAACAACTAAAACAGCAACCCAGTATTAAAAAAAAATAACGTCAACTTATCTTTTCAAATGTGAGGGACAGAAATTTACCAAAAAAGTAGAGTCTCACCTAGTCACATGACTCCAGGAGCTGGAGCTTTAAGAAAAGCACCAAATATCATGATACTCACAATAAAGTAATGAAAGTTGGCAAAGTTGAGTTTAGACAAGGCTCCTGCCTCTAAAAAAATAACATTATTTTTTATTGGCTGCCATCTGCTTCCTGTGATGCAGGGTAAGTGGAGTCCACCTGCTTGTGCTGAGGTCCATGCATGGTTACCAGTATTTTATTTTTTTAAACAATATTGAAAGAGGTAATTTCTCTAAACAAAGGGCTGCGAGGGCCCCTTCTACCTCAGTGGTTTGTGTGCACTGTGGAGTTTTAGGTTATTTTATCTTCTCTTTCTCCAGTTACAGTGTTTTTGTTAACAGAATGTAATATTTAGCTACAGATAATCAATCACAGAGCATGGATAGCATATTATGGACACAAATCATTCAAAGCAATGGTCATGTCAAATAGTTTGAAACTATCCATAGCCTGAAATGTGTTGCCAAACAATACTGAAGTCATTTAGAAAAAATGAAAAAATTAATAAGACTCAGTTTGTGAAACAAACAGAACAAGGTGCTAAATTCACTGAATGAAATGTTTCCTGCAAATAGTTCACCAAGCAAGGGAAACAGACTAGAAAGAACAAATGAATTAGTTTCACTAAGCTAAAGGCGAGGTCTTCCCTTCCGTATCCTTTGTTCTCTCCTCCCATGCCTACCCCCTTCTATCCATCTTCAGACCTTTTAAACTAATTTGTCTAGCATTATTTCTCTCCTCTCCTCTCTTTGGACAGTAGCATCTCCTTCCTTCTTATTCTCTTTTTCACATGTAGAGGTAGGAGAGAAAGAATTCATTCTCTACATCAATTCTATACCTAGCTTCTCTACAGACGCTGCAACAAGGATGACCATTTGTGATGACAATGTGTGTGGTTTGAACACCTGTTCACTAGGACTTAGTCAAAGACCAGCTAACATTTAACTACTTTGTGTTTTCCCCTTGTATTGTATTTTACTTTACAAAGGATACCTTATTTCCAAACCTGTTGTGTTGTTTCAGTGTAACACCTCATATCACGCTCAATCAATCAATCAATCAATCAATAATGAAACTAACTTAAGAGCATGAATTTTGAAGTTTTGATTTCAGTAATGTAACTACTGTGCTAATTTGAATCACAGATGTGTTACACTAGTAATGTCTATTTCTTACGATGAAGGTCCCTAGGTCATAATATGAACTGGAGCCATACATAAAAATGCTGTGGTCATGAATTTAGCTGTGTACGACAAAAATTGCTGAAACAGAGTGATACTCTTATTGTCTATTAAGTAGCATTAACTATAAATGAATCCAAACCCCACAATATATAAATCCCATGTCCCCCCAGATAAATCAATTTACACCTTCAGAAAAGGTTTCTATGCACCTGCTTGTTCCAGGCTGACAATATTGAGGCAAAGAGCTAAAAAAATTGCTCTGCACTTCTAAATTATATCTAACCAAAAAAGTATATTTAGTGAGCACTGAAAGTTATACAGAAGTGGGTGTTCTAGATTTACTGTATGAATGGTCTCTGTAACATAGACCAATTGTCATATGCAATTTGCAAAAGACTCCTGGCACTTTGAGCAAGGAGATTTTCCCTAATTCATATAATCAGACAGAGAGAAGTTATAACATTTTAATCAATCTGTGAGGTCCAGCTGGGAAGCTCCATTACAAAGCATTGTCATGCCCAGCAGGAACTTGCAGACTCTGGGAGACTGGAATGGTGCTGCACTTTTCAACAATAGCCATGGCAGATTAATAACTACTAAGTTAAACAAAAGACTGTTTCCTCCCCTAGACATTTGCATAGTACATCAAGTTAGTATGTTAAAGTACATTTTCTCTCTGTAATGGCATCAGCTGCTACAGGAGCCATCTGAGAGTGAATCAAGTCAGATCAGGGAAGACCCTGTATATTAAACACCTGGCTTCTCAACTGGAGGTGAAGCCAGAGCTCATCCTCTCAGGGCCTGTCTACACTAGGATAAAAAGCACATCGCCAGATTTCACCTAGACCAGCGGCGGCCAGTACGTCCCTCAGCCTGCGCTGCTTCCAGCAGCTCCCATTGGCCTGGAGCAGCGAACCACGGCCAATGGGAGCTGCGATCGGCCGAACCTGCGGACGTGGCAGGTAAACAAACCGGCCCGGCCCACCAGGGGCTTTCCCTGCACAAGTGGCGGAACAAGTTTGGGAACCACTGACCTAGACCAACTAATAATATGTGTTAAAATACAATTTGCCCTGTGTAGACTAGAGATCTAAAGAATGTTAACAAACATGTTTTTAAATACATCTTTTACCCTAGTGTGGATAGGCCCTGATGAGTAAAATTAGAGCTTCTATCACTTGTATTTTAAAATCCTTTCAATCCTTGATAATTTTAAAGATACTACTGGAAGTGAAGAGCAACATCATCATCCCTCATTGCCTCTAATTCAGAAGGCCTCTGGTGTTAATTCCAGCAATGGAGAGAAGACGATAGAAGAAGGATAAAATAAATTAGAACCAAAGACCCAGCAGAAAAAAAAATGTATATTTTTAAAAATAGCATATATTGGCACAAACACAAGGTACATACAATGAAATCTACATCCCTTAAGTAGAATTCTTTTAAAATTCAAATTACAAATCTGTGAACTAGATAGAATATTTCTTGAAGCAATTATAATAATTCTAATTAAAATGCGGCTATTGTGCAGTAATATCAATTAGCTCTTTAAAAACCTAATTAATAATTTATCAAGGAGACAACTCAATAATTCAGCAGAGGCAGTAAAAGAGATCTTTCATTTTATACCCACTACTACAGGGAACAAATTTCATTTAGAACTATATGGTTGACATAAACTGGTATAGCTCCACTGATTTCAGTGGAGTTACACTGATTCACATCAGCTGAAGACCCGGCCTTGCCAAATTAAGAGTTTTTTCTCTAATTCTCCTATTATCCTGTATAAGTGTTAGTTGCCTGTCTACTTTGATATATAATCATGAAAGTAACAATTTATGGTTATGATATGATTCGTACAAGGGCTGTATTATACAGGTTCTATTTTGCTGTAGAAATGAATATCAGTAAAAATGAAGCAGAGATTTTTGGGGGGGAGGGCAGAGGAGAATTGGAATAAAAAATAGGATGTATGCAATCAAAATCATTTTAAACTACTAGTAACTAAGTATCTAGATGAATTAGCAATGAGAGGAAGCATGAGAGGAACAAGAAGGGGATAGGAAAGTACCCCTGAAAGAAATTTTTGAAAAACAGGCAAACGATTGGCATGGCTTTCAAGCATCTGACAGTGGCAAGTGGTGTTTCAGAGAAATCTAAGATGGTAAATTCCTCCTCACAGAGGCATTGGCAATCTACAGTACATTCCAGTAGGAGCATGATAGAAACTGCCAGACAAAAAGTCATTCAGAAATGTCAAGAATTCTTTGTTCCATGCAAGAATGTCTATTGGGAAAGACATTATCTTAGCAATAAACAAAAAACTTCCTTTAACATTAGTTAAGTTTGCTTACATCAATAAACTATTAGGAAAATAGGAGGGGTAAAGTTAGGAAACACAAAGTCAAGGATTAAAAATTTGCAAAGTCAAACACTCTCAAGTTAGGAAATGCCAGAATAAACATTGCCCATTCAAATTTAATTGCCGCCTTGCACGTATGCATTATGATACAGCCTTTAATTACATGGTTCCCTCCCCCCACCCAGTCCCCACAGACACATAGAGGACCCCTGTTTCATTCAGTACACAGCATGGGCAGCAGGTGGAGCCCCTCTCCCCCATGGCCGGAGCCCCAAGCGCTCCCCCCCCCCCCCCCCCACCAGAGAAGCCCTGGGCTAGCCGGAGCCCTGCCATCCACTCCTCCCCTCCCCTACCAAGACCCCAAGATGACCTGTGGGAAAAGCTTGCATCTCTTCTAAAGAACCTGAACTTTTTATATGCGCCATGCAGGTTCTGGGGCAGCTGAGGCGGTGGTATGTGTTATTCAGCTTCCTGGGTTCATCAGTAATCTCACTGGAGTCCAGGAAGATTACTGATGAATCCAGGAAGCTGAGTAGCACATACCACCTCCTTAGCTGCTCCAGAACCTGCATGGCGCATAATAATAAGCAAAAACTTCCCCGCAACCAGCGGCCACAGCTGAGCCAGGGCAGGCTTAGCCCTGGCTTATTATACCCGCCGCCTACTACTGGGGATGAATCAGGGCTGTGTAGGAGGCTGATGTCTGTAGGACTTCTGACTCATGTGCTGCAGAAGTTGGAAGGTTTGTAGTAAATGAGGCAGGGGATGGCAGGAAGAGAAAGGACGGTCTCATGATTAGGGCAGTTGAATGCCATCCTGGGGAATTGGATTCTACCCTGCCTCTGCCACAGAATTCCTATGTGATGCTGGGCTAGTTACAGACTTTTCACACATAGTCACTTCTGCATGTAATTAAAAACTATCACAATGCATAGCACAAATGAACTGCATTTAGGTTGCATGGGCATTGTTCATTCTGGCAGTTCCTAATTTGAGAGTGCTTAACTTTGCAACCTTTAAATCCTTAATTTTGTATTTACTATTTTTTATGGCTTAATTTATTGATGAGAGAAACCTTAAATGTTAAAGAAAGTTTTTTGTGTCTGTGAATTTTCTCAGTTTTTAGTGGAAGATGATATTTTATACATATGCTATTTGAATAACAAAGTACTTACACATTTATTCTCTTAATTTGTATGTTATTGCCATTGTTATAGGATTGGCAAAAAAATTATAATTTCAATGGATAATAAATGGTTATTTTTAAGAATTTATTAAAATTATTTTGATCAATTTAAATTTTCACAGTTGCAGGAAGTTATGTGGGGGGGAAACCAGACAATTATTTAATGACAGTACATATAGACATTCAAAAAGTTAAAGTTTTATAACCAGTAAAACACAAATTATCAAAATAAACAGAGTAAATATCCTTAAATCAAACTCTAATAAGCTCTCAAGCAGCATTTTTCTAATTTTGCCTATCTGCAAATTTCAATCATAATCTGTGGAAATATTTTGTCTGTTTGAGCATGTACAGTGAAATTGACCTTTACTGACATTTAACAATAAAAACCCCAATCCTTCTAAGCCTCCTTATAGATTTATAGATTCCAATGCCAGAAGGGACCATTATCATCTAGTCTGACCTCTTGTCTAACACAGGCCATAGAACTTCTCCAAAATAATTCCTAGAGCAGATCTTTTAGAACAGTGGTTCCCAAACTTGTTCCGCCGCTTGTGCAGGGAAAGCCCCTGGCAGGCCGGGCCGGTTTGTTTACCTGCTGCGTCCGCAGGTTCGGCCAATCGCGTCTCCCCGTGGCCGTGGTTCGCTGCTCCAGGCCTATGGGAGCTGCTGGAAGCGGTGGCCAGTACATCCCTGCACAAGCGGCGGAACAAGTTTGGGAACCACTGCACTACGGAGTCCTTGGTCAAATGATTAAAAACTCCCAGAAGGTTACTTTTATTTGGCTGTCATCCCCTTCAGGTGGGGATGTCTTCAAAAACCACAGGCAAGTCACCAATAGCAAATCAAAAAAAACTCACCAGGCCTACCCTGCCTCAGGGAGACTCTGACAGGCAACAGTCTTGTAAGCAGCTCCTGGCTCCACCCGGGCCTCTCTCACAGAGTGAGAGCCAACAGGGCCGGTGCAACCACTAAGCGAACTAGGCAGCCGCCTAGGGCGCCTAGTGGTTGAGGGCACCTAAAAGCCCGCTCAGGCGAGGAGCTGGAGTGGAGGTGAGCTGGGGTGGGGGGGCACGGGGAGGGCCGCCCGCAGTAACGGGGGGGGGGGCGCACAGGGGAACCGTTCCCCGCCCCAGATCACCTCCAGTCTGCCTCCTCCGTTGAGCACACAGCCCCTGCTCTAATTCTCCTCCAATCGGCGCTGCGAGCCTGGGAGGGGAGGAGAATTAGAGCGGCACCGGCATGCTCAGCGGAGGAGGTGGAGCGGAGGTGAGCTGGGGCCGGCTCCCCGGACGGGGTTAGCTGCCACGGGGGGGGGGGGGGGCTCCCCGGGCGGGCGGGGTTAGCTGTCGTGGAGGGGGGCTCCCCGGGCGGGATTAGCAGAGGAGGGTAGCTGCTGTAGGGGGGCGCTCCCAGGGCAGGGGGTGGCGGTGGGCGGGGTTAGCTGCGGCGGGGGCTCCTCTGGTGGGGTGGGCATGGTTAGTTGCCGCGGGGGGGCAGGGTTAGCTGGGTCGGGGAGTGGCGCAAGGTGGAAGTTTTGCCTAGGGCGCAAAACTGGAGAGCCAAAGGCCTGAGAGCCAAAGGCCTGTCCTCCTGTCCAGTCAGTCACTAACTGAACTGATCTCTCTCTTTTTAATCTCTCCACTATTCCTGACGCCTACTGCAGGTATAAGCAGGGTAGGGTTTATTTAGTTCCCAGAAGCTCCTTAATCTCTTCTGGGCCAATGTGGTGTTTGTAGATCCCATCACAAAGAGGTATGTATTGGATTGTCTCCATCTCTCTCACTTTTTGCATGCTGCTCATTGTGACGTTGTGCAGTCTACATGGTTTTATAAAAACATGATAATAAGTGAATATAATGTAACTGGGATAGTTTTATAAAAAATTTGATAATAAGTGACTATAATGCAAATGGGATATGCTTTGTGCAAAAGGTCTCTTGTAAGGTATCATTACAAAGCTCATAATCTACTGAGTGTGATCATCCTATTTGTAGAAATGTACCACTCTTGTATCTAAAACTAGAAATATAAAATGTAACTCTGAGGGCCTATTGTAATTATGTAAAGTGTGGGCCATTAATGATGGTTTGGAATCTTGATGACTCCCATTGTCTGCAGATGGCTGTTTACCTGTGAGTCTCCCTGTATATGTGTGTGCTGGCAAGTGAGTAATGAAGTCTTGCAGTGACATGTGATCATGTCACCTGAACTGGAATCCATCTTTAACCTGGTGCTTTTCCAGTGGGGGTGGGTGGAAACCCAGAGGGACAAAGGGTTCCCGCCTTATGCAAAAGATATATAAAGGGGTGGAAGAGAACAGAGAGGGAGAGGAGCCATCATGGAGAATCCCCTAGATATCACCTAAGCTGGAACAAAAGCTGTACCAGGGGAAAGAATTGTGCCCAGGCCTGGAAGGTGTCCAGTCTGAGAAAAACTTACTGAAGCATCTCTGAGGGTGAGGTTATCTGTATTTTGTTTGATTAGGCATAGATTTGCGCATTTTATTTTATTTTGCTTGTGACTTACTTTGTTCTGTCTGTTACTACTTTGAACCACTTAAATCCTACTGTCTGTATTTAATAAAATCACTTTTTATTTAGTAATTTACTCAGAGTATGTATTAATACCTGGGGGAGCAAACAACTGTGCATATCTCTCTATCAGTGTTATAGAGGGCGAACAATTTATGAGTTTGCCCTGCATAAGCTTTATGCAGGGTAAAACGGATTTATCTGGGTTTAGACCCCATTGGGAGTTGGGCATCTGAGTGCTAAAGACAAGCACACTCCTGTGAGCTGGTTTCAGGTAAACTTGCAGCTTTGGGACAAGTGATTCAGACCCTGAGTCTTTGTTAGAGCAGACTGGAGTGTCTGGCTCAGCAAAACAGGGTGCTGGAGTCCTGAGCTGGCAGGGAAAACAGAAGCAGGGGTAGTCTATGCACATTAGGTGGCAGCTCCCAAGGGGGTTTCTGTGATCCAACCCGTCACACTCATCTCCTTAGATTTTGAGCTCTTCAGGACAGAGACAATGTTTACTTTTAGGTTTTTACAGCACCTGGTACCATAAGGCTCCCATTCTGATCAGGGGCTCAGGATGCTACCACCATATGAAAAGGACGTGATCAAGGAAGTTCATCAAGTCGGGCAAGACTACAAATTAGAAATGCTATTTGACTTTTCAAAAAATTAACTGACCCAGGCTAAATGTAGAATTCCTGAAAGAAATGGCCTAGATGACTGAAAGTCAATGTGACTCATGTTCCTAAGTCACTTAGGAAATCCCACCCATTAAACATGAAGGTCATAAAAACAATTTTGTTTGAATGTCTGTGTCAGAAGTAATTATTGAATAAACTAGATGAAATCACCCCCTTCACTTTGCCTTCGTTACTTCATTGTCAGTATATTTTGTGCCTTGATCTTCTGGCTAACTTCAGAATTTTAAAAACGGACACCTTCTAGATCTGAACTGGCACTGGACTGTACAGTCAGTACAGCATGTTTTTGATCTGCACTATTCTTGAGCCAATTAATCTTACATTTGTCTAAGGATAAGATACTCTTTTCTTAGATGGATTAAAATTTATTGGGGTTCTGGGCACAAAGAACATTTGGAGTCCCCACCTCCTGGGGGCCCAGGGGTGCCAGAACTGGGGGGGTAGGAGGTTTGGACTATGACCCTCCCTTTTTAACTTGGGCAGGCACAGAATGGCAGCAGCATGGGTGTAGTTTGTGGGAGGTGGGGCATTGCCTACCCAAACTGCAAGCCTTGGGCCAGAGGTGACAGTAGGAGCGATGCCACATGTGGTTGCTGCTTCAGGTACAAAGCCCAGGCAGCAGTGGGGGCAGGCTGTCACCGGGAGCACGAGAGACCCGGCAGGGGCAGTCTAGCAGCAGAAGCCCGGAACAGGCACTGAGTAATACCAGGTGGAGTGTGGCGGCTGCTGAGGCGGGGCCAGTAGCAGTGGGAGCTGCACTGGTGGAGACCTCCCTAACTCCTCATGGCTTGTGACTTCTCGGGGCTCCCCGCCATCTCCCAGGCCAGGCCAGCGGCTCTTCTCCCCGCAGAGCATGTCTGCGGGCCCTGGGGAGGGGGCAGAAGGCCAGACTGGAGCCCCTGCCCTGGGGTCCAACAAGCAACGAGGTGGGGGCGGGGACATGGGCTGGGGACTGCTCTCGGGCACCTCAGCCCCAGCCCAGGGCAGGTGGAGGGTCTGGGGCTCCCCACAGCAGCTTGGGCTCCCTGGGCAGCTCTTACCATGGCCCATCTCTGTCTTCCAGCCTGGCCAGGGGACAGAGCCTTGAAGAGGAGGAGCAGGGGGCAGGGCCATAGTTCCGATGCCAGTGGCCCCCTACTTCTACCCAGTTTCCTGTGCTCCTCTGGGGGCTCCCAAATTGGCTGGGGCCCCTAGGCATGGACCCCATAAGCCCTGGTGTTAATCTGCTACTGTTCTTGATACAGTATATAGACTATTTATAAAAATTCTTACATTAAAACCTTTTATGAAACATGCAGGGTTTGTTGCTCCCCCCCTGTTTTCTTAAGCATGTAACAACATCAGTGCTCTGAGAGGAAGTCACATTATCAGCTAATGTGTGTTGTTGGGAAAATCCCTTTGATAAATGAAGTGAAAATACTCCCTGTCAATAAGTTGTTTTAGAAAAAGAAAAAAGTACTGCACTTGTTGAAAAACGTGTTACTTCCTGCTTCAAGTTGGTCTCGGACATAGCTGAATAGAAGGCAGCACTAAGAATAATTCCTGCATAAAAATATTCTTGCTCTAGTTCTGGTTTCTGATAGTCATGATCTGGCCCACACTTCATGCATTTCTGTCTGTATGACTCATAGCACAGTGCAAGTTCTTCAGCCTCTATCCTCAACAAGTGTCCAAATGCTAGAAAATGTGTGTGATCAATGGGGGCGGAGGAAGAGAGAGAGAGCAGTTATTTATGCTTGTGGAGTGCATGGCTCATGGAACTGGTAATAGGGTGTCTTGTTTGCTGTCAGCCCTGCATTAGTACTCACAAAGTCATTACCATCGGATGGTTGTTCAGTGACCTACATGAAACGAGTCCAGTCCAGACTATTCCCTAGTGGGCAGGTCTCCATATACAGTTGAAACTTCTGTTTGCTGCCTCAGCAAGAAGCAGTGTGGATAACAATTGATAAAAAAGTGGATTTTTAAAAAATTAAATTAGTTTTTTAATTTAAATTAAAAACAGATTTATTTAAAAAAAATAAAACCTATTTAAAATTTAATTTGAAATTGACAATGTATGCTCAGGCCTAAATTTATAATCTATTAAAATCATTTATATTAAATACAAAAAAGTATTAAGTAGTACATGTTTGCTGCCAAGATTTAAAGAAATTCAAAACAGTGAACTGATGGAAGTCACAGGGTAACAACCTCAAACCAGAGTTTGTTGAATTGCTAAATCAGCTTTTGATATCAGTAGCCTCTTCGGCAGGTGCAAAGAGAATATTTTCTTGTTTGATGTTTGTTCAACGAGTCCAGTTAATGACTAGTTCATTCAAAGTTACGAAACTAATTAGGAGTTGAAAAAGCAGGAAAATTTGCTTCCCTCTTCCAATCTATGAATAAAAAAACCTACATATGCAAGGATGACTTCTATTAATTCTAAAATCTTGAACACACAGATCATTGAAAACAATAAATTAAATTTACTAACTACAGATATTTCCTTTGTTTAATAAACTGGTTAGTTTTAAATGCAAAACATTTTGATCAACTTTTTTTTTCTTATGTATCCAACACATTTAAAAATTACAATGCTTATTTTGTGCATTTTTTATTGAATTTGAATTTCCATCCAAATAGAGCTTAACATAAATTGCCAGAAAAAAATTATTAATTCTGTGAATAAAAATGCATCATTTACCCTTTTTGAATGTAATCAAAATGTAAAACTTAAGAACGTGACTAAATATTAGTTTCACTATATAAGTACATAAATAAATGAGTATAGATATAGTGCATTTTCCTGGTTATCAAAAAGAAGCGCCACATTTAGTGTAAAGGCTATATTTAGCTGCAAATCAACATGTTTTAATAGTTACCAACCAATGAGAATCAACCTTTCTTTAGGAAAATAAAAGTACAAATGCAAAACACGATTGAAGTTGATGATTTAATCAAGATTTCCTGCCTGCTGAGTAAACCATGATTTAAATCTGTGATTTAAATCAATCCACCTGCAGAGAATCCAAGGACTGAATAGAGGATGACTTAATTTCTCACTCTTATTGGTGGCACCCCCATGTCAAGGTTGAGACACACTGGTGGAGGTAGTACAGGGAAGCTTGCATGGCTGCTGCTTGAGTTGTCACTGTCCTATCGATAAATAGAGGACTTCAGTTCTTCAGAGCTATCCACCTGGCATCTTTCACAAACACTAAGCTCACTTCAACATATGTTTAAAAAAAAATAGGCACTGTTGTTCTGTTAACATCTGAGAAGGGGGACATCTCTGTCGCCTTCTCCTGGCATTCCCCATGAGTAGCATAAAGCGAAACGAAAGTAGACAAAATTGCAGAATACAGTTTGCATTCTAAGCAATCAGCCCAAAAGAACCATCCTCCAATGGGTCCCCTTTCAGGGCCAGAGCAGAAAACTCTACCACTGGGGCTGGTTCTCAAGATGCTGCATTTTAATATTGAGGGGATTGCAGCAGTAAAGAGGGGATACCTCCTTCCACTTAGCTACAAACCTGGATGCACGCATCATCTTGCTTCAGGAGACACATTCCACCACTGACGTGCATTTCAGTTCTAGTCTACGCTGTCATGACTCATCACCATCACAAGCAGTATGGAATAGCATCTTACATTAGAGAAGGGCTGTCCGCTGTCACTGTTTGAACATCTGGTCCAAGTGACATCACAGAATGGCAGGCAATAAAGGTAAATGAACTTACACTGATTAATGGCTACAAGTTTCAATCATTTAACTGGCCAATCCCCACTCTGCCCATCTTTCCAGGTCCTCCCATCTACTGTGGCAACTTCACTTTCAGTCATGTCAATTGGGAATACCCTGACAACAATGCAGGCGGAGAGAGTCTAATGGAGTGGGCACCAGTCATTGACCTTCAACTCCTCTATAACCCAAAGCAAACACCAACTTTTCACAGTAGCAGATGTGCAACAGGCTCTCTCCCAGTGCACTGGGCAACTGCCACCACTGGTCATAGAGTGGAAGCTTTGAAGCTTTCCCAAAGACTCAGCAATCAGCTGTCTTCGATCACCATGGGCCTGCGGATATCAACAAACAGCTTACAGAAGGCCCGGTGGAATCTTTGGAAAGCTTGGTGGGAGGTCTTGCAAGCAGAACTAGAGACATCTGTCAGCAAACTGGCTGAGTTGGACTTGACATGTCCAGCCAATATAAATGACTGCTACCAGACTTCAGTGAATTAATTCAAGCAGCTGCTAAGAAATTGATTCCTAGATGCTATCACTGACAGTATATCCCTGGGTGGTCATCAGAGGCAATTAAGCTCTACCAGGAATTCAAATCAGCTAATAACAAACAGGAGCCCACTAATAAATGCGAGGAACTCATTCAACTGCTGAATCAAACCAGGCATGACTGATGGAGAGAGTCAGTCATAAAGATGGACTTTACTCTGTATAGCCAGAAAGCTTGGCAGACCGTCTGTCAAGGCTGTATCCCTACTTTGAACTTTAGGGTACAAATGTAGGGGCCTGCATGAAAACTGCTAAGCTTATTTACCAGCTTAGCTCTGGTCCGCCGCTGCCACCATCTTAAGAATTCCCTCCCTGGGAAGCCTTGAGAAACCTTTCACCAATTCCCTGGTGAATACAGATCCAAACTGCTTGGATCTTAAACAAGGAGAAATTGACCCTTCCCCCCTCCTTCCTTTCACCAACTCCTGGTGAATACAGATCCAAACCCCCTTTGGATCTTAAAAACAAGGAGAAATCAATCAGGTTCTTAAAAAGGAGGCTTTTAATTAAAGCAAAAGGTAAAAATCATCTCTGCAAAATCAGTATGGAAAATAACTTTACAGGGTAATCAAACTTAAAGAGCTCAGAGGAATCCCCTCTGTCTTAGGTTCAAAGTATAGCAAACAAGGAAAGCACTCTAGTAAAAGGTACATTTACAAGCTGAGAAAACAAAGTAAATCTAAGACGCCTTGCCTGGCTTTTACTTACAATTTTGAAATAAGAGAGACTTGTTTAGAAAGATGGGGAGAACCTGGATTGATGTCTGGTCCCTCTCAGTCCCAAGAGCGAACAACCCCTTAAACAAAGGACACACACAAAAGCCTTTCCCCCCCCAAGATTTGAAAGTATCTTGTCCCCTTATTGGTCCTCTGGGTCAGGTGTCAGCCAGGTTACCCGAGCTTCTTAACCCTTTACAGGTAAAAGGATTTTAGAGTCTCTGACCAGGAGGGACTTTAGTACTGTACACAGTATGGCTGTCACCCTTCCCTTTATAGTTATGACACGCCCCCCAAATCACAGATAGTGTTGGACGTTCGGTTCCACACTGGCTGTGATTTCTTCCTGGAGTTCTAGGAGAAAACAGAGTTAACAAGACACATGTACCTTTAGGGTACGTCTTCACTTACATCCGGGTCCGGATGTAAGCAATCGGTTTTCTGAGTTCGATTTATCGCGTCTGGTTAAGACGCGATAAATCGATCCCGGATCGATCCCGGAAGTGCCCCGGATCGATCCCGGAAGTGCTCGCCGTCGACGCTGGTACTCCAGCTCGGCGAGCGGAGTACGCAGCATCGACGGGGGAGCCTTCCTGCCGCATCTGGACCGCGGTAACTTCGGACTAAGGTACTTCGAATTCAGCTACGTTATTAACGTAGCTGAATTTGCGTACCTTAGTCCGAAGTGGGGGGGTTAGTGTAGACCAGCCCCTAGACATACTACTGATTATATAAAAACTAACAATATGTTTCATTACAAGAACAATTGTTAACCAGTTAACTCTGGGAAACTTTCCCGGGAGAGTGCATCAGCCACTTTGTTAGAAGCTCCCGAAATGTGTTGTATTTCAAAATCAAAATCTTGGAGAGCTAAACTCCACCGAAGAAGTTTTTTGTTATTCCCCTTGGCGGTATGAAGCCACTGTAGCGCAGCATGGTCTGTTTGTAGTTGGAAGCGCCGTCCCCAAACATATGGGCGTAGCTTTTCCAGCGCGTACACAATGGCGTAGCATTCCTTTTCGCTGATTGACCAGTGGCTTTCCCTCTCAGACAGTTTCTTGCTGAGAAACACGACAGGATGGAATTCTTGATCTGGTCCTTCCTGCATTAAAACTGCTCCCACGCCTCGCTCGGAAGCATCTGTGGTTACTAGGAACGGTTTGTCAAAGTCTGGGGCCCTTAGCACAGGGTCAGACATGAGTGTTGCCTTAAGCTGGTTAAAGGCCTTTTGACACTTATCAGTCCACTGAACTGCATTTGGCTGTTTCTTTCTGGTTAGGTCTGTCAGCGGGGCGGCAATTTGGCTGTAGTGTGGTACAAATCGCCTATAATATCCGGCCAAGCCTAAGAAGGATTGGACCTGTTTCTTTGACTTTGGAACCGGCCACTTTTGGATAGCATCCACTTTGGCCTGTAGGGGATTTATAGTTCCTTGACCCACCTGGTGCCCCAGGTACGTCACTCTGTTTTGGCCTATTTGACACTTTTTAGCCTTAACAGTTAGTCCTGCCTGCCGGATGCGCTCGAAGACTTGTTTCAGGTGCTCCAGGTGTTCTGTCCATGAATCAGAAAAAATGGCCACATCATCGAGGTAGGCAACTGCAGATTCTCCCAATCCTGCTAGGAGACCATCTACAAGTCTTTGGAAGGTGGCGGGTGCATTTCGCAACCCGAAAGGAAGTACATTGAATTCATACACCCCTGCCTGGGTGACGAAGGCTGACCTTTCCTTAGCGGGTTCATGTAGTGGTACTTGCCAGTACCCTTTGGTTAAGTCTAAAGTAGAGATGAATTGGGCATGTCCCAATTTTTCCAATAGCTCATCTGTGCGTGGCATTGGATAGTTGTCAGGACGAGTTACAGCATTTAGCTTACGGTAGTCCACGCAAAAGCGTATTTCCCCATCTGGTTTGGGAACTAGAACCACTGGAGATGCCCATGCACTGGTAGAGGGGCGGATTATACCCATCTGTAGCATGTCCTGGATCTCCCTTTGTATAGCCGCTTGGGCATGAGGTGACTCCCGGTAGGGTGGGGTTCTAATTGGGTGAGCATTACCTGTGTCAATGGAGTGGTATGCCCGTTCGGTCCGTCCTGGAGTGGCTGAGAAAATCGGTGCAAAGCTTGTGCACAGCTCCTTTATCTGCTGTCGCTGCAGACGTCCCAGGGTCGTGGAGAGGTTCACCTCTTCCACGCCACCATTCCTTTTTCCTTCATAGTACACACCTGCAGGCCACTCCGCGTCATCAGTTTCCTGGGCTGTAAACTGGCAAACGTTTAATTCTCTAGAATAAAAGGGCTTAAGAGAATTAACATGGTATACCTTAGGCTTTATGTTGGAGGTGGGGGAGGCTATGAGATAGTTAACAGCTCCTAGGCGCTCCTGGACCGTGAATGGTCCTTCCCACGACGCTTCCATTTTATGGGCCTGGAGCGCCTTTAAGACCATGACTTGGTCTCCTACTTTGAAGGACCGTTCTCTGGAATGTTTGTCATACCAGGCCTTTTGCTCTTCCTGAGCATCCTTTAGGTTTTCTTTAGCAAGGGCTAAAGAGTGTCGGAGGGTGTTTTGTAGGTTGCTTACAAAGTCTAGAATGTTAGTTCCTGGAGAAGGCATAAACCCCTCCCATTGCTGCTTCACCAACTGTAATGGCCCCTTAACCTCGCGGCCATACACAAGTTCAAATGGTGAAAACCCTAAACTGGGATGTGGTACAGCCCTGTAGGCAAAAAGCAACTGCTGCAACACTAGGTCCCAATCATTGGAGTGTTCATTTACGAATTTACGTATCATGGCCCCCAAAGTTCCATTAAACCTCTCCACCAGACCATTGGTTTGATGGTGATGAGGGGTGGCAACCAAGTGATTCACCCCATGAGCTTTCCACAGGTTTTTCATGTTCCCTGCCAGGAAATTAGTTCCCGAATCTGTAAGTATGTCGGAGGGCCACCCTACCCTGGCAAAAATGTCTGCTAATGCCTGGCACACACTTTTAGCCTTGGTGTTGCTTAAGGGTACAGCTTCCGGCCATCGGGTAGCAAAATCCATGAAAGTCAGTACGTACTGCTTTCCTCTGGGTGTCTTCTTTGGGAAAGGACCCAGAATATCCACAGCTACTCGCTGAAATGGGACCTCAATTATGGGTAGTGGCTGGAGAGGGGCTTTAACCTGGTCTTGGGGCTTTCCCACTCGTTGGCACACCTCACAAGACCGGACATAATTAGCAACATCCTTGCCCATTCCCTCCCAGTGGAAGGACTTCCCCAACCGGTCTTTGGTTCTGTTCACCCCAGAATGGCCACTGGGATGATCATGGGCTAAGCTCAAGAGTTTTACCCGATACTTAGTGGGAACTACCAGCTGTCTTTGAGGATGCCAGTCTTCCTGGTGCCCACCAGAAAGAGTCTCCTTGTATAAAAGTCCTTTTTCTACAACAAACCGGGATCGGTTAGAAGAGCTGAGAGGCGGTGGGGTGCTCCGTGCCGCCGCCCAAGCTTTTTGAAGGCTGTCATCTGCTTCCTGCTCGGCCTGGAACTGTTCCCTTGATGCTGGAGACATCAGTTCCTCCTTGGACTGTGGACTGGGGCTTGGTCCCTCTGGAAGCGATGCAGGTGTTGGGGCTTTTTCCATTGACTGTGAACCGCTGTCCGCTGGTGCACTATGTGGTATTTCAGGCTCTGGCTGAGCCTCTTGGGTAGGGTTATCTGCTGCTTCCGCCAGTTTAGGCTCGCTGGTGCCCTCTGGCATTGGAGTTGTAGACGGGGTTGCAAGCGCTGGACTCAGTGCTGGCAATGGTTTTGGTGCTGGTTGCGTTGCCAGTTCCGGTTCTGTGACTGGCTTTGGCTGGGTCTCTGGGATTGGATCCACTACGGCTGTTGCAGTCGTTGGCAGGGGATCCGGTTCCACCACCTGGTTTTGGGTCTCCGGTAACACAGACGGGGCCCTGGTGAACGGCTCAGGAACAGGGATGGGGGTGAAAGCTTGCTTAGCCTGGCTGCGGGTGACTATTCCCACCCTCTTGGCTAGCTTCACATGGTTGGCCAAGTCTTCCCCCAGCAGCATGGGAATGGGATAATTGTCATAGACTGCAAAAGTCCACATTCCTGACCAGCCCTTGTACTGGACATGCAACTGGGCTGTAGGCAAGGTTACAGACTGTGACACGAAGGGTTGAATTGTCACTGTAGCCTCAGGGTTGATGAGTTTGGGGTCCACTAGGGATTGGTGGATAGTTGACACTTGTGCCCCAGTGTCCCTCCAAGCGATAACCTTCTTTCCGCCCACTCTCAAGGTTTCCCTTCGCTCCGAGGGTATGAGAGAGGCATCTGGGTCTGGGGTTCTTTGGTGTGATTGGGGTGTAATGAACTGTAATCGGTTGGGGTTCTTGGGGCAGTGAGCCTTTATATGCCCCAGTTCATTACATTTAAAACATCGCCCTGCTAAGGTATCACCGGGGCGATGTTGGTTGATGGAGACTGGTGTGGTGGGGTGAGAAGGCGTCTGGGGTTTCCCTTGGGATGTGGGTGGGGCCTTGGGTTGTCCCCGGTGATAAGGTTTTGTTTCGGCTTGCCCCTTCTGATATTCGCTCCAACTGCTACTAGCTTTTTTCTTTTCTGTCACCTCCACCCATTTGGCTCCAATCTCCCCCGCCTCGGTTACAGTTTTGGGCTTCCCATCTAGGATGTACCTTTCTATTTCCTCAGGGACACCCTCTAAAAACTGCTCCATTTGCAATAGGAAGGGCAACTCTTCCGTAGATTTAACATTTGCTCCTGATATCCAGGCATCCCAATTTTTCCCAATGTGGTAGGCATGTCGGGTAAATGACACATCAGGTTTCCACCTTAGGGCTCTGAACCGCCGACGGGCATGCTCAGGTGTTAGCCCCATTCTGATTCTGGCCTTGTTTTTAAAAAGTTCATAACTGTTCATGTGTTCCTTAGGCATTTCAGCCGCCACCTCTGCTAAGGGTCCACTGAGCTGCGGCCTCAGCTCTACCATGTACTGGATTGAAGGGATGTTGTATCCAAGGCAGGCCCTTTCAAAATTTTCTAAGAAGGCCTCAGTATCATCGCCTGCCTTGTAGGTGGGGAATTTCCTGGGATGGGAAGTGGTACCTGGAGAGGAGTTGTTAGGATGGTCTGATGCACCCTGCCTAGTCCTTGCTGCTTCCAGTTCCATCTCTTTTTCTTTCAGCTCCATCTCTCTTTTATGGGCCTCCTGTTTGGCTTTTTCTTCTCTTTCTCTCAGCTCCATCTCTCTTTTATGGGCCTCCTCTTGGGCTTTCTCTTCTCTGTCTCTCAGCTCCATCTCTCTCTTGTGGGCCCCCTCTTTGGCTTTCTCTTCTTTGTCTCTCAGCTCTATCTCCTTTTCTTTCAGCTCCATAGCTCTCTTGTGGGCCTCCTCTTTAGCTTTTTCTTCTTTGGTAGTCATTTTCCTGGTTTTCTTGTGCTGGGTCACACCCCTCTGCAGTTGACTGAAACTGGGATGTACTTAGCTCAGGCTCCTGCTGAGTGTTGCTGAGTTAACAGAGACTTTCTAACAAGCTACTCCCGAGGATGTAAAAAGAAAAAAAACACAATTCAGATTGTAAATTACCTTTACCAGATCAAAGTTTGCTCACTTATTGAACCGTTCTCTTAACAAAGGACCTCGTTAAAAAAACTTAACACCTCTGCCTTCAGGCAAGGAGAGATAAGATATGCATCTACCTTCAGCTCTGCTCTCCAAGCAGCTAGAAGGAAAAAAAAATCTCTTACTGGCTTTTGGGTTTAAAACGATCCCACCGCTGTGCCACCATGTCAAGGCTGTATCCCTACTTTGAACTTTAGGGTACAAATGTAGGGGCCTGCATGAAAACTGCTAAGCTTATTTACCAGCTTAGCTCTGGTCCGCCGCTGCCACCATCTTAAGAATTCCCTCCCTGGGAAGCCTTGAGAAACCTTTCACCAATTCCCTGGTGAATACAGATCCAAACTGCTTGGATCTTAAACAAGGAGAAATTGACCCTTCCCCCCTCCTTCCTTTCACCAACTCCTGGTGAATACAGATCCAAACCCCCTTTGGATCTTAAAAACAAGGAGAAATCAATCAGGTTCTTAAAAAGGAGGCTTTTAATTAAAGCAAAAGGTAAAAATCATCTCTGCAAAATCAGTATGGAAAATAACTTTACAGGGTAATCAAACTTAAAGAGCTCAGAGGAATCCCCTCTGTCTTAGGTTCAAAGTATAGCAAACAAGGAAAGCACTCTAGTAAAAGGTACATTTACAAGCTGAGAAAACAAAGTAAATCTAAGACGCCTTGCCTGGCTTTTACTTACAATTTTGAAATAAGAGAGACTTGTTTAGAAAGATGGGGAGAACCTGGATTGATGTCTGGTCCCTCTCAGTCCCAAGAGCGAACAACCCCTTAAACAAAGGACACACACAAAAGCCTTTCCCCCCCCAAGATTTGAAAGTATCTTGTCCCCTTATTGGTCCTCTGGGTCAGGTGTCAGCCAGGTTACCCGAGCTTCTTAACCCTTTACAGGTAAAAGGATTTTAGAGTCTCTGACCAGGAGGGACTTTAGTACTGTACACAGTATGGCTGTCACCCTTCCCTTTATAGTTATGACACCGTCAAAAGACATTTTGAAGATTCCAGCCACAAGGAGTTTCCAGTCACCACAAATGCCATCGCATCCCAGCTTGTGGCTAACAGCCACACACAGAACTCGGATAAGCCTTTCAGCCGTGCAGTCAGAACTGAGATTACAGAGAGGTGACAGGTTCCTAGTGTGGATTGATACTTGATGGCTCCTTTTTCAGACAAAGAGCTAGACCTGGACATAAAGATATGAAAACAGAAAAGGCTCCAGGCCTGGATTATAGCCAGATGGAGTTCCAACTTCAGAGAGGTCCAAAATCTGACTGCTTCAGTTCCTCAACTGATGTTTCCAGGAAACTGCATCCCAAAAATCTGGTGCAGAGCAAAGGTCATAGCCATTCCAAAACCAGGAAAATCACTGGAAAGATTGCAAAGCTACTGACCCATCTCTCTCCTCTGTGTCACATACAAGCTTACAGAGAGAATGATTCTGAAGCACATCAATGAGGTTATCGAACCACATCTGCCTTTTGTTCAGGCCGGCTTCAGACAAGGATGGTGTACCCAAGATCAAGTCATTTGCCTAACACAAGACATTGAAGATTACTTTGAGAAGAGAAAAAAAGTTGGCCCTGTTCTGATGGATCTGTCAGCTGTATGTGACACTGACTGGCATGTGGGGCTGACAGACAAGTTGTTGCATGCTATTTTCTGTAAACCCATGGTGTGGATTATCTTGGAAATGATAGTGAATTGAAGTTTCATCTTGCAAGCTGGAGACAAAGTTAGGTGTCACCGTAATAGACTTCCACAAGGATTGGTTCTAGCTCCTGTCATTTTTAGCTTGTATACTTATGACCTACCAACAACAAAGGTTGATAAGTATGTATACACAGATGACATCTGTCTCACTAATGTGGATTACGATCTACACGATATGAAAGGCTCACTCAGCCAGGACATAAATACTCTGGCCACTTAATGTAAGTCTTCACTGATGAAGGTAAGGGAATATAAGATAGGGGCCACAAACTTCCATCTCAACAGTAACCCATTACACTCAATACTGAGGATCATTCATTCCCTTTCCAGATAGTTGTCACTTATTTAGGAGTCAAACTGGACCGCCAGTCTAACACAGTGGTCTCCAAACCTTTTTGATCGCGCACCCCTATCAGTAAAAAAATTTTGAGCACGCACCCCCTGCCGCCCCAAGCAACAAAAAAAAAAAAAGGCGCTCGGACTCCCGCCCGAACTGCCGAAGCAAAAAAAAAGGAAAAGAAGAAAAGCCACCTGAACTGCCGAAGCAGCGCTCCTCCAGTGGCACTCCTCCTGTGCGCACCCCACTTTGGAAACCACTGGTCTAACACACCAGTCCTATCTAGAACACTTAAAGAAAAAGATCTCTTCCCACAATGCTTTGATCCAGAAGCCTCCTGGGGAGTGGAGGCAAATGTTTAACAAATTTTAGTCCTGATACTGGTATTTGCTCCAGTGGAATATTATGCGGCAGAAGTCAGTATATGCATCTCTTTGATTTGGAGCTGAACACAGCCACCCATCTCATTGGTGGTTGCCTTAGCTACACCTTAACATCTAATTTAAATGTGTTGGCTTAAATAGCTCCCTCAAAACTTCAATGAGATGCCATTTCCCTTAAAACTGCATGGAGGGCTATGATGGGTGAAAACAACCACTGCACACAAAGCTGACAATGGTTCCAACAGCTGCAAACAAACAACTCGTGCTTCCTATAAGGTCTGCCCACCTCCAGAAGAAAACACCTACACCTGCAGCTCCTGCTGACTTGCCATGACTGACTTTGCGACATCCTTTTGCAGCAGCCATCCATGCACTTCTATCCAGTGCTGCCGCCCCACTGCCAATCTCAGATAACACATCAGGGCCAACAGGTATGTCTTTGCAGAGTAGCAGCAACTCTGGGATAGAGACAGATATGCTGACAAATTTCAGAAGCCCTAATTTGCTTCCACCTGTTTGTAGCCTGGGACACAAATCCTGGACTAGGCTTAACAGGCTACTCACTGGAATGGCTAGCATGGCTGCCACAATGCAGAAATTTGGCGTAGCCCAATCTTCACACTGAGATAGTGGGGAAGTGATGCAGACAGTCAGATATGTGGTGGAGCTCACAATTAGAAGCCTGGAGGGCAGACTGCTATATCTCGCTACCTTTGATGCTGCAGCAGTTAGCTGGCTGAACAATCTAGATATCAGCTTGCGAAACATAAGAAAGAAGAACACCTGAGAAGTTGTAAATATCAGAAACAAAAGCGATAGTCATTACAACAGTTAGCTTTTGTGTAAAGAGACATTATATAGGAACACATTCAGATCTTTCTATTTAACGGAGTGTTACCATATTACAAAGTGAGCATCGTTACAACTGTAATATGTAGTTTCTAGTGTTTTTATTGAATTGACTGAAATCTCTATATAAACATTTAGCAGACCAGGCACATCTATCAAATGTTAATATTTTAAAAGAATTGGGCACTTCAGTTATTGAGTGCCCATCTTGAGAAACATTAAATAGGCCTGATTTTCAGTGGATGAGTGCTCTACACTTCTTGACAAACCAGGGCCTTCTAAACGGATTCAGGCTGGGCACTCAAAAATTGAGGCATCCAGAAAATCACTAAGTCTTTTTGAAAACATTGGCCTCTGCTATTTTGGGTGTCTGCCAGTCAAATTTTGGTTCTTATAGTAATTTTTTGTTAGACCCAATTTACTCTATATTAGTAATCTGATTATCATAGGGTTGCCAACTTTCTACTCGCACAAAACTGAACACCCTTGCCCCGCCCCTCCTCTGAGGCCCAGCCCCCACTCACTCCATTCCCCCCCCCCGTTGCTTGCTTTCCCCACCCTCACTCACTCGCTCCTTTCCACCGGGGTGTCTCAGGGGGTTGGGGTGCAGGAGGGGATGAGGGCTCCAGCAGGGGGTGCGGGCTCTGGGGTAGGGCCAGGGATGAGGGATTTGGGGTACAGGAGGGGGCTCTGGGCTGGGGGGTGGAGCCAAGGGGTTCAGAGTATGGGAGGGGGCTCTGGGCTGAGGCAGGGGGTTGAGGAGTGGGAGCGGGTAGGGACTCTGGGCTGGAGGGTATGGATTCCAGGGTGGGGTCAGAAATGAGGGGTTCAGGGTGTGGGAGGGGGCTCCAGGCTAGGGCAGGGGGTTGGAGTGTGTGGCGGGGGCAAGGGCTCCAGCTGGGGGTGTGGGCTCTGGTGTGAGGGCAGGGATGAGGGGTTTAGGGTGCAGGAGGGTGCTCCGCGCTGGGATCGAGGGGTTCAGAGGGCGGGAGGGGGATCAGGTCTGGGGCAGGGGGTTGGGGCTCGGGGTTGGGGCGTGGGCTTACCTCCAGGTCAGTGGTGCAACGAGGCTAAGGCAGGCACCCTGCCTGTCCTGGCTCCGCGCTGTGCCCCGGAAGCAGCCAGCATGTCCAGCTCCTAGGCAGGGGGGCTAAGAGGCTCCAAGTGCCGCTCTTGCCCGCAGGCACTGCCCCACCCCCTCAACTCCCATTGGCTGCGGTTCCTGGCCAATGGGAATGCAAAGCCAGTGCTCAGGGCGAGGGCAGTGCGCGGAGTCCCGTGGCCCCCCCACCTCTGCACCTGCTGGCTGCTTCCAGGGTGCAGCGTGGTGCTAGGACAGGTAGGGACTAGCCTGCCTTAGACCCGCAGCACTGCCGACCGGACTTTTAATGGCCCGGTTGGTGGTGGTGACTGGAGCCGCCAGGGTCTCTTTTCGACCAGGCGTTCCAGTTGAAAACTGGCAACCTGGCAACCCTAGGTTATCATATTATTTCCTGCCTATGTACTGGAATGTTTCCTTTCTTAAGTTCTGAGGTCCAGATCCCCAAAGGTGGTTAGGCGCCTAAGTTGTATTTTTAAGTGCTGTTGTGATCCACAAAATCCCTGCCCAGCTGCCATGTAATTCTGTAGGCACTTAAATTCACTTGGGTCCTAAGATTTTGCAATAGAAGTTTCCTAGGTGCCTATGGTTCTGGGCATGCACACTGCTGCCTCCCTCTAGATGCCCAGACACTTATCTCCCACCTACGCCCCAGAGTGATCCATGAACCAGGGGAAGATAGGTGCTCCTCCACCTAGCTCACATGTGGGGCCCAATCCAGTAGGCATGCTCAAAGGCTGTCTAACTCCAAACAAAACAACCAGAGGAAGACTACCTCCCTCATCTTTAGCTCAGTGGTTACCACACTCAGCCAGGATGTAGGAGACCCCCAGTACAAGTCTCCCTGTCTGCCTGATGAGGAGAAGGGATTTGAATAGGAATATCTCACCTCTCAGGAGAGTGCTGTCACCACTGGGACACTCAGATATTCAGGTTCCCTCAATTCCTCCTGTTTAAGTTGTTCCTCTTTAATTAAATAATTACATATTAATTGGGCCAAAGAATGAGTCTGAATGACTCTACAGCTCTAGTTAGAACACTCACTTGAAAGGTGGCAGATCCCTTATTCTCATGAGGCAGAGTGGGGATTAAACTGGTGGTCTCCCACATCCTCAGTGAGTACTCTAACCATTGGGCTAAAGATAAGGAATTTCCTCCCCCTCCACTACCACAGCCTCTGAGCATGCCTACCAGATCAGGCTCCATATGCAAGTTAGGCAGAGGCACTCATCTTCCCCTGGCTTGTGGGTCACTTGCAGAGATAGGCACCTCCCTGCAGCCCAGACTTAGGCACCTCTCTCTGTGAGTGGTAAACAGTGAAGAGGACAGGTCGTTGATTCAGAGTGATCTAGGTTGCTTGGTAAAGCGGTCGCAAGCAAACAATGTGTAGTTTAGTAATGTTAAATGTAAATGTAAATATCTGGGAACAAAAAAACGTAGACCTTACTGACAGCATTGGGGATGCCATCCTGGAAAGAAGTGACCATAAAAACCATTTTGTGGTCATGGTGGATAATCAGCTGAACATGAGCTCCCAGCATGATACTGTTACCAAAAGAGCTAATGCAATCCTGGGATGCATAAACGGGAATCTCAAGTAAGGGCAGAGAGATTATTTCCCCTCTCTATTTGACACCGGTGTGATCACTGCAGGAATACTGTCTGCGTCCAACGCCAGTGCCCACAAGTCAAAAAGGATGTTGATAAATTGGAGAGGGCTCAGAGAAAAGTCACAAGACTGATTAAAGGATGACAAAACTCACGTTATGGTGACTGAGCTCTTTGAGTCTATCTATTTAGCTTAACAAAGAGAAGGTTAAGGGGTGACTTGATTACAGTCAATAAGTACCTACACGGGGAACAAAATATAACAGACTACTCTTCCATCTAGCAGAAAAAGTATAACAGGATCCAATGGGTAGGAGTTGAAGCTAGACAAATTCAGACTAGAAATACGGCATAAATTTTTAACATGTGGAGATAATTAACCATTGGAACTATTTATCGAGGGTCATGATGGATTCTCCATCACTAACAATTTTTAAATCAAGATTGCCTGTTTTTCTAGAATATATGAACTAAGCATTATTTTGGGGAAGTTCTATAGCCTGCATTGTAGAGGAAGTCAGACTAGAGGATCACAAAGGTCCCTTCTGGCCTTGGAATCTATGAATTGTTTTCACTTTTGGCAGACAAAATCCCATCTTTTATGATAAATTAATATATACTTACTATATTTTAAGCATACGGACATGTTGTTGCAAGTGTGGACAGAAATGGCTGACTCTGTGCAGTATTATCTATTTCACATCTGGTTGCACAGGGTTTGAATGAGCTCACAAATTGGCCTGTTTCTTGTTCATAGAGGGATTCTTAGAGTTTGCAATCACTTTGCAGTTTTCAGAATCTGAACCAGCTGGAATACAAACCAAATGCTGCTCTCAGTTTCACTCATGCAATCCCACTGGAGCCAACAGAGCGATAAGATAATGAATGTGGCCCCATATGTTTATCCAAACAATTTTTTACTACTGGGAAGGTGAATAACAAAGTCACATGATTAAAATTATGGGGCTAATAGCCATTTGTAATAAACATCTTGCTTGGCCCTGATTCTCCTCCCACTTTCACCAGTGCAAGTGAAGAATCACTCAGTTGAAGTCAGTGTGAAATGAGTCAGATGAGAATCAGACTCCTTGGGTCGAATATCACACTTATATCCATTTAAGCCTTTTACCTTGATTCTCATTATGGAGTTTCCTTTCCATAAATGCTTGGCAATGTCACAGTCTCTCTCTTTTTCCATCTTCATTGTGTACAGATTTACAGAGAAATTACACAAGCACTTTGAAGAAGCTGCCAAGAATGACTCTGTTATAACAAGTATCACATTTCATGGGCTTCTCAGCCAGATTTATCATAACAGGAGCAAAATCATCCCCTCAGACACTGTGGGTGGAAGGCAGAAGAGTTTAGCAGATCCAGGCAAAGAACAGATTGGATTCTGGAGGGGACACAAGAAGGAATTTTTCCTCTTTGGTATTATTCCAACCTTCCCCCACAGAAACACCTCCATGAGAGCTTCAGGGTGCCTGACAACTGTAGGTGGGAAGTGGACAGGCAAGACCATCTGTTTTTTTCCCTTCCCCAAATCCACGAGGTTTGCTTGCCTAATCTGCACTGAATAGGTCAGCATACCCAGTAAATTTATTCTTCATGCTCACACACCTCCTAAAATAGGACTGTAGGAACAAAAGTCACTGGTCGAACCCACGGTAGCAAAGCTCCATTGAAACTATGCTGCCATGCACTTGAAAGAAGGCTGAAGGGAAATTGGACTGGTGGCAGAATGGAAGCAAAAGGCCTCCTTTCCTTTCCTTTGATCCCAGGGCGGGTAGGGGCCCAAACAAGCCCCAGCATAATTTAGAGCAGCCTACTTTAAAGTACATTACCTTCAGCCTCTAGCTGTAGATCTGGTGGAGTTATGTGTGCTCCATTACTTCCCTGGCATGCCCCTATGTATAACTCAAGACCATTGAAGTCGATGGAAAAACTCAAGCCGCAAATGGTTACATCTGGAAATAGGAGAGAGCGTGGGCTATAATGGCAGAGAGAAAGGAGGGTCAGGGCAAAACTGGGAGGCAAGATCAAATCAGTATCTTAGATGCCTATATACAAATGCGAGAAGTATGGGTAATAAGCAGGAAGAACTGGAAGTGCTAATAAATAAATACAACTATGACATTGTTGGCATCACCGAAACTTGGTGGGATAATACACATGATTGGAATGTTGGTATGGATGGGTACAGCTTGCTCAGGAAGGATAGACAGGGGGAAAAGGGAGGAGGTGTTGCCTTATATATTAAAAATGTACACACTTGGACTGAGGTGGAGATGGACATAGGAGATGGAAGTGTTGAGAGTCTCTGGGTTAGGCTAAAAGGGGTAAAAAACAAGGGAGTCTACTACAGGCTACCTAACCAGCTGGAAGAGGTGGATGAGGCTTTTTTTAAACAACTAACAAAATCATCCAAAGCCCAAGATTTGGTGGTGATGGGGGACTTCAACTATCCAGATATATGTTGGGAAAATAACACAGCGGGGCACAGACTATCCAATAAGTTCTTGGACTGCATTGCAGACAACTTTTTATTTCAGAAGGTTGAAAAAACTACTAGGGGGAAAGCTGTTCTAAATTTGATTTTAACAAATAGGGAGGAACTCGTTGAGAATTTGAAAGTGGAAGGCAGCTTGGGTGAAAGTGATCATGAAATCATAGAGTTCATAATTCTAAGGAAGGGTAGAAGGGAGTACAGCAAAATAGAGACAATGGATTTCAGGAAGGCGGATTTTGGTAAGCTCAGAGAGCTGATAGGTAAGGTCCCATGGGAATCAAGACTGGGGAAAAACAACTGAGGAGAGTTGGCAGTTTTTCAAAGGGACACTATTAAGGGCCCAAAAGCAAGCTATTCCACTGGGTAGGAAAGATAGAAAATGTGGCAAAAGACCACCTTGGCTTAACCACGAGATCTTACATCATCTAAAAAATAAAAAGGAGTCATATAAAAATGGAAACTAGGACAAATTACAAAGGATGAATATAGGCAAACAACACAGGAAAGCAGGGGCAAGATTAGAAAGGCAAAGGCACAAAATGAGCTCAAACTAGCTACAGGAATAAAGGGAAACAAGAAGACTTTTTATCAATACATTAGAAGCAAGAGGAAGACCAAGGACAGGGTAGGCCCACTGCTCAGTGAGGAGGGAGAAACAGTAACAGGAAACTTGGAAATGGCAGAGATGCTTAATGACTTCTTTGTTTTGGTCTTCACCGAGAAGTCTGAAGGAATGCCTAACATAGTGAATGCTAATGGGAAGGGGGTAGGTTTAGAAGATAAAATAAAAAAAGAACAAGTTAAAAATTACTTAGAAAAGTTAGATGCCTGCAAGTCACCAGGGCCTGAAGAAATGCATCCTAGAATACTCAAGGAGCTAATAGACGAGGTATCTGAGCCTCTAGCTATTATCTTTAGTTAATAAACCAGTTAGTTTAGTTAAACCAGTTAGTTTAACTTCTGTGCCAGGGAAGATAATGGAGCAAGTAATTAAGGAAATCATCTGCAAACACTTGGAAGGTGGTAAGGTGATAGGGAATAGCCAGCATGGATTTGTAAAGAACAAATCATGTCAAACCAATCTGATAGCTTTCTTTGATAGGATAACGAGTCTTGTGGATAAGGGAGAAGCGGTGGATGTGGTATACCTAGACTTTAGTAAGGCATTTGATACAGTCTTGCATGATATTCTTATCAATAAACTAGGCAAATACGACGTAGATGGGGCTACTATAAGGTGGGTGCATAACTGGCTGGATAACCGTACTCAGAGAGTAGTTATTAATGGTTCCCAATCCTGCTGGAAAGGTATAACAATTGGAGTTCCGCAGGGGTCTGTTTTGGGACCGGCTCTGTTCAATATCTTAATCAACGACTTAGATATTGGCATAGAAAGTACACTTATTAAGTTTGCAGATGACACCAAACTGGGAGGGATTGCAACTGCTTTGGAGGATAGGGTCATAATTCAAAATGATCTGGACAAATTGGAGAAATGGTCTGAGGTAAACAGGATGAAGTTTAATAATGACAAATGCAAAGTGCTCCACTTAGGAAGGAACAATCAGTTTCACACATACAGAATGGGAAGAGACTGTCTAGGAAGGAATACGGCAGAAAGGGATCTAGGGGTTATAGTGGACCACAAGCTAAATATAAGTCAACAGTGTGATGCTGTTGCAAAAAAAGCAAACATGATTCTGGGGTGCATTAACAGGTGTGTTGTGAGCAAGACATGAGAAGTCATTCTTCCGCTCTACTCTGCGCTGGTTAGGCCTCAACTGGAGTATTGTGTCCAGTTCTGGGCACCACATTTCAAGAAAGATGTGGAGAAATTGGAGAGGGTCCGGAGAAGAGCAACAAGAATGATTAAAGGTCTAGAGAACATGACCTATGAAGGAAGGCTGAAAGAATTGGGTTTGTTTAGTTTGGAAAAGAGAAAACTGAGAGGGGACATGATAGCAGTTTTCAGGTATCTAAAAGGGTGTCATAAGGAGGAGGGAGAAAACTTGTTCATCTTAGCCTCTAAGGATAGAACAAGAAGCAATGGGCTTAAACTGCAGCAAGGGAGGTTTAGGTTGGACATTAGGAAAAAGTTCCTAACTGTCAGGGTGGTTAAACATTGGAATAAACTGCCTAGAGAGGTTGTGGAATCTCCATCTCTGGAGATATTTAAGAGTAGGTTAGATAAATGTCTATCCAGGATGGTCTAGACAGTATTTGGTCCTGCCATGAGGGCAGGGGACTGGACTCGATAACTTCTCGAGGTCCCTTCCAGTTCTAGAATCTATGAATCTATGAATCATTCCTACTGATACCGCTTTGAAATTAACCAGGCCATTATGTTAAAGTGTTACTGATTTTATTGTCACTTAACTGTTAGCTTTACCCATTTTCTGTTTCCGATCTAATTAGTGACCCAACACTAGACTAATTGAGCTAGAGTTGTGCTAAATATGCATCAAGATGTTCATTTGCATAATAAGTAACAGTGCACATCAATCTTAGCATACTCCCGGGAAAAGCTATCCCATCACTTCAATTAGAACCAGACAGACTTCTAACAGACTTATTTTGGAATGTGACTACTATATAACATATTACATTTAAAAACTATTAACTGCATTTAACACACACCTCTACCTTGAAGACCCATCTCCAAACTCTCACACAACTCTGTATCTAGCACATCAATCTAGGCATGAACAGCACATTCATCATCATGGTATCTCAGCACTCTCCCTATGTTTATGATGTGTCTGTCTTTTTGCAAGAAGCGGTGATTATTATTGTAGTGGGAATGACTTCAACAGTTTCATTGAAAATATGGAGCAGATAGTAAAAATGATGGTGAGTGGATAAAATAAGAATGGACTTTTAAAATGTTTTGCCCATTAAGGTCCTGAGCCAAATGCCTTTGAAGTCAATGGAAAGAGTTAGTGACAGTCTCTCCATTGACTTCAGTGCCCTTTGGATCTGCCCCCAAGACTCCAATCCAGCAAAGGGATCTGCAAGCAAGCACCTTTACTCCCACTGAAGTCAGCAGGATGCTGCATGGCAGTAATGGTCCAAGCCTGTCATCATCTCAGCAAGATCTGGGCCTAAAGTTTGGAGTGAACGGCTCAAGATTTTGGCTCCATCTAAATTTAAACAGGAAGAAAACATTCTTTGGGTTTGTTTTTTTAATCTAACCTGGAAACAAAATAATGTTGAGAGGAAGGATGATACAGTGATTAAGGAGCTAGTCTGGAACTCGGGTGACCCAGGGTCAGTTCCCTGTTCTGCTATGGGCTTCCTGCAAGACCTCAGACAAGTCACTTAGGTCTCTGTCTACACTATGCATTAGTGCCCCTTCATGCTTTGGCCACCATTCCAGAGGACATGCTTCCATGCTGATGACACTTGTTAAAAAAATAATGTGTTAATTAAATTTGTGACTGAATTCCTTGGGGGCAGAATTGTATGTCTCCTGCTCTGTTTTACCCAAATTCTGCCATATATTTCATGTTATAGCAGTCTCAGATGATGACCCAGCACATGTTGTTCGTTTTAAGAACACTTTCACTGCAGATTTGACAAAACGCAAAGGTGGTACCAATGTGAGATTTCTAAAAATAGCTACAGCACTTCATCCAAGGTGTAGGAATCTGAAGTGCCTTCCAAAATCTGAGAGGGATGAGGTGTGGAGCATGCTTTCAGAAGTCTTCAAAGAGCAACACTCTGATGCAGAAACTACAGAACCCGAACCACCAAAAAAGAAAATCAACCTTCTGCTGGTGGCATCTGATTCAGATGATTAAAATGAACATGCGTCAGTCCGCACTGCTCTGGATCATTATCAAGTGGAACCCATCATCAGCATGGACATATGTCCTCTGGAATGGTGGTTGAAGCATGGAGGGACATATGAATCTTTAGCGCATCTCGCACATAAATATCTTGCTACGCCAGCTACAACAGTGCCATGTGAATGCCTGTTCTCACTTTCAGGTGACATGGTAAACAAGAAGCGGGAGCATTATCTCCCACAAATGTAAACACATTTGTTTGTCTGCGCATTTGGCTGAACCAGAAGTAGGACTGAGTGGACTTTTGGGCTCTGAAGTTTTACATTGTTTTATTTTTAAATGCAATGATTTTTGGTACATAATTCTACATTTGTAAGTTGCACTTTCATGATAAAGAGATTGCACTACAGCAGTTGTATTAGGTGAATTGAACAATGCTATTTTTGTTTTATATTTATTTTTTATTACAAATATTTGCACTATAAAAAAGTGAGCACTGTACACTTTGTATTCTGTGTTGTAACTGAAATCAATATATTTGAAAATGTAGAAAACATCCAAAAATACTTAAATAAATGGTATTCTATTATTGTTTAACAGAGCAATTAATCGTGTGATTAATTGCGATTATTTTTTTTAATTACTTGACAGCCCTAGTAGAAAACAATGTTTAAAAATACTTTAGGGAGGAAAAACTGACTTAAAAATTGACAAAACCACCAATATAAAACAAAGTAAATAGGTAGGTAGGCCAGGGTTTGGAGTTTTAATTCTGCTTTAATTTCTAGCGAGCTCAGTCCTAATTTTTGCCAGCTAGCCTCAGAGCAGACAACTGACAGAGCAGAGATGTTTCTCACACCTACAGGGGTTCTCCCTTGAGAATAGGGTTGAGGCTTATGGGAAGTTTGCATATGCCATCATTCTTCTGTGGATAAATATAGACCTTCAGTCTCCAGGGTTATTAATCTGGCACCTTCTACAAGCCTGTAAATCTTCATGAAAGGCTGTAAAATAATCCAAGTCTTGCAGATAGTACCTCACAGCCTCTTTAGAGAGCATCTATTTGCTTATTTCATGGAGATCCCCTGCCTCTAACTGCTCGTCCCACTGATATCTGTATAGTTATGGTGATAGTCATTTGACAATGGTAAAGAGTCACAAAATCACAATGGTAAAGATTTACCTTTTGAAACTGAAGGAGGAAATGTATCTGACTAAGGAAAACAATGCTATCCCTAAGCTGCTCCGTCTCTACTTCACCCTAGAGCTCCTGTTCCCTCCCCTCTCCTGCTACAGATCCTCACATCTCATACATCCAGTCTCATATGAATATGCCTCAAACTCTTCTGGTTGATCTTCGGAAGCTGTTACCTTGACAATTGCCATATCATGGAATGCCTCTAGGTTTATGCATCCAGCATTGTTGACAAGCCATTAAGCACATCCCCAACAGAGGGCTGGTAATTGGAGAAAGGAAAATTCCCAAATGCAGGACAGAGGCCTGGTCTCCACTACAAAGTTTTGGTGGCATAACTATGTTGGCTAGGATAGCAGAAAAAAAAAATCACATATCCACCAACATAGCTATGCCAGCAAAAGTCCTAGTGTAGGAGTTACACTCACAGGCGTGTCCTTCTGCTGATGAAGCTTATGTTGTTCATGGAGCTGGTTTAACTATGCTAGTCAAACAACTCATTTTGTTGGTATATGCTGCATCTCCACTGGTAAAGCATCTGTAGTGCAGATAAGGCTAAAGACACCAACGTGTTGATGCTAACCTTTAAAAACCCCAGAGGTGGAAGACTCAAAGAGCCACACAGAAAGTTTTGGCCACCAGAGGGGCAGGGGAAGAGGAAGGACCAGCCAAAATCAGAAGGTGAGGTGCTAACAAAAGGCTCCTTGTCTGAGGAGATAAGCCATACACTGCAACAGAAGGACCCTGGATGGCCCCAGAGGACTCTGACCCCAGCCCAAGAAATGCTCTGGAGTGGTGAGGAAACTGGAAAAGGGAAATGCATGTAGGATTTCTTTTTGTATTTTTCATGTGATTATGTTAGGGGCAATAGTGCTAGAATCCATTTGCAAAGTGTCTGTGCATTTTCTGCATACCTTGTGCCCCTTGATGAGGTAAACTGCAGACCCAGAACACCCACACAGCTGGAGTCTGGGACAGGGCATGTTTCAGCTGTGGAGGGAAGCTGAGGGGTCAGCACTGGTCCAGGGGCTGGGTAGTGAGCTGTGTGGTTACAGCTCTTGTGGGGTGGGGACACGGGTGCTGGACAGAGGAGTCATACCTGGAGTGTGCTCCTAGAGGCCCCAAGATATGAACACTGTCTGGACTCCTTTCAGACTCCGGAGGCTTAACACAAACAGGGTATGTCTACACTACGGGGTTACTCCGAATTTACAGAATTCAATTTTTGGCAACCAATTGTATAAAGTCGAGTGCATGCGGCCACACTAAGCACATTAATTCGGCGGTGTGCGTCCATGTACCGAGGCTAGTGTCGACTTCCGGAGCGTTGCACTGTGGGTAGCTATCCCATAGCTATCCCATAGTTCCCGCAGTCTCCCCCGCCCATTGGAATTCTGGGTTGAGATCCCAATGCCTGATGGGGCCAAAAATTTGTCGCGGGTGGTTATGGGTAAATGTCGTCAGTCAATCCTCCTTCCGTGAAAACAACGGCAGACAGTCATTTCGCGCCCTTTTCCCTGGATTGCCCAGGCAGACGCCATAGCACGGCAACCATGGAGCCTGTTCAGCCTTTTTTCACTGTCACCGTATGTCTACTGGATGCTGCTGACAGATGCGGTACTGCAGCACTACACAGCAGCATCCCCTTGCCTTTGCAAGTTAGCAAAGATGGTTACCAGCCATACTGTACCGTCTGCTGCTGTCATGGGTGCTCCTGGCCGGCCTCGGTGAGGTCGGTCGGGGGCGCCTGGACAAAAATGGGAATGACTCCCCAAGGTCATTCTCTTCTTTAAGTTTTGTCTAATGGAGAGTCAGTCCTGCCTAGAATATCAAGCAAGCCTACTAAAGAACCAGAGAAGCAAATGGCCGCTCCCGGTCAGAGCCCCAGACATCCCACAGAAATGATGAGCTGCATGCCATTCTAGGGGGTGCCCCTACAACAACCCCACCCGTTGCTTCCCTCCTCCCCCACCCCTCCTGGGCTACCTTGGCAGTTATCCCCCCTTTTGTGTGATGAAGTAATAAAGAATGCATGAATTTGAAACAACACTGACTTTATTGCCTCTGCAAGCAGAGATCAAAGCGGGGAGGGGAGGGCGGTTGGCTTACAGCGAAGTCGACTGAACCACCATTCTGCACTTGCTCAGCCTATAGTTGAAAATGGGAATCTGTGATGAGCACTAGGATAGAAGCACAGGCAGGACTGAATCTCCATTTGCATGTGGGCCTTTGGTTGACACTGGTAAAATACAAAATGTCCCAGGATATGTATGTTGGGGGACAGTTCTAAACGGCAGCTTTATTTTTTTATTTGCAGCAAAATGTAGAGGTCTAAGTATCTGATTGTGAGCCCTGGGAGCAAGGGGTACGCTGGGGTAGGTGCGACTGCGCGGTGCTGCCGACTGGGAGAGCAGCCTGAGGCAGAAGCCTCCAGCTGGCATGATATTCTCCATTACTGAATCTCCATTACACAAAACTTAAAGAAGAGAATGACCTGGAGTCATTCCTTTTTTTGTCCATGCGCCCCCGACCAACCTCACCAAGGCCAGCCAGGAGCACCCATGTCTGCCCAGGCGCCCCCGACCGACCTCACCGAGGCCAGCCAGGAGCACCCACGGGACGACGATGACGGTTACCAGTCATACTGCACCGTCTGCCGTCCGCAAGGCAAGGCAAGGCAAGGGGATGCTGCTATGTAGTGCTGCAGCACCGCGTCTGCCAGCAGCATCCAGTAGACATACGGTGACAGTGAAAAAAGGCAAGAAACGATTTTTTTCCCTTTGCTTTTATGGGGAGGGGGGGGGACTGACGACATATACCCTGAACCACCCGCGACAATGTTTTTGACCCTTCAGGCATTGGGAGCTCAACTGAGAATTCAAATGGTTTTCGGAGAGTGCGGGAACTGTGGGATAGCTACAGTCGTCAGTCGTCCCTCCCTCCGTGAGCGTCCATTTGATTCTTTGGCTTTCTGGTACGCTTGTCTCAGCTCCTTAAGTTTCACGCAGCACTGTGTTGAGTCCCTGTTGTGGCCTCTGTCCATCATGGCCTTGGAGATTTTTTCAAATGTTTTGGCATTTCATCTTTTGGAACGGAGTTCTGATAGAACAGATTCATCTCCCCATACAGAGATCAGATTCAGTATCTCCCGTACGGTCCATGCTGGAGCTCTTTTTTGATTCTGGCTGTGCTGATGAGCTCTGCATGGTCATCTGTGCTGATCAGCGCTCCACGCTGGGCAAACAGGAAATGAAATTCAAAAGTTCGCGGGGCTTTTCCTGTCTACATGGCCAGTGCATCCGAGTTCAGATTGCTATCCAGAGCGGTCACAATGGTGCACTGTGGGATAGCTCCCAGAGGCCAATACCGTCGAATTTCCCATGGAAATTGCGGCCACACTAACCCTAATTCGAAATGGCAATGTTGATTTCGGCGCTACTCCCCTTGTTGGGGAGGAGTACAGAAATCGATTTTAAGAGCCCTTTATGTCGAAGTAAATGGCTTCGTTGTGTGGACGGGTGCAGGGTTAATTCAATTTAACGCTAGTAAATTCGAACTAAACTCATAGTGTAGACCAGGCCACAGGATCCAGTGGTGGGATCCCCTCCCAGTCTGATGAGTGGCCAAAAGGGGGCGCTCGACTGGACCTGTGACACGGGCCCATGAGACAGTTCTCACCTGACTTAATTTTAATACATTTTTCAGATAAAATAAGTTCTGTTGACTTGCAGTCCAGAGATAGTCAGAGACTCGAGTGAGACTTTAAGATGTATTTTAAGCCTTGTACAGTTCTTGGTTTATTTATAACTAGAATCTGCTCCCCATTAGTTGAAAGACAAGGGGCCAAGATCCAATGTCAGCTATGCCTCTGCACTGAAGTTGCATGATTGTAAGTTAGTCAAACTGAGCATCCTGGTCCATATTCCGCCCTATGTTCTTATTTAAATAAAAATGTCATTTGACTAACTCACCTTCCCCCCTACATCCCTGCCCAAATGAAAAAGTTCTTAGTTAAGGGATGAAATTTCACTTTTTTTTTTAAATACATACAATTTCTAATGTTCCAGATTGCATGTTGCTTACCAACAAGCAAAGTTAAAGTAGCAAGGCCACAGAGAAGCTTTAACTCCCCCTCCCTGCCCCAAACAAATAAAAAGGTAGTCATACCAGTACCAGGCAGAAGGGGCCATTGTTAAGTATTGCAGTAAACGGATCCATTGTGACAGTGGTGTGAAATCCATTTCAGGATGTGACATTGAATTAGAAGAACTTTTAGTTGGGTTGCCAACCACTTATTCACAAGGGAGAAATCCTACGGTATAAAATGACAGTGTGCTCTCCTTTCTGACACTTCTATTTTGATGCTTTTTACTGTTTTTTCCAAAATTACCAGGGATCCTAGAAATCTGTTTCCCATGGAAAATGCAGAATTTGCGTTTTTACAGAGAATCTTTAGTTTTTACAATAAAACACATTAACTATTAACAAAATTTTCCTGATAGTACCAGGGTCACTTATTGAATGTGCACAACCTCCCCCTGTTGTGGTTGATTTTTGAATGTGCTTTAAATGTACAGCAGAACCCCATTTATCTAATCTAATTGGGACCAGGGCCAGATCATATCATCAACAATTGAGATAATCAGGAGAATTGGCAAAGTGCTTTCTATCCCTTATTTTAAGATGGGTGCGGGGCACGTCTAGGGTGGTCAGCCACTGCCCGAGCCCCAGTCACCTGGGGCTGACAGCCTGAGCCCCAGCCACTGTCAGCCCTGGGCAGCTGATGGTTCAGTTGGTACCGAGAGCTAGATAATGGAGGCTCAGATAAACAGGGTTCTACTGTATATGGATAACAATATATTGTGACTGGGGAAACTAAAGTTTAGCATTTCATTTTTATCACAGAAAAACATAGATTTTTATTTTTTTTTAATCAGAAAATTTTGTTTTATCAAGGAAAACTAGGATCCCTGAAAATGACTATAAGAAATGCTAGTGAACAGCCTACCAATCTGCTAAGCTGAAAAAGCAAAGACTAAGTAAAACAATAGGAAAATGTGTATTTATAGCTGGACACAAGATTCATTGTCTATTTGGAAGATTGTGGCTAATATAGCTGCGGTACCTCTTGAGAATTAGATAAGAGTTCCAGGTGTGAAATTACTTTTGATATTTGGATAATTAAATTACGGTATGAGAAATTCATGCTGACACTTGTGAATTTAGATGCTGATACAGTACAGATTTAAACTGAAATGCGAGAAACCTTTAAAGTCAAATAAGTTTAGAGACACGTGAATTACATGAATACTGCATTTTCTTTACAATGAAGCATGATCACAAGAGAATTGTTTTCTTCAAAACCTATTTCTGTTATGTGATGCATAAGTGATTATAAGTATCTACAGTAAATTAAAAGTGTAATACTGGTCTTAATTTATTACCAGCCTCACTAAGGCATTCATGGATTCCCCTCTACCCTTTTTATACTGTATGAATTTGCATTATAGTATCACAAGGGAATCTGCAGAATGAAATGCAGGATTTCAGAGGCATTTATTGGAGTGTATGGAAGGCTGTCACAGGGTCCACTCACAGCTAGTGGTGCCTGGGGATTAGTTCCTTCCAGGTGCTGCACCTTCCTCCAGCATTCTCCCTACCCATCATCCTCTCTCACCCTGCAGCCCCTCCTGCTCCAGGAGCTGCAGGTTGATCTTTGTGACTGGGCCCTCCGGCCAGGTCACTAGGGTCCTCCCCTTCCAGAGTATCAAAGCCTTTCAGGGCAGACTGTCCTAAGCAGTCCACTCTCCACTGCTTGATCTGTGCCACTTCCCCAGCGGCTGGTAGGGGAACCTGGGCCCGTTTCCACCTCTACTCTGTTTCCACCTCAGGGAGCCTCTCTTCAGTGACCAAGGACCATACTATCCTATGCCTCGCTGCTTTCCCCCTGAGCTTTCCTCCCTTTCTAGCTCTTCTCCCTCTCTGGGTTTACCAACTCCCTCCTCCCAGGGAGTAGCTGCAAGCTACTTGCCTCTATAGTCCCAAACACACATCCCTTCTCCCAGGGAGTGGCTACAGGTTACTTCCCTGCAGCCCCCTTCTGGGATTTATACAGGCCCCTCCTATTCCTGTCCAGGTGAGACTCATTTAATTAATCTCTGCTCCCTGGCTGCTCCTCCTCCAGCTGCAGCCTGGGCAGTTAATTGGCCCAGCTAGCCAGCTTAACCCCTTCAGGTCTTGTGGGTGTGGATACCCCATCACAAAGGGAATGAATTCATATTATGCAGAACCCTGGAAACCACCATAGTCATGAAGAGTCAGTTCCTGAGAGGTGCTAAGCACCTGCAATACCCCTTGAAATCACCAGGAGTTACTGATGTCCAGCTCATCTCAGAATCAGACCCAAGAATAAGAAGCTTCTCCCCACCCCCTCACAGACATATTTATAGATTTTTCTGGGTATGATGCTGAGTACATTTACTCTGAGCTACTTTGTGGATAATTCTTTGGAGATGAGGCTTCCAGAAATTGTAATGGTTTGGTTTTTTGCTCTTTAAAAAAACAAACACCTCCCTTAAACTATGGGATTTTTTTGTTTGTTCTGGATAGTCTCATATTTTGACCTTCTGGTCATTTTGTTGGTGGAGGAGGAGGAAGAGAGGACTCCAATAGTACATGTGTCTATGGCTCAGAGAGTCTTTGGCCCTTAAATTGTGCAGAACAAAACAAAAAACAAAAACTAAGGAACAATCAACAGTAGCAGAAGAAAAAACTCAGAACTGACTGGGAAGAGAAGGGTCATTTCTGTAACAGAGATTTTTTTCACAGCTTTAGTCCCATTGAACAACAGTTCTATGTAAAAAGTCAAAGTGGGTCTCTGAAATGGAAATGTCTCTTATAGTAGTGCAGGAGCAAATTCAGTATGGTTTTATTACTTGGTGCAAGGCAGAAGTTCTACAATCCAGATCTTGAAACAGAGGCTTAGCAACTTTTTACCATTGGCTGTCTCTTTACCTCTGATTTTTCCATTAATAAAAACGTTTGGAGAGTTTTGTTAAATGCTTCTAATTATTTTTCTAATGTAAAATGAATGTTGAAAGAGATGAGTGCAAAACTGGTGTAAATGAGAATGTCGGAAGGTGAAAGTCTAATCACAACATAAGCAAAATAACATTACGATATAGTAAAGAACCAAGGATTGGAAAGTAAGGACTATTCGTTCCTTATACAGCATTAAAGCCCACACTTGCAATACTACATGCAAGTTGGACATCCCAGTAACGAGAATGATACTGAAAATCAGAGGCAACTCAGTGAAGAGCTACTAATGTGATAAAGGACTCGTAGATAGAGCCATAATACTCTATGACTTTCCTCAATACATATAGCTTAGAGAAAAGAGGTTATGAGAAGTCTGCAAAAACTTAAAAGGGTGTCTGCACTGGCAGGGCCGGCTCTGGCTTTTTTGCCGCCCTAGGCAAAAAAGCCACCCGCCACCCCCCCCCCGGCCAGAGCGCCGGGAGCAGGGCGGCGAGCCCGGCCGGGGCCCCGCTCTCCCCGACCGGCCGGAGCGCCGCGGGGAGGGCGGCGAGCCCAGTCGCAGCCCAGCTCTCGGGCCAGAGCGCCCCGCCGCGCCGCCCCCCTCCAGGCGCCGCCCCAAGCACATGCTTGGTGGGCTGGTGCCTGGAGCCAGCCCTGTGCACTGGAGAGAGAAAGGAGCTTTTCTGGTCATGTCAGACAGCAGAATTAGGCATAGTAGTCTGCTTAAAAGAATTTATAATCAACATCAGGAAACATTTTTCTTTAATAGTGAGAACAATTAGAATGTGGACTACTCGTGAGGTCACTGGAAATATTTAGAAGTCACCTAGATAAAGTTTATCTATTGAAAACATTCCTCCATGCTGCAGTGTGAAGGGTGGACTAGATCAGTGATTCTCAAATTAGGGCCGCCATTTGTTCAGGGAAAGCCCCTGGCGGGCCGGGGCAGTTTGTTTACCTGCTGCGTCCGCAGGTTCAGCCGATCGCAGCTCCCATTGGCCGTGGTTCGCTGCTCCAGGCCAATGGGAGCTGCTGGAAGCAGCGCAGGCTGAGGGACGTACTGGCCACCGCTTCCCACAGCCCCCATAGGCCTGGAGCGATGAACCGCCGCCACTGGGAGCTGCGATAGGCCGAACCTGCGATAGGCCTAACCTGTGAACGTGGCAGGTAAACAAACCGGCCCAGCCCGCCAGGGGCTTTCCCTGAACAAGGGGCGGCCCTAGTTTGAGAACCACTGACTAGATGACTAGTTGTTGTTTTCCATACACATTATCCACCAATGAGTGAGCAGACATAAAAAATTAACTGGTTTAGTGACTATTAGTAGGGCACCGCACACACTATTTATTTTTCCTTTTTTTTTTAACACGATAGCCACCTGATTACAAGCAAAGTAGAAATACCTATTGATGCTGCTTGGAAATATCTGCTTCATTTTTAGACACTTAGGCTTTGTCTACACTACACACCTTTTAGCGACATGGCCGTGTCCCTAAAAGTTGGGCATGTAGCCGCTGTTTGTCAGCACTTTTGCTGACAAAATACTTCCATCCCCAACAAGCGGCGTTCATGTTGTTAACAGGAGAGCGCTCCTGCCAACAACGCGCTGTTCACACTGACAACTGCTACGGCAAAACTTCTGTCTTGGGGGTGAGGGGGTTAGCACATCTGAATGACAAACGTTTTGTCGTTCAATTGCCAGTGTAGACATAGCCTTATTCTTTTTTAGTTGCTGACTTTGACAAATCGAAAGAAATGGCTACATGACTTTAACTCATTTTTAAGTGCTGTGCAAGCATCAAAAGATTCTTCTCTATTGTTTCACAGTGATGATGTTTCACACTTTCAGATAGTGTCCTTTGCATTTTCACTGTCTTGTAGGATTCCACACATTTTATGCAAAACAATATGTCTAGCCTTAGGGCTTGTCTATACTACTGCTTAAGTTGATATAAGTTACATTACTCAGGGGTGTGAAAAAACCACCCTCCTAAGTGATGTAACTTATATCGACTTAAAGCAGTGTCCGCACCATGCTATGTCGGCAGGAGATGCTCTCCTGCTGACATAGCTTCTACCTCTCATTGAGGTGGAGTAATTACGTCGATGGGAGATCACTCTCCTGTCAACGTAATGTGTCTTCACCAGATTGCTCTAGGGATGAAAACGAGGGTGTGCCCAACACTCCCTCCATCACCTCCAAGAGCACCTGATTATTTTGTGAAGGTGCTAAATTATGGTTTGCCCAGAACATTTGATCTAAGAAAGTCCCCTGCTTGGCTATACAGTACCTTGTTAGTTTTATACTGTTTACTCTTTATGTTACCTCAGCATCTTCATCCTCTTCATTTTGCAATGGTCACAACTAGGAGGAGCTATAGCGTACCTTGTGGCCAGGTCATTTATGGAAAACTCCCACAGACCTTAACACATCCAGCCTTCACAGAGATTTGTTCCAGGCTCAGCTGAGGGTGAACCACTCCCAGGCACAAACATTCGTGAAGTTGCCTACATTAGCACAATCATATTACTGAACATATGTGACAACATGACTGAAAGTTGAAGTCTAGACAAGGCCCCTGTCTCCAAAAGTTAACCAACTCATTTTATTTAATTTATTTATTCATTCCTCTGTAAACCACTTTGAAATCTACTGATTAAAAGCACTATATAAGAACTAGGTATTATTGTAGGCTGCCATCTGCTTCACGGGATGCAGTGTGAGTGCAATGGTCACAACTGCTCGTAGAGAGGCCCATGCATAGTTACGCATATACATTTATATTTAATTTCAAGCAATAAATCTCAAAACAAGGAGGGATGGAGTCTACAAAGGCCCCTTCTGTCTGCGGGTTTGTCTTGTTAAAGATGTGGTGTTAGAACACCTCCTAACTAACATGTTCTAACAGTCACGTGTAGACAAGGCAGTGTAGACTTTGACATGTGATAAGGAATGCTTCAGGTAAGCCTGGTGAGCACACATTAAAGTCTACAGTGCCTTGTCCACACTAGACTTTTAGAACATGTTAGATAGGTGGTGTTAGAATATGCCTTTACATCCTAGGGCTGGTCTACACTACGTCGTTAGATCGACATTCCCCGTATTAGTTCGAATTTATAATGTGCTTGTCTACACTACAGAGCCCTTCTCGCTGACCTAACGGGCTTTTAACATCGATGCCTGTACTCCACCTCAATGAGAGGAATAGCGCTAGATTCGACCTTCCCAGGTCGAATTAGGGGTAGTGTAGCCACAGCACAGTGTATTTCAACTTGTTTGGCCTCCGGGAGGTGTCCCAGAGTGCTCCAATATGTCTGCTCTGGACAGCACTGTTATACCAATAGAATAAAAACCAGCAGGATCTTATTAAGAGGGATAAGGCAAAGATGCCACATTTATTGTAAATATAATGATAAAGCAAAAGATAAAAGTAAACAACGTTGTTTGACTACTTATTCCTATCACTACTTATTCCTTATACACACACACATATATATATAGATAGATAGATAGATAGATTCATTCACAGAATCATTCATTCAAGTTCTGTATAGGTGTTATAGTTACCAGCCGAGAAGTTGCTCATGCCAAGTTACTGGCCAGGTAGCTTAGTCATGAGGATGGAGCCGAGTCTGTGTCAGATGCACCTGATGCTCCTGGAGGTTGGCAGCAGAACCAGAGAGACTCAAAGTCCTCAGTCTTGAGAGTCCATTCTTATAGGATTTAATTCCTATGTTAGTCTATGGGAGCTGTTTTATCCTGCTGTTGCTGACTCAATCAGCAGATGGCACACATTCCTGTTTAAAGTGGCACATTTCTGGTGGCTCCACACTGTTTGTTTGTGTTTCTCATCCTTCCAGGTGAGGGGGGGGATCCCAGTTTACCCTCCGGGGGTTTTCTGGTCATCCACTTGACACATTCTTCGGCCGATGGATACTTCCTTTCTAGGCTGGCACCTCCCTAACCATCCATGTATATCAAGCATTCATCAGCATACATTCCATACCTTAACCATATTTTAATTTACTGTCTCCACCACTTTCGGGGTGTGTGCTAATTCATTTGAGACTCCCGGCCCTTTAATTACAGAGGGTGGGGGGTCTGTCCTAGGAGCCGTTGAATGAAGTGAAAGTCACTTAACAGCTTATAGTGTTTGTTTACATTGTATCAATTACTTCAAGAACAAAGTCAGTTAACTTGTTTGTAAGTTTTACATAGTAGTAAAGTATCTTTCACAGGACAGATATAATCAATGGTTTCTACAGACAGTAGCTTACAAGTTTTAACAGAAGACCCAAGAGATTTTTGTACTTGGTGAAACTGTTGGATTTTAAAGTGTGGGGGACAAATTATGAGGGGGTCACTGTCACTTGGGGAAATCACTGTTAGTACCTTCTTTAATATTCCTACAGCACTTTCAACTCCACTGCACTTCAGCCAGGTAAACAGGAAAAGCCCCGGGAACTTTTGAATTTCATTTCCTGTTTGATCAGTGTGGAGAGCTGACCATGGCTGCCCAGGTACGCAAACGCGCTCCAGCGTGGAGCATACAGGAGACACTGGATCTGATTGCTGTGTGGGGAGAAGAGTCTGTGCAGGCAGAGCTCCGAACCAGCAGAAGAAATGCTGACATCTATGCCAAAATCGCACAGGGCATGGGAGAAAAAAGCTACACCAGGGACACAAAGCAGTGTCTTGTGAAAATAAAGGAGCTCAGGCAAGCGTACCAGAAGACAAGGGAGGCGAATAGTTGCTCTGGTGCTGACCCACAGACATGCCATTTCTATGAGCAGCTGCATGCGATTCTAGGCGGGGACCAGACCGGTACCCCAACACTCTCCCTGGATACCTCCCAGGGGACCCAGGCAGCCACAAGCAACAACAAGGAGGACATTGTTGATGAAGAAGAGGAGGAGGAGGAGAATGCACAGCAGGCAAGTGGAGGATCCATTCTCCCAAACAGCCAGGACCTTTTCCTAACTCTGGAGCCAAGGATCCACTGGTGCGGGACTGTGATGGTGGGGAAGGCACCTCTGGTGAGTGCACACTTGTAATAACACTATAGGGGTTAAATGCAATTGTGATTACTGTTTAATTTGAGGTAAACAATTGGGATACAGTGGCAGGCAGTGCAGCCAGGCAAAAGGTGCTCCCCGGAAAAGCCAGTTTATGTGTCAAGAGTTTCCACAGTAAAAAATGTCCCCGGGTGTGCCCTCACATGGCCTACGCTTTCATGTGTGCTTACCATGCCTGCCTGCAAACCGAAATCTGCTGCCCAGTGCTCTGCCATGTGTTGTACCTCACTGGCAGGCTCTTCTTTTAAAACACAAAATTTGGCCGAGTACCTCAGGGAATGTATTTACTGCTGTGAATTGTTTCATTCATTGCAACAGTTAACCTTTTTTTGTTTTCAACAATGTATGCTTTTCCTTACAGCTGCAACATTTTCTCTGGGTGCTTCCTCCACTCCATCACAAAGGCTGTCCCAGATTAGAAAGCGAAAAAAGCAGACAAGGGAAGGCATGTTCTGTGATTTGATGCATTCCTCCGAGGCTTACAGGGCCCAGCTCCATGCATGGAGGCTCACACTCTCAGAGAGCATGCGCACCGACCAAGAGGGCAGGAAAGCAAGCAGAGAACAAGAGCGTAGCACACAAGAGGAGATGTTGTGGCTTATGGGGGAGCAAACAGTCATGTTGAAGTGTCTTGCTGAGGTGCAGGAAAGGCAGCTAGACCTTAGAGTCCCGCTGCACCCAATGATGAACCAGCTGCCCTCCTCACCAAGTTCTATAGCCTCTTCTCCCAGATGTCCTAGATTGTGTAGGGGTGGGGTGGGGTGGGGTGGGGAGTTCCGTTATTCCTTGAACTCAGCTCCTGGGGATGGTTCATGGAGCAGAAAGCTCTCATTCCCACAGCTTTGATTGCTAGACAGTGAAATTGTAATAAGCTATGTGTCCTTTCCCCTCCCTCCCTGTGTTATCAGGCCCTTACCTGGTTATCATTGCTATTCATTGCTGTCTCTGTTCAGTGTTTGTTAGCATAATAAAAATGCATGAATTGAGGACAAGAGGCTCTTTATTCACTGTGCACACTGTGGTTGGTGGGGGTTTAGTTTACGGGGCGGTACATGTGGAAAGGGGGCAGGTTGTTAAGGAACAACACAGAACTGTCATATCAGTGTTGGATTATTCATGAAACTGGTTTTCAAAGCCTCTCGGAGATGCAGTGCACCTCAATGTGCTCTTCTTATTGCCCTAGTGTCTGACTGCTCATAATTGGCAGCCAGGCAATCTGCCTCACCCCGCCAGAAACTTTTCCCCCTTACTTTCACAGATATTATGTAGAACATAGCAAGCAGCAACAACAATAGGAATACTTCTTTTGCTGAGGTCTAACCTAGTGAGTAAACTGTGCCAGCGCCCCTTTAGATGTCCAAAGGCACATTCTACCACCATTCTGCACTTGCTCAGCCTATGGTTGAACAGCTCCTTACTGCTGTCCAGGCTGCCTGTGTATGGCTTCATGAGCCATGGGAGCAAGGGGTAGGCTCGGTCTCCAAGGATAATTATTGGCATTTCAACATCACCAACGGTAATTTTCTGGTCTGGGAAGAAAGTTCCTTCTTGCAGCTTTCTGAAGAGACCAGAGTTCCTAAGGATGCGCACGTCATGTACCTTTCCCAATCATCCCATGTTGATGTTGGTGAAACGGCCCCTGTGATCCACTAGCGCTTGCAACACCATTGAGGAGTACCCCTTCCGGTTTATGTACTCTTTGGCAAGGTGGTCTGGTGCCAAGATAGGGATGTGCGTTCCATCTATTGTCCAACCACAGTTAGGGAACCCCATTGCGGCAAAGCCATCCACTATGTCCTGCACATTTCCCAGAGTCACTACCCTTCTTAGAAGAAGTGAATTGATTGCCCTGGCTACTTGGATCACAGCAGCCCCCAAGGTAGATTTACCCACTACAGACTGATTCTCAACTGACCGGTAGCAATCTGGCGTTGCAAGCTTCCACAGGGCTATCGCCACTCGCTTCTCAACTGTCAGAGCAGGTCTCATTTTGGTATTTCTGCGCTTCAGGACTAGGGAAAGCAATTTGTAAAGTTCCATGAGAGTTGCCTTAGGCATTCAAAAGTTATGCAGCCACTGCTCCTCATCCCATACCTGCATCACGATGCGGTCCCACCAGTCTGTGCTTGTTTCCCTGGCCCAGAAGTGGCATTCCACTGTGTCAACAAGCCCGGCTGCCGCTGCCAGTATGAGTGAATTGCTCCATTCCATGGCTTCCAGCACAGCTATTTGCATGGCATCACATTCTTCCACATGGCTGCTCCTGGCTAGGCTCTGCAAATAACGCAGGATGATTCGCAAGGTGTTTGTGACGCTCACAACAACTGCATACAGCTGAGCAGGGTCCATGCTTGCTGTGCTATGGTGTCTGCACAAATAACCCAGGCTTAGGCGTGAAAATGATTGTTTGCCATTGCTTTCAGGGAGGGAGGAGCCAAGTGCATCATGGGGGGTTGATGATATGTACCCAAAACACCTCCCGAAAATGTTTTTGTCCCAACAGGCATTGGGAGCTTAACCCAGAATTCCAATCGGAAGCAGGAACTGTGGGATAGCTGACCAGAGTGCATCATTCCATGAGTTGATGCTACCCATGGTAGTGGGGATGCGCTCCGCTGACGGAATGTACATAGTGGGGACATTCATCATCGATTTTGTAAAATCGGAGGCTACAGGTCAACTTTAATAAATTCAAACTAATTTTTTAGTGTAGACAAGCCCCTAGTCTGGACTAGTTACAGTTTTGGGTATAGTATGTAGTATTTAGACCAATCACAGAGCACGAATAGCATACTATGAACACAAACCATTCAAAGCAATATTCGTGTCAAATAGTTTGCAAGCCATCCAGAGTCTGAAATATGTTCCCAGACAACATTGAAGTAATTTAGAAAAAATAAATGAATAAATAAATATTTCTTTGTGACACAAACAGAAGAAGGTGCTAGGCTAAATTTATTGCAAATACTGCACCAAACAAAACAAAAAACAATAAAACATAAAATAAAGGCACATGAAGAATTAATTTCACTGTCTTTTCTTGCTTATTCCCTTCTTTCATTTCATCCTTTTTCTCTCTCCTGCCACGCTTAACCCCTTCTATTCATAATCAGACCTTTTCAACTCTCATTTGTTGAGCATTTTCCCCTCTCCTTTCCTTTCTTTGAACAGCTGCACCTCCTTCCTCTCATTCTCTTTCCCCTGTGTAGGGGTGAGAGTACAGTTCATTCTACATGTCCATTCAATACTTTGCCTCTCTACTGAGACTGTCAACAAGGATGACAATTTGTGATGACAATGTGTGTGATTTGGACACCTGTTCACTAGGAATTAGTCAGAGACCAGCTAACATTTAACTCCCTTGTGCTTCTATGTGGTATTGTATTTTACTTTGCAAAAGGATAACTTATTTTCAAATTTGACATGTTGTTTAAGTGTACCATCCTATGATATATTCAGTCAATAATGAAGCTAGTTTTTAATTGCATGAACTTCAAAAATGTTCTTTCAATAATACAGTTAAGTGTGCTAATGTGAATCTCAGAGATGTTACACTAGTAACTTCTATTACTTATGCTGAGAGTCTCTAGGTGCTGATATGAAGTGGAGCTATACATAAAAATTCTGTAGGCATTAATATAGCTGTGTACATCAAGCATTGTTTTAGAGTGACACTTTGATTGTGTATTAAATATTAACTATAAACAAATCCACGGAGGACAGGTCTATCAATGGATATTAGCCAAGATGGTCAGGGATACCACCGCATGCTCTGAGTGTTGCTAGCCTATGTTTGCCAGAAGCTGGGAATGGACAACAGGGGATGGATCACTTGATGATTTCCTGTTCTTTTCATTCCCTCTGAAACATCTGGCATTGGCCACTGTTGGAAGACAGGATACTGGGCTAGATAGACCACTGGTCTGACCCAATATGACCATTCTTATGTTCACATGTTCAAGCCCCACAACACATATATCCAAGGTCCCCCAAAATAAACCAGTTTAATTCTCTTGAGAAGTTTACTATTCCTGAAACAGGCTGAGACCAATAGTATTGCAGTGTTAAGGCACATATTGCATATCATCTGTATTCAGGAAGAACATTTTAAACAGGGACAAGTGGCCTCCAGTGAATATGGTGGAGATAAATCTATTGTGCTTCCACTAAAGTAGAAGATGATTGGGGCTGTCCAGAAAAGAAAAGGAATAAGGTTCCACTACTTGCTATTGCTATAACACTAATAATTTTATCAAGTTTTAGTCTTGACTCAAGGCACCCTTGTGGGGGTGAGTGAATAAGATTGGTAGTGTTGGTTGGAGTGCATGGGGTGGGTGGATGAATATGTGCATCAGGTGGTGGTGTGCCATCCTCCAGCATGAAACCAATTCTATGATAGCTGGACACGTCATCTGCGCCATGCAGCCTGCACCTCCTCTTTGAGCAAACAGTAAACTGCCTTTATTTTCACCAAAAATAACAGGAGTACTTGTGGCACCTTAGAGACTAACAAATTTATTTATTTTCACCAAGCCACATAAAAATACAATCCAATTAATATAAAGGCCAGAATTCTTTCTGCCTCAAGTACCCTGCTCCAGACTGCACCAGTTAGCTCAGCAGCCACACAGTACCCAAATTCTCATCTCAGTTACAGTGATGTAATCCTCTTGGCTTCAGCAGGACTGCATCCCTGTAACAGAGTAGAGAGTTTGGCCCAGAGCTAGCTGGCCTCTCTTTACTGAAAGGCATGAAGAAACAAAAGCTACAACAGGCAACACTTCAAGTGCAATAGCCCAAAAGCAATAGTTCTGAATGCAGCACAGAGTAGATTGTTAGTTATTTATAAGAACAGTGAATTAGAGCTTTGTTATTTCCTATTCTTTGTTTTCTAAGTATTGCAACTGTCACATTTTTATTGTATCTTCATCTTATTTTCTTTCACTTAGGCAAACGAGATGCTGCTTTTCAACAAGAAGCTGACTGCAGGGGAAGCATGTGCCCAGGGATTTGTTTTCCTAGCAGGACTTTTCAGAAGGATGTTTGGATAAGGTTGACAGCTACCAAGACTGAAAATTAAACTTATCTATTTCTCTGAGGGAGTTGTAATTTACATTTTGTATTTGTTTCCTTCTTATTTATATCGGTTATAAAGTTAGGCCTGGTCTGGGCAACTGGCCCTTTGACGTGTGGGGTGGATGACTGCATAGATGGCAGGGCTGATCTTTGTATGGATGGATGCATTCTCTTTACAGCTTTGTCATATGTCACATGACATCTCCTATGTCAGAAGGTAACAGTGCCCTTTTCAGGGTGGTGCTCTGTTGCAGAGTGTCTATCCTGAGGCTGAAACAGGTTTGTTTAGGTTTATAAAGCAATATCCAAAGTACGTAACTAGTTGCAGCTATCACTGAACTATCTCTCTCCTCATTATATCTTGGACTTGGCCTCACCATCCAGCCTGCAGGCTGAGGGCAAGGCATGGCCTTATGGTACTCCCTGAGCTATCATCTTCTGCAACCTCTCTCTTCTCGTCCTGTGGCCTGGAGTAAAAGGATCTGACTTCTAAGGGCCCTCTACCATGAAAGCTGATGAAAAGCTCCCATCAACCTCCCTCCTCCAGTTTATACAGTCTATTGGTGTCCTGTAGTTATGTCTAATGTAGTGAATGCCAGTGAAAATGAGGTAGGATCAGAAGAGGCTAAAATAGGGAAAGAACAAGTTAAAAATTACTTGGACAAATTAGATGTCTTCAAGTCACCAGGGCCTGATTAAATGAATCCTAGAATACTCAAGGAATTGACTGAGGAGATATCTGAGCCATTAGCGATTAGCTTTAAGAAGTTATGGAAGATGGGAGAGATTCCAGAAGGCTGGAAAAGAGCAAATATAGTGCCCATCTATAAAAAGGGAAATAAGGTCAACCCAGGGAATTACAGACCAGTCAGCTTAACTTCTGTACTGGGAAAGATAATGGAGCAAATAATTAAACAATCAATTTGCAAACATCTACAAGATAATAAGGTGATAAGTAACAGTCAGCATGGATTTGTCAAAAACAAATCGTGTCAAACCAACCTGATAGCTTTCTTTGACAAGGTAACAAGCCTTGTGGTTAGGGGGGAAGTGGTAGACGTGGTATATCTTGACTTTAGTAAAGCTTTTGATACTGTCTCGCACGACCTTCTCATAAACAAACTTGGGAAATGGAACCTAGATGGAGCTAATATAAGGTGAGTGCAAAACTGGTTGGAAAACTGTTCCCAGAGAGTAATCATCAGTGGTTCACAGTCAAGCTGGAAGGGCATATCGAGTGGGGTCCCGCAGGGATCAGTTCTGGGTCCAGTTCTGTTCAATATCTTCATCAGTGATTTAGACAATGGCATAGAGAATACACTTATAAAGTTTGCGGACGATACCAAGCTGGGAGGGGTTGCACGTGCTTTGGAGGATAGGATTAACATTCAAAATGATCTGGACAAACTGGAGAAATGGTCTGAAGTAAATAGGATTTAAAATTCAATAAGCACAACTGCAAAGTATTCCACTTAGGAAGGAACAGTCAGTTGCACACATACAAAATGGGAAATGACTGCCTAGGAAAGAGTACTGCGAAAAGGGATCTGGGGGGTCACAGTGGATCACAAGCTAAATAATGAGTCAACAGTGTAACACTGTTGCAAAAAAGCAAACATCATTCTGGTATGTATTAGCAGGAGTGTTGTAAGCAAGACACAAGAAGTAATTCTTCTGCTCTACTCCGCTCTGATTAGGCCTCAACTGGAGTATTGTGTCCAGTTCTGGGCACCACATTTCAGGAAGGATGTGGACAAATTGAAGAGAGTCCAGAGAAGAGTGACAAAAATGATTAAAGGTCTAGAAAACATGACATATGCGGGAAGAATGAAAAAATGGGTTTGTTTAGTCTGGAAAAGAGAAGACTGAGAAGGGACATGATAACAGTTTTCAAGTATGTAAAAGGTTGTTACAAAGAGGAGGAAGAAAACTTGTTTTTCTTAACATCTGAGGTTAGGACAAGAAGCAATGGGCTTAAATTGCAGCAAGGGAGGTTTAGATTGGACATTAGGAAAACTTCCTAACTGTCAGGGTGGTTAAGCACTGGAATAAATTGTCTAGGGAAGTTGTGGAATCTCCATCATTGGAGATTTTGAAGAGCAGGTTAGACAAACACCTGTCAGGAGTAGTCTAGATAACTAGTCCTGCCACGAGTGCAGGGGACTGGACTAGATGACCTCTTGAGGTCCCTTCCACTTCTATGATTCTATGATTGAAACCCCTTAAGTCAGTGATTCCCAAATCCCTTGAAAGCTGAGCCTCCCTGCAATCGGGAAAATTAAACCAGTCCTGCTCCATTGTGTGTGGTTAAAGGCCTACATATTTTAATGTATTCCTCTGCCACACAACCCTGGCTAGTCCTTCACTTGCCAACGCCTTTTGAGAAATGCTGATGTAGAGTTATCATAATATAAGACTTTCCTCTTCTTTCTTACATGCTTTGATGAGTAGGGAAATACCAATATTGACAGTTATAACATTGTCACTGGCACCCTAGTTAGCACATACTGAAATAATTGGGTAAGTTCACACATCAAAGCTATTTTTCAGACTCTCTGCAAACTCAGGGAGATATCTCTGCATCTGTTACTTTCTTCACAGTTTGAAGATTTTCTCCGCAATCATAGCAGCCAGAGACTCACTTTTTTAAAAAAAACCCTAAAAGCTGAGACTCTGAAAAACAATTTGAAGGGCACTCCACACATCCCGACTTTGGGGTGCGGGGAGATAATGCTTAAGACAGCTTTCTCAATGTGTGGGTTACAGGTGAGATAGTTTTGGAGGGTTAATTACACTGGGGTAGATTTAAGGTGAATGGTGTAAAAGAAAAAGATTAAGGGGTAATTTAAGGAAGAGAAGCAAGGAGGATTGGGAAGGAGGAGGAGATTGTTGGTGATTAGAAAATGACAAACAAAGGAGAAGGGAAGAACACAATTCAGAGAAGAAGGAAAAGATGGTACTTAATTTTAGGTTTGAAAAATGTTGGCCTCACACATAAAGTTTTTGTGATAACTAATTTTAATTTTTGAAAAACTAGAAAATTTCCCAACAAAAAATATTGTAAATTAGGCATTTAGGTACTTTTGAAAACCCCACTAGGCATCTATCTGCATCTTTAGGCACCAAAGCACCTTCCTGGCCATCTGCGATTTGCTCAAGGTCTGTAACAGAGCAAGGAATTGCATCCTAGTCTCCAAAGTCCCAGGCTACTGCCCTAACCACTAGACTACTCTTCCTCCCTATTACCTGTACATATCAATATTATCCTTGTTAAGTCCCTAACTAAAACCCTATGACCCATGACATGTATGATATAACCCCATTTAAATTAGTGTGAGAGAAGAACCTGCATATCACGGGTTCCACTCACTGGTGGCACCTCCTCCTAACTGTCCTCTCACCATCTGCCACTCAAGGTGACCATGTGTGTTTCCCCTTCTGGGGGCATGTAACAAAGTCTTTCCAGGACTCCCAGGCAGTCTGCTGTCCTCTGCATGGCTTGTTCCACATCCCCAGTGGCTACTAGGGAACCTAGACCCACCCTCTACACTGGGTTCCAGTCCAGGGACCCTCAACCCAGTAGCTCTGGACTTTTACTCTCCCAGTCCTTACTGCTCCTTCCTGAATTGCATCCTACTCTCCCCTTACATCTGCCTGCTCTTCCCCCTTATATCAGGGAGTGCAACTGCAGGTTTCTTCCCCCAGCCTGCCAACTTCTTCTCTTTATAGATCCTGTCTAGCTCCTCTCCCCAGCTGGACTTTGTCTGGAATTAGGCCCTAGCACTCCCTAGGTTTTCTCCAGGTGCAGCCTAAGGTTAATTGACCTAATTTACCCCTTCAGGCCTGGTATGGAGTGGACATCCCATCATATTGCATATGCTTTAACTTTTGAGGAAACTATATCGCACATTTGGGCCCTGATACTGTAAGCTGCTCCAAGTGGGCTGACTCATGTGCATTGTGCAGAGATTTATTAAAGCAAGTGTGGCTCTGTATGGTTACAGGGGTGTGCCTGCATGGAATATATTGCAGGATGAGGGCCTTTTATTAACCAATATATAAATAAATAAATATGTTGACAGTTCATGCATTTTTACCACCACTTGCTTTCAGCAGGTCTATATGCTGTGCCGCTGTAGCACTGCAGTGAAGCTGCTACTTACGCTAATGGGAGAGTTTCTCCAATTGGCATAGTTAATCCATCTCCATGACAGGCAGTAGCTATGTCATCAGGAGAAGCCCTCCCGTTCACATAGTGCTGTCTACACCGGGGGGGTTAGGTCAGTATAAATATGTTGCTCAGGGGTGTGGATTTTTCACACCCCCTGAGCAACACAGACATACTGATGTAAAATTTATAGTGTAGACCTGGTCTTAGGCCATGTCTACACTAGAGACCTTACAGAGGCACAGCTGTACCGATGCAGCTGCGGTTCTGTAAAATCTCCCATGTAGCTGCTCTATGCCGATGGTAGAGAGCTCTCCCTTCGACAAAAAATAAACTACCCCCAACGAGTGGCGATAGCTGTGGCGGTGGGTGAGCATCTCCCGCCAACATAGCGCTGTCCACACCAGCGCTTCTGTTGGTGCAACTTATGTCACTCAGGGGTTGTTTTTTTCACACCCCAAGTGACATAAGTTATACCGACAAAAATATTAGTGTAGACATAGCCTTAGAGTCATCATCTGGTAGCCTTTCACAGTCCCTTCAATGGTGATAAGCCTCAGAACGAGTCAAATTCTAAGTCATCATCCAAGGCAAAATGTTTATATCCTGGGTGTCAAAATCTGCTCTCAACTTCATCAGACTTCAAATTACTCTCAATCAATGCAGGTTTTCCCTCAAATGATTTGCTTGTGGCCCATCATTTTATTATACTAGAAGGAGGAAACAAAACAAAACAAAAAAGAGGTTGAGGGACTAGGTACATGGCAAATATTATAGAACTATCCACTAATTAAAATTATGAGAAAAAATATGTATAAATATCAGAAAAACTAAACAAAGCACATGGAAAAAGCCATAGAAAATGAAGATAGGAAACAGCATTGTATAGATATGAAAGTTTTCAATTTAGAGCTCAAGGGAATGTTGGGAGAAGCATTGATTGTTCCCTGAAGGCTCTTTCTTCGCTGAGTAAGATCTGTCAGGGCTTGTCTACACTAACAGCTGGTGCAGCTGCACTGCTGTAGCACTTAGGCCTTGGCTACACTCGGGACTTCACAGCGCTGCCGCGGCAGCGCTGTGAAGCGCGAGTGTAGTCTCGCCGCCAGCGCTGTGAGAGAGCTCTCACAGCGCTGTATATACTCCACCTCTCCGAGGGGAGTAGCTTGCAGCGCTGCGAGCGAGTGTGCAGCGCTGCAGGCTCTGATTACACTGGTGCTTTACAGCGCTGTACTCGCTGCGCTCGGGGGGGGCATTTTCACACCCCTGAGCGCAGCAAGTTGCAGCGCTATACAGCGCCAGTGTAGCCAAGGCTTTAGTGAAGATGCTACTTATGCCGATGGGAGAGCTTCTCCCATGGGTGTAGGTACTCCACCTCCTCAAGAGGCGGTAAAGCTATGTTGACTGGAGAAGCCTTCCCATTGACACAGCACTGTCTACACCAGGGGTTAATACATCTTTATATATATAGTTAACACATCATTAACATATCTTTATGCGGATGTAACTTGGGTCAATCAAAGTTTATAGTGTAGAATATGAGGAATATGCAAGCAAATTGGTATATTTGGAAAATATGTGGAAAAAGAAAAAGAAAATCTGAATATGTACCATATCAAGTTAAATGGAGGAGCAACAATAAAAAATGTAGCTGAAAAAATACAATCATCTTTGACTCATCATTAACATATAGTGGCAATAACACTCTAGAGGAGGGCATTGCCAGCCATTAGGGACTTGTTTGACAAACAATAAACCTAAGGCAACTTACCAAATGAGCTCACGCTGCCCTCTCTAGAGAGTCCTATAGCTTCATTATATTGATGCTGACACTCCTGCAATAGTAAACATTGAATTAGTGTTCCATTATCTTACATTTCAGGTGATGAAATTTCTGGCTGTTTCAGATTGTATCAGGTTTAAACTAGGTGTAACAACACATTTTTATGTGACAAAAATGTTAATATCTTGGAGCCAAAATCTCCCACACACATGTGTGTGGAGGGCTCTCACTGGCTTCAAAGGGGAGCCTCCCATGCATATTCAAGGGTAAAATTTGGCCTTGTGAATCCATATGTAATTTTAGAGATGAAAAATCTGCCTCCCAGTTTCATATAAAAACTGGTTACAAACTTTAAACAACAAATTAAACATTTCTTGAAAACAAAGGAAATGTTGAAGGCAGCTAAAAACAAGATATATTTCATACAATTTTTCTATTAACTGTTTTCATGTTTAATATTATTTTTAATTCAATATTATAATTGTTATTATAAATTTCCAAAGGCTTGCAGAGGATTTATCTGTACACCTCATTATAAAAGTTGTGCAGCTAAATCCTGCATAACTGATTATTTAGAATTTTAAAAATAGACCAAAATCCTGAAGTCCTTACTCAGGCAAAACTCCCACTGACTTCAATAGAACTAGTCAGATGATTAAAATTAAGCATGCTTGCTAGATTACATCTAGGGTGCTCAGCACCTTTCACGGTAGAGTCCTTTCCTTAGAATTTAGGCCCTGATGTAACAAAGCATTTAAACACCTGAATAACCCCATTCCTATTCAGCAAGGTACTTAATCATGTGCTTAAATTTAAACACATCAGTAATTCCATTAAAATTAAATGGGACAACTCACGTACTTACAGTTAAACTGGGTTGAAGTGCTTTGCTGAATAGAGGCTTTCACGATTTAAAGCTGATTCTGAGACCTGCTAAATACTCACAACTTGCTATGGGTATGGCTACACTTGCAGATGTACAGCGCTGTGAGTTAAACCTGCCTTCGTACAGCTGAGTAGGGAAAGTGCTGCAGTCTGTCCACACTGACAGCTGCCGGCATGTCCGTGAATGCCACAAGCAATTTCGTGTTGTACGCGTTGCGTGACACGATATCATCATCGGACTTCTCACTGTCACTTTGGATCTTAAGGAATAGCTCGACTGCCAAATGTTACATGCTGGAGAGACTTGTCAGCATACGCCTCAGCAGTTTGGGCTCCATTTCCTGCAGACCAAAACGGAACACAGATTGCGCTGCACAGAAACCGTTGAAAGGTGGCGCCAAATGTGGACGGAAACACAGGGATTGCTGGGATGCGAAGCGATGCATCACGGGACGTTGGGACAGGACCCAGAATGCCCAGCACCCCCCGCCCCCTTCCCACAACCCATGGCGCCAGAATGGGAAGAGGTGCTCTGTGGGATAGCTGCCCATAATGCACTGCTCCCAATGCTGCTGCAAGTGCCGCAAATGTGGCCACGACAGTGCACTGGCAGCTGTCAGTGTGGAGACTGAATTTGAACAGCCAGAGAGCAGGGCTATTAGAGGGGCCCAGCACGGGTTCTGCAAGGATTAGGGATGCCTTGAGGGAGCAATTTGACGCTGAAAACCAGCAGTAATGTCTGGTGCCCTGTACGGGAGTGAAGTGCAGTGGTTCCAATGTTAGTAGGAATCTGTGTTTGCTAAGCTGATTTGCAGTGCCTGTTTCTTTCCTGGGCTAAGGTATCTTTTACTTTATGCAATAATAAAGAATGTTTTCAAAGCCAAAAAATCCATTTATTGAAAAGAAAATTCATTTATTGAAAAGAAACACAACTGCTTGGGAAACAGAAAGGGCAAGGGGGTGGGGTGGGGAATGGTACAATCACAGATTTGTGTATGTCCTGTCCGGAGTGCTGTGCAATCAGTGCTGCACTTCAGGATGGCTATACTGCATAGTAATGAGGGTTGAGTGCAGAGGGTAAGGGTCGTAGTTTTCAGGGCTGGGTGGTGAAGATATAGGTGTTGGAGGCAACTGGTGGCGGTAAGAACCCAGATGCTGGGGAAAGTGGGTTGGAGGTGACATGGGGGCACAAGGGAAAGAGTTGAAAGCAGCTATCAAATCCCCCCTCATTCTTCTCTTTTGCAGACTAAACAATCCCAGTTCCCTCAGCCTCTCCTCATAAGTGCTCCAGCCCCCTAATCATTTTTGTTGCCCTCCGCTGGACTCTTTCCAATTTTTCCACATCCTTCTTGTAGTGTGGGGCCCAAAACTGGACACAGTACTCCAGATGAGGCCTCACCAATGTTGAATAGAGGGGAATGATCACGTCCCTCAATCTGCTGGCAATGCCCCTACTTATACAGCCCAAAATGCCGTTAGCCTTCTTGGCAACAAGGGCACACTGTTGACTCATATCCAGCTTCTCGTCCACTGTAACCCCTAGGTCCTTTTCTGCAGAACTGCTTCCTAGCCATTCGGTCCCTAGTCTGTAACAGTGAATGGGATTCTTCCATCCTAAGTGCAGGACTCTGCACTTGTCCTTGTTGAACCTCATTAGGTTTCTTTTGGCCCAATCCTCTAATTTGTCTAGGTCCCTCGGTATCCTATCCCTACCCTCCAGCGTATCTACCACTCCTCCCAGTTTAGTGTCATCTGTAAACTTGCTGAGAGTGCAGTCCACGCCATCCTCCAGATCATTAATGAAGATATTGAACAAAACCGGCCCCAGGACCGACCCTTGGGGCACTCCACTTGAAACTGGCTGCCAACTAGACATGGAGCCATTGACCACTACCCATTGAGCCCGACGATCTAGCCAGCTTTCTATCCACCTTATAGTACATTCATCCAGCCCATATTTCTTTAACTTGCTGGCAAGAATACTGTGGGAAACCGTATCAAAAGCTTTGCTAAAGTCAAGGAATAACACATCCACTGCTTTCCCCTCATCCACAGACCCAGTTATCTCCTCATAGAAGGCAATTAGGTTAGTCAGGCATGACTTGCCCTTGGTGAATCCATGCTGACTGTTCCTGACCACTTTCCTCTCCTCTAAGTGCTTCAGAATTGATTCCTTGAGGACCTGATCCATGATTTTTCCAGGGACTGAGGTGAGGCTGACTGGCCTGTAGTTCCCGGGATCCTCCTTCTTCCCTTTTTTAAAGATGGGCACTACATTAGCCTTTTTCCAGTCATCCGGGACCTCCCCCGATCGCCATGAATTTTCAAAGATAATGGCCAATGGCTATGCAATCACATCCGCCAACTCCTTTAGCACCCTCGGATGCAGCGCATCCGGCCCCATGGACTTGTGCTCGTCCCCGCACTTAAGGAGGGCACACACAGTCTACACAATAGCATAATTTTCCCATCCCAAAGAGAGTGCACATAACCCACGGGAGCCCCAAAATGGTGAGTAAGCGGGACTGATTTTTCATGGCTGTACTGTCCTCTGGGTTTCTGTGCCTTGGGGAGAGCCAACAGCTGCAGGGGGCACCTACACTGAACAATGTCCCAACATTTTCCACAGGAGTTCGTCCTGGAAGATATCTCGCTGCTGAGGGTGACCTGGGAAGCAAGGTAGGGTCTTCTACTGCAATGTGGCTTCCACCCTGGCCCATATGCAGCTTGCCTGTGTGCAGCAATGGTCCCCCCTCCCCTCACGGCACAGTGGCGCGGACACGTTAGCCTGTCTGGGACAAGGACCACTGTGGCTCGTGGGCTTTGCGGTAGGCACTCTGCAGCTCCTTCACTTTAATCCTGCACTGCAGTGCATCCCGGTCATGGCCCCTTTCCATCATGGCCCTTGATATGTGCCCGAAGGTATCGTAATTCCTACGGCTGGAGCACAGCTGGGACAGGACAGTTTCCTCCCCCCAAACCCTGATGAGGTCCAGCAACTCGCCATTGCTCCATACTGGGGCTCGCTTGGCGTGTGGAGACATGGTCACCTGGAAAGATTCGCTGATAGCACTCCACGCCTGGCTGAGCAAACAGGAAGGGGATTTTTAAAATTCCCGGGGAATATAAAAGGCGGGTCTGATGGTTGGTCACCTGAGGCCAGGGCAGTAGAGTTCGAACTGATGACCAGAGTGGCTAGAACAGGCATTGTGGGATACTGCCGAATACTTCTGGAGGCCAATTAGAGCGCATTGGGTGGCCACACTGGCGCCGCAGCACAGCAGCGGTGGCGCAATAAACTTTATTCCTCTCGGGGAGGTGGAGTACCAGCAGCGCTGTAGCCGCGGAGATACAGCGCTGTACGTGCCTTGCCAGTGTGGAAGGGGAGTGAGGTACAGCATGGTGGGCGGCTTTATTGCGCTGTAACTCACAAGTGTAGCCAAGGCCTCTGTCATAGATGTGGGTACTCCTCACATCTCAGGATCAATAATGGGTGAGGTCCTTCATTTTCAATTTTTACCTAAATACTCCGAGGTTTTACAAAAGTTAATATTCTGCTTTTACTGATTTTCACCCAAATTTTGGACCACTCAAGTACATGAAAATACTAATTATGTTAAGAAAACCCAGTACATTACATTAGGTAATAATACATTAGCCTAAGTGTACGTGCGAAGCCGTCTGTTAAAGTAAGGCAATGTCGTACGCATACACGTGCATGAGTGTGTGTATATGTGTACATATTGTTAATGTACGGTTCATGAAATAAACTACGGCATTAAACTGCTTTTACTTTCAATACTCTTACTTTTCTCTACCTGTTGCTTTTTTTCTGTCTTCCCATTCCCCATTATTAACCCTGATATTTATCCATAAAACTCTGAGGTTAATTTTTTGCACTGGTTTTCACCCATTTTTTAATTTTTGTGATAAACACTGACGTATTCTGAGGAAATGTTAAACAAAATAAAAACTGAAAATTAAGGGCCTTGATAAAGAGCCATATCCTGAGGTTTCTACTCAGTCCTTACTCATCTTAGCTTAGCTTCTCTATGAGTTTTGCCTGAAGAAAGACCGATCAGTGATATCAGCATATGGCCCAATAAAAACACTTTGCATCTTTCAGTTGATGCTCTCAAAGTACTCACAAACATTAATGAATTTCACCTCACAGCACCACTGTGAGGCAAGTATTATTACCTCCATTTTACAGAGAGGGAAAGAGTTACTAGGAGGTTAAGGCCAAAATTTTCGGAAATGGCCACGAATTTAAGGTGGATCAGTTTTTAGGAGCCCAACTTGAGAAATCTTGTGCCAGCTTTTCAGAAATACTAAACTCTAACAACTCTAATTAAAAATACGTCCAAAGTATCTCAAACTGGACACAGAAACGGACACATCCTAAATCTGTGGCTACTTTTGAAAATTCAGCTGCATTTGATTTAATTTTGGCTAAGGTCACACAGCAAGTCTATGGCACAGCCAGGAATAGAACCCAGCTTTCCTGACTCCCAGTCCTATTGTTAACCACTAGATCATGCTTCCTTTCTGCATCTGAGATGTTATAGACAATTTTGGAAAACTTTAAAGATGTATTTCCAGGTATTAGAGAAAATAGAGAAAAGTGTTTCACAATTAATTAATGGTATGTAAGGGCTGTCTTGTGAGGGAAAATTCAAAATCTTCAATAGATTTAGTTTGAGAAAAGAGAGAGAGAGAGATTGAAAGGTGATTTAATTGGCTGGGATTTTAAAATCTTAGCCATTATGGTTTTCAAGTACCTAATGGAACACACAAAGGCATGGTCTGTTCTGTCATCAAAGAACAGTTAAAATGTAAAGTCATGAGCTGAAGCCGGAGGAAGAAAAGTTTAACAGTAGATATTAAGGTTTTCTTGTCTTCAATTTAGATTGTAACTTTTTTAGGGCAGGGACCATCTTTTATTCTCTGTTTGCACCATGCCAAGTACAATGGGACCCCAATCACTGGTTGGGGCCTGCAGACACTATTGTAATAAAAGTAATTCATTATTATAATCTTAAAGAATTATTGGGATGTGAAAAACTCTGCCATCTGATGCTGTGAGAACAGACGGAATAAATGTGCTTAAGGTATAGTAAACACAATTACTAAATAATATAATGTATAAGTAATAAAATACTGCAATAGATTAAATGGACCATTGCTTACTCTCCATTCAGGAATTCTGTTTTTTACATTCACAGTTACTTGACACCATCATATCAGCCTGTTCCTAGGCTTTTAGCAATACCCACAGCATTAGAAAAACACAGCTGGCAACATGCATTGCAGTTAGCACAGTTTACACTTTTATGTTCTGCAATCCTATGAATTTTTTATAGAGGTCACAGTTTCATTCTGCTCTCAAAGTAACAGCTTCCACAGTTAGCTGTGGTATAAGCTCATGGTATTATGAACCAGGTTGGCTGGTTCTTTAGTTAGATAATATGCTGATAAAAAGAGGGGTTGAATTTTCATTCATTCATTCATTCATTCATTCCCTAATTGTACATGAAGGTGAATTCTGCAACCCAGAAGTAACAGTTACCATAGAAAACTAAAAGATAATAGGTACCACTTGGACATAATCACACCACTATGCTCATGAAGCAGAAGAGGCAACTGAAAGCTTTCATTCTCCTAAAATTAGGTTATTTAATTGAAAGTTCTCCTACTTCTTTTTTATGTTTGGGGAAAAAAGCCTATTTTAATATTCCTGCCCTCTATTTATAGAGCTGCACTGCTACAAGTGAGAGAAAATTTACCACAATGGACTAAAGATAATTTAGAAAGTAACTCTATGATGCCTTTGACTTGAGCAGTATTCTGTGTAGGTAGAAGCAATGACAAGTGCATTTTACAGTGGCACCTATATAATACTGCTCAAGATACGCAGACATTTCAAACAAGTGAGATTTGGCTTTTGATCTCTGTGGAGTGCTGTTATTTCCTCCAGGTAGTTGTTTTAATAAGTAGGTCAGTCATGTATTTTAGATGGGAGAGTAAATTTACTGTTTGAACTCTTCTATTTGTGGATGAAAACATTGATTATTACAGTTCTGCGCCGGGTACAAAAGCACGTTTGATGTTTGCTCAGACCCATCAAATATTTATCAATGTTCCTGCAAAACTACTTAAAATTATACTCAGGTGCTGCCCTTTCTCTAAATGTATTATCTCATGGGAAGAGGGGTGGGGAAAGGAAATAAAGCACAAATATTTTTTCTCATAATGCTTAGTGCTAGATAACTACATATAAATTGCAAAATTTTAAATTTTCTTCATGTCTAAATGTCTCCATTATTAGTGTACTCCTCATTCTCCCCCTTATATTCTATCTGAGAAACCTTCGAGACCTGATAAATTTTCATAAATATGCATATTTATTGTTGGAATTATGTAATAAAAAACAAAAAGGTTTACAATACCCCCTCACAAACACCACAATTTGAGTGTGTCCTGTAAATTACTAGCTGAGTCCCCTCTCTGTCCCCACAGGCTGAGAATAGTGAAGAGGCAAGTGGTGGTCATTTGAGGGAGTAGGGGAAGGGGGGGACAAGCAGGGGACCTGGGAAGGTTCCACAACTCAATCCCTGTAGAGTTTGGGGAAAGTATCTAGTGGACAAAGTCATAAGAAGAACCAGTGGCTGGAAGTTAAACCAGGCAAAATCAAATTAGAAATAAAGAACACATGTTTTAACTGTGAGGGTGACTGACCAATGGAACAAACTACCAAACAAAGCGGAGAATTCTCAATCTCTTGATGTCTTCAGATCCTGACTGAATATCTTTCTAGAAGATATACTTTATTCAAACACAAATTATTGGACTCATCATAGACGTAACTGGATGAAATTCAATGGCCTGTGTTATACAGGAGATCAGACTAAACAATCTAACAGTCCCTTCTTGAAACTGAAATTTTTCAGCTCATGTGGCCCAAAATCTTACAAACGATGGCCTCTCTTGTTGAGTTCTTCCTCAAGATTTTTTAAAATTATTTGTAGAGAAGGTAAAAGCTGAAGATTCTTCTCATTTTCTTACCCTCCTCTCAAGTCACATTGGTTTTACCTAGTTTGGAGATGCCATGTTCTTCCTTTAGTTTTAGGCCTGCCTTGTAGGCTTCATCTACATTTTTTTCATGCCATAGAATGCCTCAATCTTGTCTATACTCCCTCTCCCACCATTGCTACCACTTCTGAAGATGTTTCTATGATAGTGCAATGATGAGAGTTTCCTAAAATTACCTGTGCAGACAAATAATATGTAATTCTGTTAACTAAATATGAAAACTCCACTGATGTGAACCATCCAGTACCCGGAAAGATAATGGAGCAAATAAGCAATCAATTTGCAAACACCTAGAGGATAATAAAGCGATAAGTAACAGTCAACATAGATTTGTCAAGAACAAATCATGTCAAACCAACCTAACAGCTTTCTTTGACAGGGTAGCAAGCCTTGTGGATAGGTGGAAAGCGGTAGATGTATATCTTGACTTTAGTAAGGGTTTTGATGTCTCGCATGACCATCTCATAACAAATTAAGGAAATACAGCCTACATGGAGCTACTATAAGGTAGGTGCATAATGGCTGGAAAACCGTTCCCAGAGAGTAGTTGTCAGTGGGTATACAGTCAAGCTGGAAGTGCATATTGAATGGAGTTCCACAAGGATTGGTCATGGGTCCGGTTCTGTTCAATAGCTTTATAAATGATCTAGATAATGACATAGAGAGTACACTTACAAAGTTTCAGAGGGGTAGCCGTGTTAGTCTGAATCTGTAAAAAGCAACAGAGGGTCCTGTGGCACCTTTAAGACTAACAGTTAGTCTGTTAGTCTTAAAGGTGCCACAGGACCCTCTGTTGCTTTTTACAAAGTTTGCAGACAATACCAAGATGGGAGGGATTTCAAGTGGTTTGGAGGATAGGATTAGAATTCAAAATGATCTGGACAAACTGGAGAAATGGTCTGAAGTAAATAGGATGACATTCAATATGGACAAATGCAAAGTACTCAACTGAGGAAGGAACAATCAATTGCACACATACAAAATGGGAAATGACTGCCTAGGAAGGAGTACTGCAGAAAGGGATCTGGGGTTTACAGTGGGTCACAAGCTAAATATGAGTCAACTGTTGCAAAAAAAGCGAACATCATTCTGGGATGCTGTAGCGGAGTGGTTACCCGCTCCTGCCCTGCAGGGCTAGAAACAGCCTAGGAGAGGGCTGTGGCTGGGGCAGAAGCCTGGGCTGATTGGGGGAAAGTAGGCTCAGCTGGAGCCATGCCTCAATCAGGCCCAGCTGGCCCCTATAAAAGGCTGTGAGCCAGAGGCCCAGGCACTCTCCCCCTGCCTGTAGAGGGAGAAGGGCCTGGCTGCAAGGTGCCAAGAAGGGAACCTAGATTGGAGCAGGGCTGAGGAAAGGCCTAGGGAGCCGGGGAGCTCAGGCCTAGGAAAGCCCCAGGCTGCAGGCCTGGTAAGGCCCGTTAGGTATTGGGTTGCAGGGGGCAGCCCATGGGTAGGCAGAGGCAGCAGGTCCGAACCCCCTTTGCCTATGATGAGTGGCTTACGCTGCAGTCCGCCCCAGTGAGTGGGGGGCTAGATGGGGACTGGCAGTAGCCAAACACTGAGGTGAAGTGGGGATACTGGGTTGGGGGGTTCCCCTGGGAGGGAGAGACCCTGAGGCTGTGAGGGGTTACTGCCAGAGGGGCAGTACCCCAGGTAAACGGGGCACCGGGGTCCTGGGAGGGACACAGGGCCAGCGGTAAGGCGGATCACTGGCCTGCAGAGGGCGCTCCGGATGCTGGGAGAGCTAATTCCCTGAGGACGACCAGCAAGATGCGCCGCAGCGGTAAGTCGAGCTCCGTACAGATGCATTAGCAGGAGTGTTGTAAGCAAGACACGAGAAGTAATTCTTCCACTCTACTTTACGCTGATAAGGCCTCAGTGGGAGTATTGTGTCCAGATCTGAGCACCACATTTCAGGAAAGATTTGGAGAATGTCCAGAGGAGAGCAAGAAAAATTATTAAAAGTCTAGAAAACATGACCTATGAGGAAAGACTGAAAAAACTGGATGTGTTTAGTCTAGAAGAGAAGACTGAGGGGGGACATAATAGATTACAAGGAGGAGTGTGAAAAATTGTTTTTCTTAACCTCTGAGGCTAGGACAAGAAGCAATGGGCTTAAATTGCAGCAAGTTAGGTTTAGGTTAGACATTAGGAAAAACTTCCTAACTGTCAGGGTGGTTAAGTACTGGAACAAATTGCTTAGGGAGGTTGTGGAATCTCTGTCATTGGAGGTTTTTAAGAACAGTTTAGACAAATACCTGTCAGGAATGGTCTAGTTATTACATAGTCCTGCGTTGAGTGCAGGGGACTGTAGTAGGTCCCTTCTAGTCCTACATGTCTATGATTCTATAACAAGTTTTCAGAGGTGTGATGGCATGCTATTCCTTTTACTCTTTGAGAAAGTAACATTTTTTGTGTTCTAGGTTCATAGTCAGTGTACTTAATATATGCTGAAACTTAAAGAACTTCTTCATTGGTAGAATGTGGAAGCCCATCAGACAATAAGTTTATGCCTTAAAGGAGGATAGAAATGTTTTTTTTAAATCTAAACCAAATGATGAGATCTCAAATCACCAACAGAATGCATATTCTAGTTTCAAAATGACAAATAAATAAGTTTTTAAAATTAATTTAATAGATTTTTATCAGTCAAAACCTGAATTCAGATTTCTAAATTTCCTGTGGGAGTTTATGGCATCACACAACTAATAAAAGAAAGGAACTATTCTGTTTACCCTGCATTAGGTGCTTCCTGGTGTAATCAACACTTATACGGTCATGAGAAACCCAAACTACAAATCCCATGAGGAACCATGATAGCTCAAGTGGGCACAGATTAATGTTGAAATATATCAATTTGGGTCAAATGTTTCAACTTAATTTAGATAAAAAAATAAGAAAATTAAAAACATCAGCAAAATCTAAATTGTAGTTTGTGGAAACTGTATTTTTCATAGAAAAAACATTGACTGAAAATTCCCTGACTAGCTCTACTTCCAGCCCAGTGCCCTGGCCCCTAATTACCATTGTGGTCATGTTGTTTGCACATCTCTAGATCCAGTTTTACTTAATTCCTGGATACAATATGTAGAAGCAGATAACGTAGTCAGCCGGATTTAGAAGACAACCTTTTAAGTAATCTGGGTGATGAGACCCTTGCTGAAGCAGTTCTTTGATGAAGTCATATTAAAACTTCTATTCCTATGACAAGGTTCCTTCCTGGACAGATTCAGTTTCAATCTTCCAGCAACCAGTTATTTTACATTAGGCTTCACAGGCAGTTAAACAGACATCTTCCATTTGTTACACTGTAAGCTACTCTGAGTCAGTTAGGTTTGGCTACTTGTGTGATGACAGATATGTTCACAGAGAAGAAAAAATATCATTTCCTGCTGAATTATAGACAGTTTTGTTCACTAAGGTTCTAGAAATATAGGGAGGATATTCACACTGGTACCTGCAGCTTGGACCCATCTCCTCATGGCTAGTGAAATCAAGTGAAAAACTCTGGATTCACTGGTGAAAATAATTAATGTCTCTTTTTGGGAGGGAAGGGTGCCAGCATTCCTGAAGCAAGTTATTATTAGAATTGATCAAAAAACCAAGTGTTGACATTGGCAATTTTGCTGACTATCCCGAATTCATTGACTATCTTAAATTACACTTCTTGAGAAAGACGGTTGAGAAAATGGCAGTGAGGAAACTCAGACAGTTATTGGAGTCCTCAGATCACCTTGCTCTCTATCACTTAGGCCAGGTCAACTCTACAAACTTTGGTTTGCATCAAGGGCGCAACAAGGAGGGGTGGGAGCAAGATGCCCAACTTCCCGCCCCAACCCCTCACTGGAGCTGGCATGATGGAGAGATGGCCAGGCCAAATTTGAGTGGCACTGCAACCCCATACCCCTACTCTCCCCCACACTTTTGCAGTCCTTCCAGTCAGTGCCCATGGGTACTGGGCACCCCCAATCCCTGGAGCAGGAGGCATCAGGAACCCCCAGTATCCAGGAGTTCTGGGGTAAGTGGATTTGGGCTTTTAATGCTTCCTGAGAAAACAGACACAGAAGCAGGATGGAATCTGGGGCTCCCAGAACTGCCTGGCCCCTGGTGGGGATGGTGGTCTTCAGCCTGACTGCCTCTCTGGGTAAGGGCTTGAGGGATGAGGAGACTGCGGAGGTAGGCGCGGGGGGAAAGATGGAGCTGGCTATGGCTGTGGGGCAATGTGTGGGAAAGAGCACAGGGCTGGGTATGGGACAGGAGGAGGAGGAGGGCTGTGGGGGAGGGGAGCACGGGTTGGAGTGCAGAGGCAGCGTGAGAGAGCTCAAGACCGGGTATGGGGGAGCAGAAGGAGGAGAGCCTGCAGCTAGGTGTGGGGGCAGGAGAGGGAGAGTTCTGGGCCCCCCTTAGGAATATTTTGGTTGTGCCCTTATTTGGTATAGTTTTGTTGGTCAGGGATGTGAAAAAACCACCACTGCTAGCTGACAGCTATGCTGACAAAAACTGCAGTGTAAACCACCAGTGTGTATGCACCTATGTCAACTATGGGCATGTCTACAGTACAGTGGCACAGCAGTTATGGCACTGGAGCTGTGCCGCTGTAGCACCGTACTGTAGACGCTTCCTACATCGACAGAAGGGTTTTTTTCATTGATATAGCTAATCCACCCATCCAACAGGCAGTAACTAGGTCGATGGAAGAATGTTTTCATCAACCTAGCTGCGTCTAAACAGGGGTCTAGGTCAACAAAACTACAGAGCTTTGGGCATACCATTTTTTACAGTCCTCAGTGATGTAAGTAGATCGACCTAATATTTAGGTGTACACCAGACCTATGTTGACAGAAGAGCGCCACTGGCATAGCTAATGTTCCTAGGTTGGCAGAAAAACTCCTTCTGTTAGCATAAGCTGTGTCTACACTAGGGGCCTCTATACCAGCAAAGTATTTGTGGTGTAGATGAGGCTTTAGTCTTAAGACTGGTCTATACTACACAGTTAGGTTGAGGTAAAGTAGCTTATGTTGACCTAACTATGTCAGTGTCTACACTACAGCCTTCCTCTCACTGATGTAAGTACCCTACTACACTGACATAATAACTCTACCTCCATGAGAGGCATAAGGCTTATTGTCAGTGTAGAAGTTAGGGTGATGCAATGTCTCTGTAGACACTGCCTTACTTACATTAGCTGCTGGCTGTCTTGTCAATTTCATGGCAGGAGCCCTGAATTTGACCAGAAAGCCAGGCAACCAGAGCCCAGCTGGATCCTGTTCCCAGCTGGGAGCCAGGGCGAGAAGCCCAGGCATCTGGAACCCGCTCACCGGGGCCAAGAAGCCCCTGGAGCCACTTGCCCCCCCGCTCCCTGTGGGTAACGGGGAGCCGGGGATGGGGGCCCACCCAGGAGCCTGTGGTGCTGCAGGGCGTCTGGCAGGGAGTTACTGGGCCTCTTAGGTCAGTGGAAGCACTCCTGGCAAGGACGCGCACTACTGACCCACGGAGGGTACTGTGGACATGCACCACTACAGTAATTACTGCAGTGGCTGTAAGTCGACCTAATATAAGTCGACTTACCTTTCTAGTGTAGACATGCCCTTGGCGTCTGCGTCTGGTTCGTAGAACTAGTGTGGAACTGTTCTTCCACCACAAATTTCACTCTGGTGGATGTTGCATTTTCTGCCACAAAAAAATCCGATGGCTAAACCCTGACCAACTCCACTAAATGGGATTGAAGTCACTATTGAAACCTCCGCCACTTTCTTGCGCGGACAACGCTGGCGTCTTGCTCACGCTTCTCCTCATACACACAATCTCTTCTCTCCTCTCCTCACAACTTCACTGCCGCTCGCAGAAGCAAATTCTCCCTCTCTCTCTCTCTCTCTCTCACACACACACACACACACACACACACACACACAGCGTCTGTACCTCATTCACCCCCATGTCTGCCTCACACGTCACACACCGCCCCTCACGCCCGCCCACAGGCGCCCCCTGCCAGGCGCGCCCCGCAGCCCAACCCGCCGGACGAAGAAGGAGGCGGTGGCAGCGGCTCCCCCCCCGAGGGGCGGGACCGGGGCCCTGTCAGGCAGCCGCGCTGACGAGCCGGAGCTCGCTTGGCTGTGGCGCCTGCGTCCAGCCCCGCGCAGTTAGGAGCCGCCTCTCTGCACCCGGCTTCTGCATGACCGCTGCTGCCGCCTTCTGCTTGGCCCGGAGCCTGCGGCCGCGCCCGGTCTGGGGGGCGAGGTGAGCGGCTGCAGGGGCGGGGCACCAGGGAGGGGAGCTCCCGGCGTGGGGGGGCTGAGCACTGACAGAGCGAGCCTGGGCGTCCTGTTGCCCTGCTGCGAGGCGGGACCCGCCGAACACCCCAGCCCAGTGCCTGGCTGGTTCCGACCAGGACCTGGTTAGGGATGGAAAGTTTCACGGGCAGGGGCGCCCCTCGGGGCCTGTGCAGAGTAACATGGAGCCTCCCTGCCCTCCCCCCCCCCCCACCCGGGGGGCATGGCTGTGGGGTCCCGTGCAACCTGCAGCTCCCTCCTCCAGGGTCCTACCCTACAGGACATGCCACCCACCCCAGTCCCTGAGAACACCCAGCTACCCCCAAGGAGAGGGAGGACTAGTGAACAATAGGGGCCAGAGAGCCCAGCAGGGAGGGGAGAGGGTCCCGGGAGTGTACGCATTGGGAACAGGCATCCTTACAGTCACTCTGCTTCTAGTGCTGATGTTAATGAGTAACAAACTTTTTCCTTCTGCAGGACTGTGTAACTCTTGTTTTAGCATCTCACTTTTCTCACACATGCTAATAGGTGTTTTCTGCTGCCAGAAAGATTGTTTTTGCTCGGTTCATTCCCTCAATTTGTTTTGCAGGCTGAGGGGTCATTTTTATTATAAAGGAGTCATGTTGAATTTTAACCACTTCTTTGTCATTTAAGACACGTTATTTTCTAAGTCAAAAGTCATAGTCTTGCCCTCAAGTTGTGGGTTTTTTTTTAAGTTGACATTGCCCGCTAGTTTATTCCCAGTGTTTAGTTAATATAAACAGCTCTAGGGGTCATAAGCTGTCTCACATGTTCTATGCAGTTGCTATCATTGTTAGAGAGAAAATAAAATAAAAGTTTTATAAACTTTAAAAGTGGCATGAGAGCATGCTAGGTCTTTTTCAAACATTTACATGCTTAAAGATAAACAGGCAAATAGTCCCATTGAGGTAATGGAATTAATTTCATTCTTAAAGTTTAGCATATGTATAAATAGTTGCAGTATTTGGAACTTGAACACTTCTTGTTCAGGTAAGATTTAAAACTTTCTTGTAAAGAGTTGGTAACTAAAAAAACCCTGCAGTATTGTGGTAGCTCCTGAGAACCAGAAAGTGAAACTGACAAGTTTTTTCTTCATCAAGGCTGAATGAATTGCCAAATACACCTCTACCCCGATATAACACGACCCGCTATAACACGAATTCGGATATAACGCGGTAAAGCAGTGCTCCGGGGGGGCAGGGCGGGGCTGCGCAGCGCACTCCGGCGGATCAAAGCAAGTTCGATATAACGCGGTTTCACCTATAACGCGGTAAGATTTTTTGGCTCCCGAGGACAGCGTTATATCGGGGTAGAGGTGTAGTATTAATAGTGAATTAATTTGGTTTCTTAGTAAAATCAACTGATTTTAAAAACAGATTTATACCCCAAAGTGTCCCTTTAAGTTGTAAAAGATTTTCAGATAGTGCTGAATGAGTCATAGATTCACTATATTTTAAAGTTGTAAATTTTCAGAGAGAATCTGGTCCTTTATTTCAAAACAGAGGAGTTTATTTTAAACCAGTAATTCCACTGCTGAATAATTAAAAGGAGATCTGCAGATCTTTTAGAAAGATAAGAGCATAAGCTTTCGTGGGTGAATGCCCACTTCATCAGACGCAAGTAATGGAAATTTCCAGAGGCAGGTATAAATCAGTATGGAGATAACAAGGTTACTTCAATCAGGGAGGGTGAGGTGCTCTGCTAGCAGTTGAGGTGTGAACACCAAGGGAGGAGAAACTGCTTCTGTAGTTGGATAGCCATTCACAGTCTTTGTTTAATCTTGATCTGATGGTGTCAAATTTGCAAATGAACTGGAGCTCAGCAGTTTCTCTTTGGAGTCTGGTCCTGAAGTTTTTTTGCTGTAAGATGGCTACCTTTACATCTGCTATTGTGTGGCCAGGGAGGTTGAAGTGTTCTCCTACAGGTTTTTGTATATTGCCATTCCTGATATCTGACTTGTGTCCATTTATCCTCCTGCGTAGTGACTGTCCAGTTTGGCCAATGTACATAGCGGAGGGGCATTGCTGGCACATGATGGCATATATAACATTGGTGGACGTGCAGGTGAATGAGCCGGTGATGCTGTAGCTGATCTGGTTTGGTCCTGTGATGGTGTTGCTGGTGTAGATATGTGGGCAGAGTTGGCATCGAGGTTTGTTGCATGTAGCCGGAGCGTGGGTGCAGGGGGACCGGCTTGGGGGGGGGGGGAGGGGAGGGAGGGAGCGGGCGGGAGAGAGAGAGAGAAGGGGGTGGCCAGGGCTACAGCAGGGGCGCTGCCACGTGGCCCCTCCCACTGCGCTGCCTCCTGCGAGGCTTCCGCTCCGGTCGGCGGGGAGGGAAGGAAGAGGACTGGCATGCAGGGCACTCTGGTTCTCCGCGCCGCCGCCCCCTACAGGGCGGTCGGAGCGGAACAAAAAAAAAAAAAGAGCAGCCGTGCCGCCCTAGGATTGGGCAGAATGCCGCCTCGAACAATCTGCCGCCCCAAGCACCAGTTTGCTCAGCTGGTGCCTGGAGCCGGCCCTGCTGGTGAGCTCCAGTTCATTTGCAAATTTGACACCATCAGATCAAGATTAAACAAAGACTGTGAATGGCTATCCAACTACAGAAGCAGTTTCTCCTCCCTTGGTGTTCACACCTCAACTGCTAGCAGAGCACCTCACCCTCCCTGATTGAACTAACCTCATTATCGCCATACTGATTTATACCTGCCTCTGGAAATTTCCATTACTTGCGTCTGATGAAGTGGGCATTCACCCACGAAAGCTTATGCTCCAATACTTCTGTTAGGCCTTGGCTACACTTGCGAGTTGCAGCGCTGTAAAGCCGCCCCCAGCGCTGTAACTCACTCCCCGTCCACACTGGCAAGGCATTTGCAGCGCTGTATCTCCGTGGTTGCAGCGCGAGAGGAATAGCGAGTGCAACGCTGCCGCGCCAGTGTGGCCGCCCAATGCGCTGTGAATGGCCTCCAGAATTATTCGGCAGTATCCCACAATGCCTGTTCTAGCCACTCTGGTCATCAGTTCAAACTCTACTGCCCTGGCCTCAGGTAACCAACCATGTGACCGACCCTTTACATTCCCCGGGAATTTTAAAAATCCCCTTCCTGTTTGCTCAGCCCGGCGTGGCGTGGAGTGCTATCAGCGAATCTTTCCAGGTAACCATGCCTCCACGTGCCAAGCCAGCCCCAGCATGGAGCAATGGCGAGTTGCTGGACCTCATCAGTGTTTGGGGGGAGGAAGCTGTACAGTCCCAGCTGCGCTCCAGCCGTAGGAATTACGATACCTTCGGGAAGGTATCAAAGGACATGATGGAAAGGGGCCATGACCGGGACCCCCTGCAGTGCAGGATTAAAGTGAAGGAGCTGCGGAGTGCCTACCGCAAAGCCCGCGATGCAAATGGCCGCTCGGGTGCTCCCCCCGCGACCTGCCGATTCTACAAAGAGCTGGATGCGATACTTGGGGTTAACCCCACCTCCACTCCGAGCACCACCATGGACACTTCAGAGCTGGTGTGGGGGGGGGGAGGAGGAGGAGGAAAACGGGAGTGATGGTGGTGGGCCTGATGGAGACACCCCGGAATCCCTGCAGCCATGCAGCCAGGAGCTCTTCTCGAGCCAGGAGGAAGGTAGCCAGTCGCAGCGGCCGGTACTTGGTGGAGGACAAACAGAAGAGCAGGATCCCGGTAAGCTTTTTTTTTTTTTTTCCGGGAAGGGATTTTTTCGGTGCGGGCTCTTTGGGAGAGGAGGGTTAGGCATGCATGCCTAGATGCGGAATAGTGCATTGATGTGGTTTATCGCATCGCAGTAATCGGCCTCGGTAATCTCCTCGAATGTCTCATCCAGAACGTGTGCAATGCGTTTGCGCAGGTTTATCGGGAGAGCCGCCGTGGTCCTTGTCCCAGCCAGGCTAACGTGTCCGCGCCACTGTGCCGCGAGGGGAGGGGGGACCATTGCTGCACACAGGCAAGCTGCATATGGGCCAGGGCGGAAGCCGCATTGCAGTAGAATACCCTCCCTTGCTTCCCAGGTCACCCTCAGCAGCGAGATATCATCCAGGACGAACTCCTGTGGAAAATGTTGGGACAGTGTTCAGTGTAGGTGCCCCCTGAAGCTGTTGGCTCTCCCCAAGGCACAGAAACCCAGAGGACAGTGCAGCCCTGAAACAATCAGTCCCCCTTACTCACCATTGTGAGGCTCCCATGGGATATGTGTGCTCTGTTTCGGACGGGAAAATTATGCTATTGTGTAGACCCTGTGTGTTTTCTACTCCTTAAGTGTGGGGGGGATCATTACTCTGTCTGGTATGAACAATGCTGCCTCTGTTAAATGTTGCATTTTGCCTATACAGCTGCATCAACCTTGAGACCTCAGCCGTCCCTCTTATCGCCTGCTCAGAGACTGCAAAGACTCAGGAAGAGACCGCGAAAAAGCAAAGAAGACATGCTGCAAGAAGTGATGCGGCAATCTATTAAAGAGAATGAGAAAGCACAGAACTGGAGGGAGAGAGAAAGCAGGATCCGCCAGGAAAATGCAGCGCACCGGCGGCAAAGCACCGCGCACCGGCAGCAAAGCACTGATAGGCTCATACGCATCCTGGAGCGCCAAGCAGATGCTATCCAGGAGCTGGTAGCCATGCAGAAAGAGGAGCAGTACCGCAAACGCCACCCCCCCCACAGCCCTTTCCCAAAACTTTCCGTTGTGCCCTACTGTCACCTCCAACCCACTTTCCCCAACTTCCGTGTTCTTCATGCCACCCGCTGCCTCCAACACCAGTATCTTCACCACCCAGCCCTGAAAACCACAACCCTTACCCTCTGCACTCAACCCCCATCACCATGCAGTATAGCTATCCTGAAGTGCAGCACTCACTGCACAGCACACCAGACAGGACATATGCGAATCTGTGATTGTACTGTTCCCCACTCCACCCCCTTGTTTCTTTTCAATAAATAATTTTTTTTTCTTTTCAATAAATGGATTCTTTGGCTTTGAAAACATTCTTTATTATTGCATAAAGTAAAAGACTCCTTAGCCCAGGAACTAAACAGGCACTGCAAGTCTGCTTGTCTGCTAAGCAGACACTGATTCCTAAAGATTGGAACTACTGCACTTCACTCCTGTGCAGGGCACCAGATATCACTGCTGGTTTTCAGCCTCAAATTGCTCCCTCAAGGCATCCCTAATCCTTGCAGCCCCGCGCTGGCCCCCTGTAATAGCCCTGCTCTCTGGCTGTGCAAATTCAGCCTCCAGGTGTTGAACCTCGGAGGTCCATGCCTGAGTGAAGTTTTCACCCTTCCCTTCACAAATATTATGGAGGGCACAGCACGCAGATATAACCGCGGGAATGCTGTTTTCAGCCAAGTCCAGCTTCCCATACAGAGATCGCCACCGGCCCTTTAAACGGCCAAAGGCACACTCCACAGTCATTCGGCACTGGCTCAGCCTGTAGTTGAACCGTTCCTTGCTGCTGTCAAGTCTCCCTGTGTAGGGTTTCATGAGCCACGGCATTAACGGGTAAGCGGGATCTCCAAGGATCACAATGGGCATTTCAACTTCCCCTACCATGATCATCTGCTCTGGGAAAAAAGTCCCGGCCTGCATCTTCCTGAACAGCCAAGTGTTCCGAAAGATGCATGCGTCATGCACCTTTCCGGGCCAGCCTGTGTTAATGTCAATGAAACGCCCACGGTGATCCACAAGCGCCTGGAGAACCATAGAGAAATACCCCTTCCGATTAACGTACTCGGATCCTAGGTGGGGTGGTGCCAGAATAGGAATGTGCGTCCCATCTATCGCCCCTCCACAGTTAGGGAACCCCATTTGTGCAAAGCCATCCACTATTTCCTGCACGTTACCCAGAGTCACGGTCCTTCTGAGTAGGATGCGATTAATGGCCTTGCAAACTTGCATCAACACGATTCCAACGGTCGACTTTCCCACTCCAAACTGGTTTGCGACCGACCGGTAGCTGTCTGGAGTTGCCAGCTTCCAGATTGCAATAGCCACCCGCTTCTCCACTGGCAGGGCAGCTCTCAATCTCGTGTCCTTGCGCCGCAGGGTGGAGGCGAGCTCCTCACACAGTCCCATGAAAGTGGCTTTTCTCATCCGAAAGTTCTGCAGCCACTGCTCGTCATCCCAGACTTCCATGACGATGTGATCCCACCACTCAGTGCTTGTTTCCCGAGCCCAAAAGCGGCGTTCCACGGTGCTGAGCATGTCCATGAATGCCACAAGCAATTTCGTATCGTACGCGTTACGCGGCTCGATAGCATCGTCGGACTCCTCACCCTCACTCTCACTGTCACTTTGGATCTTAAGGAATAGTTCGACAGCCAAACGTGACGTGCTGGCGAGACTCGTCAGCATACGCCTCAGCAGTTCGGACTCCATTTCCCGCAGACAGATCGCGCTGCACTCTGAAACCGTTGAAAGATGGCGCCAAAGGTGGACGGAAACAAAGGGATTTCTGGGATGCGAAGCGATGCATCACGGGGCATTGGGACAGGACCCAGAATCCCCCGCACCCACGCCCCCTTCCCACAACCCACGGCGCCAGAATGGGAAAAGGTGCTCTGTGGGATAGCTGCCCATAATGCACCGCTCCCAACAGCGCTGCAATTGCCGCAAATGTGGCCACGACAGTGCGCTGGGCAGCTGTCAGTGTGGACAGACTGCAGCGCTTTCCCTACTCAGCTGCACGAAGTCAGGTTTAACTCACAGCGCTGTACATCGGCAAGTGTAGCCAAGGCCTTAGCCTTAAAGGTGCTACAGGACCCTCTGTTGCTTTTTACAGATTCAGACTAACACGGCTACCCCTCTGATACTTTAGAAAGATAGCACATAATACTCAATGACATAAATGCTCCAAGTAGTAACAGGCAAAACAGGTTGTCAGTGTTTGTTTACATGAGCACTTACTATGGGACAAGCTGAGGTGTAAATCTATAGCACTCCAGCTGCTTGATCTTGTGACCTTTATCTTCTTGTTCTAATTGACAATTCAGCTCCAAAAGTGCTCTGTCAAGTTCTCCCACATGATGTGTCTACATAGAGAGCATGGTATGCAAGGATGGAGTGAGCAAGTAAAATGGGTTCTGGGGAGAAATTTGAGGCTTCTGACACTCCAGACAAGATAAACTATTACATTACAGCCAGGAGCGCCGGAGGGAAACAATTTGTTGGTAGATATTTTTGTCATCTTCAGACATGAGCATGTGAGGGGATAAATCCATTACTTTGACTGAAAAATACTTCATTTGAAATGTGCCTGTTAAGTTTAGAAAAGATATTAAAGCACTGTAATAGTTATACAATACATAAGCTTGAACCAAAACTTCAGATCTAAATACTTCTGAACATTGAAGTGCTTGAAATCCAGATTCTAATTTGGTGACTTGAATCATCTCTGAAAGGTACTTAAAAAAAAAAAAAAAAAAGTTCATTGCTCTGTTATAAAACAGCTGAGTTCAGCTTTGGTGGCTTTTTATTTTATTTTTTTGCGTGCCTATAACCTAAATAGCAAGCCAAAAATGTGGCTGTTTTTTCTGTATCCTTTATCAGCTTTGACTTGACAAGAGGTTTGGGCCTGTGATCAACACACGTTGACTTATATCAAAATCGTCCTGACAGTCAAGCTTACAAACCTATTTTTCTGTCTCGTTCATTCTTCACTGTTTGCTGGGGACTATCCACTCTGTTGCTCCTTTCAGCTGGGATTGAGTTAGTGGCAGCTGGTGACTTTGACAGGTGAGGCACATATCACAAACTCTCACATTCCAATATACATGTTCCTCCTTGCAATCCTGGCCTGGGATGGGGAGTGCCTTTGTTCTGCCCTTCCAAGGCACCAGCCTCCCCCTTGCATCTGCAGATGTCCAGTGTCACTGGCCCTGTGGTCATACAAGGAGCCCTCTGCAGCTCTGCTGTCATACCCCACTCTCTCACCAGCCAGGAGTGTGGCAGCGGTCCCAGGGCAGGAATTGTTCAGCAGTGGCCTGGTCTTCCCCACAGCCAGAGGCTCATCGGGTTCTTTGTAATCCTGGCTGGGAGGCTCTAATCCGCCAACCCAGGATGTCTACACCTTCCTCTGCGACTTGCATCCTTGTGTCTTAGGCCCCTCGGCGGTGTAGGGAGCTCCCCTGCATTTTCACTGTATCAGTGCTGGGAGGGAACCCTGCATCCATTCTGGCAGAACTGGCCTTAACCTCTGCAACCCTGCCATGGTCTTACCAAGCCCTGGCTAGCACAACAATGCCCTCAAAGTGGCTCCTCAGCAGGGTTACTTGCCATAGTTACAAGGCAGCTTTGAGGCACTACCTATACCATGATTTGAGCCTCATCCACAGCACTACATTTTTTGGCATTACGGAGATGGAGAGAGTATGAGTAACGTGACATTTAAATCAAATCACAAGTGCTTCTTACGGATTTATGCTACTTATTTAATATATATATATTAATCCTGTAATAGTACAGTCATTGAAGATACTAAGGGGTCAATCCTGCTTCCACTGAAGTCAGCAGGGGCATTGTGATGAAATATGTATTTATATCTGATAGAAGTTAATTGGAGTTTAGGGGCACTGTAAGATTTAGGTCTATTATATATATATATATATATATATATATATATATATATATATATATATAAACTGTCCTTAATCTTTATATACACAAAAATGTAGCTTTGGGGAATTGGCTTCTGAATTCTTTGGTTAAGCTGTGCCTCACTTGCTTAAGCTGATGAGCCACCCCTGGATAGAGGTCACCTCTGTCACAGTTCAGGCCAACTGCACCAATATTTCCCCTGGGGCTCCAGCAAGGGCACCACTGTCAGGCTTTCAGCTCCCCATGCATTGCATTTCTTTGGTGGGACTTGTGTCTCACTTACTTCTGACCAACTATTTCCAGGCTGCACGGTTCTGATACAAGCTTATTAGCATGCATCATCCCAACTCTAACATGGGCTCTGGCAGGAGCAATCCTTCAACACCCTGCCCAAGGGATTTCCTTTGTGGTAACAAGTTCAACACAGCTTCAGTTCAGAACAAGTACCCAGTTTTATGGACCTCAGTAGACCGAGTCCTTCCAACCCTTCTCTAAGGACTAGGGTCTTTCATGGACCAGAGGTGTTGTCCATTTGCTGGATCAGGAAGAAGGCCCTGAGCCAGTTTAAAACCAGGCTTCCTCCGCTTTGTCCTTATCACTAATAACCCCAGTTGATGTGAGCTAGAAAGTCTGTCCCACCTAGCTACAATTCTTATGACAGACCAATCTTCCATTCCTACTGTGAAGGGACCAGTGAAGAAGAGTGTTGTTACCCCTTTTTGGCCTGAGTGGCCAGCCAGAAATATGGGGTCTTGCAGGTTGCTCTTCTTAGGAGGAGAAATTTATGATGGAGTCATCAGTCTTGTTTATTTACAAGGAATGTACAAAATCCTGTTTTCCCTGAACACAAGAGGATCCAAAAACAGGTGATAAAGGCTTGAAGCTGTAAGCAAAGAAACTCTTAGCCAGCACCAGACCATGCTTGTCCAGGCTGTGACAGTCTCTGCCGGTTCCCTTGCTCTTGCTCTCTCATGCACATTCCCCCACCCCCACCCCCCAATACCTAAGGAGCACTCTGCTTGCATAGTTCAAATTCCTGAGTGGCCTCAAGTGTGCCTTTGTTTTGGGTGGTGACATGTGCCTGTCCTTTGAATTGGAGACCACAATTATTTCATAAAGGAGTTTAACTGTTTCTAATGGAAAGTGGCAGTTACACCCACCAGCTGCAAAAATGGTTTAATTTAACCCATCCTGTAAAAGTACAGTCATTGAAGATACTAAGGGGTCAATCCTGCTTCCACTGAAGTCAGCAGGGGCGTTGTGATGAAATATGTATTTATATCTGATAGAAGTTAATTGGAGTTTAGGGGCACTGTAAGATTTAGGTCTATTAATTTCCTTGCTCTTAAGTGCTTGGGTTTTGTAAGTGATGAGCTAGGTATGATACACTTATCACTTAGTAACATTTACTAGTATTTGAAATGAAGTCTTTGTATCTGATATTCCCCAGTTTTTATATTTTTAATTTCTTGTATAGACCCAAAATGACAATTTTAAATAAATGGGTTGGGACTGGTCACTAGATTAGTAAATTGAGTGTATGATGCAGATCAAGCTAATGATGCCTCATTCAATTTACAGCTTACTAGCTGCATAGTTAACTAACTTCAGCTATGTAGGGAAATATGCATATACAGAACCACCTACTTTGATGCTGCATGTTCGTTAAAAACTCTATTTAATTATCAAGACCCGGGTGCTTGGCTTCACAATTAATGCGTAACAAACTAGGCCACAGTGCACCCCAGCCAACTCCGTAAGGCCAGATTTTCAAACTTGAATTTTGTGAGCGCTATCCCTACTAAAATTTAGATACTCACGTTTAATCAATGAGAGATGCAGGTACACAGCATTTTAGGAAAAACCAGTCTACTTTTATTTAAATGCCTAAATGTGGATATTGGAGCCTAACCCAGGGGTCTCAAACTCAAATGACCACAAGGGCCACATGAGGACTAGTGCATTGGCCCGAGGGCCGCATCGCTGACACACACCCCTTGCTGCCCCTGGCCCCGCCCCCACTCCACCCCTTCCATGAGGCCCCTCCCCTGCCCCATCTCTTCTCCACCTCCTCCTCCAAGTGGTTTTAATAAAATATATACACTCAGTAAAGCCCCCCCCCCCCCCACTGCACTGGGCTGCACCACCACTCCACCCCTGCTCTGCCTCTTCCAGGGGTGGCAGGTTTGTAGAAATTTTGGTGGTGCCCAGAACCTGCCCCCACCTGCCTAAGGCTCTGGGAGGGAGTTTGGATGGGGGAGGGGGTCTGGGGTGCAGACTCTGAGAGGGAGTTTGGGTGCTGGGTGCAGGCTATGGGCTGGGGCAGGGGGTGGGGGTGCAGGCTCTGGGATGGAGTTTGGGGATAGGAGGGGGTGTAGGGGTGAGGGCTGTGGGGCTGGGGATGAGGGGTTTGGGGCATTGGAGAGGTCAGGACTAGGGCAGGGGAAGGGCAGCCTGCCCTGGCCCTAGTGGAGGGGAGCACTAGGACCCTGCGGCAGCAGGTGATGCTGGAAGCCGGCAGAGCCGAGCGGAGTCAGCATGAGCTGCAGGCTCCGGGCCGCGAGGGGGCAGGAAGTGAGGCTGGGGGACACTCGGGGGAGGTGCGTGGGGGCAGCAGGCGGGGCCGGGGGAGAGACCCGGCCCCAAACATTGGGGAGCAGCGTGCGGGGAGCTTAGCTGCCACATAAAATAACTCGGGGGGGTGGGGGTGAGGGGAGTTTGGCGGCGACAGGAAGTAACGGGGGGGCGCTTGGTGGGCCGCAGGGAAGAGCTCGGCCTGCGTGTTTGAGACCCCTGGCCTAACCTCTTAGATACCAGGTTAAAACATTGGTCTTAACATTTTGTGTCTTAGTTATCTCACCTGACAACTGTAGCTATTGATAAAGTTGTAGTTACCTAGTGTAGTCCTCTTTTTGTTTAGAAGTCTTAAACCATTTTAAGGGGGTGAGTATGCATTATAATCCCCATTTTTACAGTTGCCCTAAGTACAGAGATTTAAACTAGTGTGTGTGAATGGCACTAGTCAAGCCTCCATTTGAGCTTTGAGTTCAGGTGTCATATTTTGCAACAATTATATTGTCTTTACTATGACTGCCTATACCTCAGTCAGAAGGAAATCTGAGTCAGGGGTCTGTCTGTTTGGAACCACAATATCACATCTTTCCATCATGATAAAGTGGTCCTCAGGACAGACCCAACATTTGTCCCCCAAGCCAAAAAAAAAAAAAAAAATCTAATTTTTATAGGTCTCAAGAACTTGTGCCTCTTTTCTTCCCCCATCCCCACCCTAACACACCCAGAAGAAAAACAAGGTCTGGCATAAACCAAACATATTAGGCCATATAAACCCACATCTAATGATCAGAAGTCTTGAAGAAAACTTGTTCATTAATGTGTTCTTTATTGACCGAATAGCTGAGGGAAGAAAACCTAAAAATTCCATAAAGTAGATCAGAATATATGTCCTAGAACCAAAGGGTGAAGTGCACCCCATAGCCCACTCAACTAGGACAGTTTCAGACTAATGAGCACAAAGTTATGCTTCTGCATTTTCTGCACAAAGACTCTACGATGTTGAACCCACCCAGTGATTCTGAAGATGCAGCCTTTAGTAAAAAGAACTTTATAGAGTTTCAATAGGCTTATTCCTCTTAACTGTCTGGTTTTGTATATATATTATTTCTCTTTCTGGGATCTTGCTGTTATAGCCTACTGTAGAACTGACACACACATTAGTAGGAGAAAGGTGACAGTTAATGGTTACCTGTTTAGATCACTTCTATTTTTTTTGCGTGTTTGATAATTCATTTCACCATGGCTAAAGGCGTGCATATGGCGGATTGCCTTCATCCTTAAAGATATCTATATACTTTAATGCTCTGTCAAATGGTAAAAAAATTCCAGTTCTGATCATTTATAGCATTGATACTCAGACTGAGGCTTGGTAGCCACTATTGGCTCTTTAATGTGTCTCCTGCAGCTCTTTGCAGCACATGATATTAAAATACTGTGTGACTTAATTATTAACCAATCACAATGCTTTTAATGTGTTATTAACCAATTGGAGAATACTTGGTCAGTCATTTTGCTATAAGAATATATAAATAAATTTAAAAAAGTAAATGAAACAATGAATTCATACTACTGTGGCTCTTTGGGGTAATGTTGATTGCTAATTTGGCTCTTGAATCACTGAGGTCTGAGAATCACTGATTTATAGATGAAACTTTTATATAACCGTTTCTATTTAACATCAGTTTATAGTGGTTATAATTTTAGTAGTGCTCCACTTTGGCAGCTTCTCAGAAGTGGTGAAGCTTAGCTGATCATCATATGTTCTTTAGCATAATCTATTATAGTCAACATAAGGGGGCGAAAAATTAACAGGTTGTAAGCAAGTATTGTTTTTAACCTGCTGTATAACCCACACATTACATGAAGTGCAAACCTACTGCACTTTTGGCGTTATTAACGAAGAAAACAACAAGATAACATTTCTTATCTCCAAGTTTGGCTGCACCTAAAATCCCTCTCTGAAAACTGCTATCCCTGAAATCCACCTGCACCTCCTTTATATTCAGATTGAGTAACAAGTCCTCTTTCTCAGGGCTTGTCTACGCTTACATTACTGCAGCAGTCTACACCTGTGCAGCTGTAATGCGTAGTGAAAAGGCTACCTGTGCTGACAGGAGAGCTTCTCCCGTTGGTGTAGGCACTCCACCTTCCCGAGAGGCAGCAGCTGTGTTGAAGGGAGAAGCCCTCTCATTGACATAGCTCTGTCTACACTGGGAGTTTGGTTGGCATAACTGCATTGCCTAGGAGTGTGGATTTTCCACATCCTTGAGCAACATAGTTGTACCAACATAAGTTTCTAATGTAAACCAGGGCTCAGGGTGTCAGCAGAAACCACTTAAATCTTTTCGAACAAGATCAATGTGCTAACAGTTTGACAGGTATTAACAGCCTGTTATATGGCTAAGCTAGATATCTCTTAGCATAACAAACAGGGAGGACTGCAAATTGTGCTTCTTGAGAAGAACAAACTGTATTTAGTCTCTCCTTTTCACAATGGTTGTCCTAGAGCAGGGGTAGGCAACCTATGGCATGCAAGCTGATTTTCAGTGGCACTCACACTGCCTGGGTCCTGGCCACCGGTCCGGGGGGCTCTGCATTTTAATTTAATTTTAAATGAAGCCTCTTAAACATTTTAAAAACCTTATTTACTTTACATACAATAGTTTAGTTATATAATATAGACTTATAGAGAGAGACCTTCTAAAAATGTTAAAATGTATTACTGGCACACGAAACCTTAAATTAGAGTGAATAAATGAAGACTTGGCACACCACTTCTGAAAGGTTGCCGACCCCTGTCCTAGAGTTTCTCGTTAAGTCCTCCTGTGAAGCAAGACACTCTCATTCTATGTGTTTCCATACATTCAAAACATTGTCTGAAAGCCCAGATCAGATAAATTCTCTTCTAGATTTCAAGGTGGTTCTAAGGATTAGAGTTGGGAAAAATCTTTCCCATTTTAGTGCCTATTTTTCTTTGCTCCATAGTTTTGTTTTATGGTATGTTTTTGTATCAGTTTGCCTAAGTCAGTAGCTTATGCTTTTTTTGTTGTTTTGTTTTTTAAATAGAACCTTAATGAAAAGGCATATCAAAATACCAAAATTAAGTGCCACTGTATGTCCCCAAACAAACATCAGGGCAGATTTGATCCAAAGTTTAATTGTCAGCTACATGACTCTAACGTAAAAACAACTACATATCCACTTATCCCATTCCAAGGATGGAGCACAAACTCTGAGTCATCTTAAAATTGTAATGAAATACGTAAGTAGAATTACACAGCACATCTCTATATATGACGTGTTCCGATAAAGTAGGGATGGTCATTAGATGAGTAAAGCATTTATCTTTCTCTGTCTTTCCAAAAAACTCTCCTGGTCTAATGTGTTTAACTTGTGCGGAGCCATAAATGCACAGGGTACTGACAGTTGGAGAGCTGTTTTGGCAATTTCTTTTTTTTTTTTTTAAGAAGGAGCAGAAGTGGAGATGGGGGGAAATTGCTTACTTCAATCGATTTAAAGTCAGTGGGACTACTTGCATGTGTGAAGTTAAGTGTTTACAGTATTGGGGTTCAAATGTGTAGCCATGACTTCTTATCTAATAATATGTTTCAGTTGCTTATTTTAAGATGTAAGATCCTCAGGGGAAGGACCTTGAGGAACCATGAGTATAATCTGGTTCTCTATAAATAGTTGTTTAAATGTCCTTGTATATTTCATATGTTGGGAGATAGTCCAGTCTCTCAAAATACCAATTTCTGAGCAAAGATTCTCAATTGTATGTTCATCAATAGCAAAGCAGACCCATATGGTACAGTCCAATATAATTTTAATGAGGATTTGGGTTTGAGAATATGTACTGTGCAGAGAGAAAGCAGAAGAGATTGTGTAGGCAAGATTGTTCTTGAATTTTTATTTTACAAACTTTCAAACTCTATTCTTAGTTGAAGAACATGATTTTAATTACTCTAAACTATATTATGAACACTGATAGGACCAATTATTTGATCAGATGGCATGGGATGAGGGAGATTGTGTGTTATTTAAGAAGTTGTCGCTCTAAATATGCAACCATAATGAGGGTTTGGATAATACACTGGAGTTGGACGGTGTAATTTCCAGCTCAAGCAAACATACCTGCACTTGCGTTGATTGAACAAGTACACTAAAAATAGAGGGGTAGCCGCATCACTGTGATGAGCAGGATGGCCTAGCTTCCCCAAGTATGGTCCTATCCAGGACCCTAGGTACATACGCAGGTGGCTAGCCTCTCCTGCTGCTTGTGCTGCTGTGGCTACACTTCTGTTTTTACATGAGGTAGCTGAATCAGAGCAAGTGGGGTATGGCTACATATGCTGGAAATTACACCTCCAGTGTCGACATACCCTTAGTGGGAATGCAGGATGTAGATGAGAAGAGTGGAATCAGGCTCAAAGTGCTGTACTAATAGTCTGCATCCTTTATTCTCAGAATCTATCTTAAAAACATATTTTCAAAACAAGTTTTAGAAATATCTGTTTCACTTTCTCCCGAGTGGTGAATGGTCTGGAAGCTGCTATTTTCGGATACTTCCCAGTAGGAGGCCCAGTCTGATGTAGTTTAGGATTTGAGGGTCAGACAGTCATGCTGTCTGTTAGCCCATGCAATCTCTCTGACCATTGTGGGGTTGCTCATCTGTAACAAAGGACACAAGTTGATCGAAGGAATGCAGCTGTCATTTGCATTATTAGCAAGTGAGCTGGGGGAGACTTTGAGTTTAATTGTTTCTGGTGTTTTAGCTTTTTTTAAAATTAATTCAATTAATTTGATTAAAAAAAACCTGATGTCAGTTTTGCTTTCTTATTAGTTTCTCTTCCTTTTCCCCTGACTGCTATTCATTCTTCTCCTCCATTTTCTTTTTGGCTGGATTGTTTTCCTTAGTTATGAGGAATAGTATGAAGTAAGTGTATTTACCTCACATACCAATATTTTGTGCCCAAGTATTGTATTAGAATGTGAATTGCAGGAGGTTTTCAGTCTTTTCTGACAGGTTTCAGAGTAGCAGCCGTGTTAGTCTGTATCCGCAAAAAGAACAGGAGTACTTGTGTTCACTGTGGGTAGGTCTACACTTACCCGGTAGTTCGGCGGCGAGCGATCGAACTTCTGGGTTCGACTTATCTCGTCTTGTCTGGACGCGATAAGTCGAACCTGGAAGTGCTCGCCGTCGACTGCGGTACTCCTGCTCGGCGAGAGGAGTACCGCGGAGTCGACGGGGGAGCCTGCCTGCCGCGTGTGGACCGAGGTAAGTTCGAACTAAGGTACTTCGAACTTGAGCTACGTTATTCACGTAGCTGAAGTTGCGTACCTTAGTTCGAATTGGGGGGTTAGTGTAGACCAAGCCTAAGTCTCCTCTGTGTGTTGCTGTCTCTCTGTTTTTGTATGTGTGTGCGCATTTATCTTGAATTTTAAAAAAACAACCCATTTGATCATGCATTCACTGGGGTTTTGCATTTTGCAAGTCATTCTGTACATTAGATTAGCAGCTCCCTATGTAATAGTTATTTTCAGAAACGCAAGGTGGTGATGGTGGATAGGCACAGTGAAGGACAGAAGAATCTATAACCATGGATAGGACACACTCCCTCATAGAATCTGGAATTGAAACCAGGAGTCCTCAGCTACATTTCTCTGCTGTCAGCAAATAGCTGTGAATCCCAATAGCAAATTAAGCATCTCCCCCTCTTTCCCAGTGATTAGTATTCAGAAGATAATGATCTCCTATTGCTGCCATTTACTCTGTTAGTACAAATGGTAGAGGATTGTGTGCTGTGGATCTAAAGGTCCAAATGAACCTGCTTATGACCAAAGTTGAGGGTAAATATGGCTACATGTGATAGAACTCCTGGGTTTTTTTGTTTGTTTGAAATCTTCGTGTGTGTGTGTGTGTGTGTGTGTGTGTGTGTGTGTGTGTTTAATTAGGAAAGTACATACAAAAAAGTATGTTTTTAATGATAGTAAGGTTGCAAAGTGAAGCATTCAAAAGTTAGGAAATGCCAAAATTAAGGGTGCCTGTGCATCTTTAATGTTACCCTCTTGGGCATATGCATTATGATATAGTCTTTACTTATCACATACTATTTTTTCCAGAGGACACCTGTCTCATTTGTACATAAAATGGATGGTGCTCAGGAAGTGAATCAGAGTTGTGTAGTGTCTGTAGGACCCCTGCCTCATTTGTTGCTGAAGTTGGAAGAGGCAGGGGTCCTACAGAGACAGAGGATTGCTGGAAGAATAAAAATAGTCTTACGGAAAAAGCAGCTGAGACAATCCAGTTCTCCTAGGTGGTAATCCCTGCTTCTGCCACAGAATGCTAGGCAAGTCAGTTAACCACATCTCAGTTTTCACAGTTGGCCTGTGTGTGTTCCTCATTTTCTGGGTTCCCGCTGAGAGACACGAGACCAGATTTGCACATGCGCTGAGCGCTTAGAACTGCAACTGAAGTTGATTAGAGCTATGCTTTGAACATGTATAGTGCTGAAAAAATGCTAAATACTCTGAAAAGTCAGGCCTTGGATGTCTCAAGTTGGGCACCAAAATTTAGTGGATACTTTTTACCTTAATTTTGCGTCGGTTCCACAGCTGTAAAATGGGGATAATAACACCACTTAATCTCACAGAGGATAAGAAGAAGTGTTGTGAAGATAAATGCATTAATGTTTGTGAAGTACTCATACTATGAGAACATCAGAGAAAAACACTTGTGCAAATGAATAATTTTGTATTCAATGCAGGATTTGGATGGTGTCCATTAAATAAAGCCTGGGGCCACACATTCAGTGTTGAAGATAAAAAGAAATATCAAATAGCTATCCATTCTCTGAATAAGGTGGGGAGTGTCACGAGGCGCATCACTCACCGCTGGACTGGCGCCGCCTCTTGGTCACTCTGGGGATTAGCTTGAGGCCAGCGCCCCCTGTCTGCGGCTTGCGCACTGTCACTGCATCTGTCTGTAGCCCCTCTCACAGCCTCAGGATCCACAGCACCCTCTTTGTGACTCAGCCCTACAGCTGTGTCATCATCTGTGTTCCCCCCACTTCCAGGGGTTAGTGTCTCAGTCCAATAATCATGCCACTTCCTCAGTGGCAAATGGGGGGGAAGGGAGACCCTGGCCCACCCACTACTCTGGGTCACAGTCCAGGGACCCTGTGGATAGCAGCCTCCTGCTGTGATCCCTATGGCCCCAGCACCTTCTTCATCCTTGCCTCAGGGCACTCAGCTGCTCAGTCCCTGAAGTCCACCAGGAACTCTCACTTGCTGCCCCGCTCCTTTCTTTTAGCCTGCTAGGGACACAGTCTTCATTGCCTAGGCTCCTAGCAGCAATTGATCCTGTTCTCCCCTGTGGCTCCTCTTATATGGGCCTGCTGGGCCTGTATTGGCAGTTCCTCATGGCTTCTCTACTATTGGCTGCTTCCTGTGCAGCCTCCCTAGGGGTCTATTCACCCCTTACATGCTGGTGTGGCGTGGATGCCCCATCACAGGAGGGCTGGGGAAACAATAGTATGTGAACATGTAATTTAAGACTGTATCATAATATGCACAAGGGGGCTGAAAAGGTTGCATATTTGCTTTTTGATTAATGGCAGCTGAACAGGGTGGGGACTTTGATTGTAGACTTTTTTTGCAGGAAAGCAGCGTATGGTGGGAGATCTTGCTTGTGGAAGCTCCAAAAGGCTAGAACTTGATTTAGTAAACTTATCTTTCCAGAAAGCAAGTCTTATTGTTGAAGGTGTTACATTAATAGTTCATACTTGGGTCTGGATGCCTTACTACATTGCTAAGGAGCTACAGAGCTTCTCATTTGTAAGTCACCAGTTAGAGCTAGGCTAGGCTAGGCTAGATTCAGTAGGGATTAAAAATTGTTTCCATCTAATGGCTATTTGGAATCTATATGAGAAATTTGATGGATCTCAGTTCTCACTCCCACATCACAAACTCACTACCATGCTTTGCGCTAATTAGAATACTCAGCAGAAAAGCTGAGCCATGGAAACTGAACTGTCTCTGCCAATCTTAGGGCTTGTCTACACCATGCAGCTTTTAGCAACAAGGCTATGTCGACACAGCCTTGTCGCTAAAAGTCAGCGTGTGTAAATGCTCTTTGTCGGTATTTTCTCGGCACTTTTGCTGACAAAATACTTCCGGGCCCCGAGCAGCGTTAGCTTTGTCGGCAGGAGAGTGCTCCTGCCGACAAAGCTGTGTTCACACTGCCACTTGCGTCGGCAAAACTTTTGTCTTTCGTGGAGGGGTTTTTTTAAGTACCCATGAAAGACAAAAGTTTTGTCGGCAACTTCACAGTACCCTTAGTTACTAGCATCTCCTTCCTCCACTACCTCCTCATACACACTCTACCCGTAAGAGGTGACCCTTCTGGTGTGTGTGTGAAAAGTTTGCTCTAATGCTGTCTTGTAAATAATAAACAGAGGACTCCATTCACCAAGGCAGTCAAGCCACTGCTTTTCACCAACATTACATCCACATGATTTTTCTTATGCTGCAGTTTATAGTTATGTACAAATTACATGCAAATATGTAAATTGGCTCATTGAATAAGTTGCATAAAGTGTTACATGGAACTATACAACTTGGCACCTATGAATCTTCATTATAGGGGAGATGAATGACGAAGAAAGAACAGCGTGATTTAAAGAGACATGGTTGAATTTGCTGTGTTACTATTTTGTTTTTATTAAAACTGGTAAGCAGCAAACTTCAATATAAAATTTGATGAATAAATGTGGAACTAGAAGATGTCATTTTTAGTCACTTCTTCCTGTAATAACACCACTTAAAACAATTTTCCAATTTAAATGGGAGTCTCCTCAGTAAGCTTAAATGTGCTTAATAAGCAAATTCATAAGCAGAGTAGTGAAACCGGTATTTTCAAATACATTATACAATTCTCTAAAGATTTGTTTTGATCATGACCAGGGAAATATGAAGTTTGATCAGTAGAACATGAAAGTTCAGCTACTAAAATGTGCACCTTAATCAGTAAAATGCACAACCTTAAGAGCCTGTAGTATATAGCTCAATTAGGGAGGAGAGCATTTTGCCCTGTAACGTATAGTCATTCATGTAGCTTGCCCATTAAATTGTAAGTTTTTCTCACCAAGCTGTGTGAAAAATTAACTGAAGTATGCAGATTGAACATCTTAAGATATGGGGGGAAATTGAGAACATGCAAATTCTGTGATCAGCAGGGCTTCTGCCTTCATTTAAAAACACAGCTCTCTAAGCAGGCTTCCTACAGGTAAACAATGTTGATTTAATGTAGCTGGTTAATAATAAAAAATAATCAAATCCAGGTCAGAAAACATGCCTTGATAGCCCACAGATTTGCTTGTTACCATGTCGGGGGGGGGGGGGGGGGGGAGGAGGGAGCAAAACATGTATTAGTTTTAAACAGTTTAAGAACCTAAATCGGAAACTAAACATAAATAGCAGAGTTATATTTCATATTTCTAGTTTTAGATACAAGAGTGATACATTTATACAAATAGGATGACCACATGCAGTAGATTATAAGCTTTGTAATGATACCTTACAAGAGACCTTTTGCGTGAAGCATATTCCAGTTACATTATATTCATGCTCATTAGCATATTTTCATAAAATCAGAGTGCAACGTCACAGTATGACTGTTTTTTATAACTTATTTAATGCCTGTACGAATCTCTGGACATAGTAAAAGCAATATACACTTATGTTTGCGTTCCACTGTTCTGGTTACAGTATTATTGTAGTAAGTGACTTGCTCATTGTTTTGTTTCTGCTTGCGTTTTATGTATCTTAAGCAATCCAGCACAAAATAAAGTAGAATACCTCTAGTCATTTGGCTGCACATGTGGTTGTGTGTGGCCATTTTGTCAATAGATATTGTGTGCCCTGAAACATGATCACTGGGCAGCAAGATTTGCCTACTGTCATTTGAATATTTAGCTAACAATTCTGCAGCAGTGCACTACAGAAGGAGACAAATAGTTAAAATCTGTTAGTGAGGCCAAACTATGGTAGATTTTCTGCAACAGTACTAACATTAATTTATCTTAACTGAACAGTTACATTCTGTTCCACTGGATCTGCAACTGTTTATATTTGCATGCTTAAACAAAAAGTGAAGGC